>NW_017728998.1:46914600-46935898 GCF_001723915.1 Gavialis gangeticus | reverse complement strand
CACACACCCCTAGCCCATATTCCCCCCCCCCATTCTTGATCGCTCCCCCCAGCCCCTTCCCTTCATCTGTGTGTGTGTCTGTGTGTGGGGGGGGGGATACCTTTCATTTTAATCACAGATTTGGGGGGTTTTATCAGAGAATTTGTGGTGTTTTTTAATCGGCGGAAAACCAGGATCCTTGCTGATCAGCGCACCTAAATCTACAAATTAAAATTTGTTACTGAATTGAGAGATGCAAAATTGGTTAAAAAAATTAGTTTCCAGTTTTGTCATAAAACTAATTACAAAATACTGGCATATCTTTAAAGTACTATGCTGACATAAATCACTTAATATCAGTATTCCATTTTCTGGCTTCACACAGAACATTAAGGTGACATTTGTTCAAAGTCTAATACAGGAATGTTTGTTAATAGAGTTTGTGAAAATCCTATGGGTAACTTTCCTGTTCATGCTAGAAACCAGGGTTTCCCAAAAGTGAACAACAGTGCAATGCAAGTTCTGCTGCTGAAGCAGGAAGGAAAACATTTTTTAGCAAGTTTTAAGTGTGCAGGGAAGACCCTTAGAACTTGAAGCAGAAATCAGGTTGTGTTTCCTACTAGAGGTGCACTGATACATTGGTCCATATCATATCAGTGCCAGTAAAAGGAAAACTGACAATATTGACAATAAATGCTGTTTGCATTTGCAGTTGCACATGCACACAGCCAGCCTAGAGCTTGGAGAGAAGCATCTGGCTGGTAAGTCTGTTGGGGAAGGGTTGGAGGGAGGGAAGGCAGGGGGGGAGCAATCAAAGTCCCTGCGGTGTGGGGCTGGGCGTGGGATGGAGCTGTGAGCGGCTCAGGTGGGGGGCGGTTCCTGCTGCTGTGCCCACCCCGGGGGAGCCATGGGGGGCATGTACCCCCAGATCTGTGCATGGGGCCAGGGCAGACTGCTGGGGCTGGGGGCGGCACTGGGTTCTTCCTAGTTGGGCTGGGGCTGTGCTCAAGGCGGGTGGCAGTAGCAGCACTGGGAGGAGGGGCTCTGGAATGGTAGCCCCCCTTCCAGCGTCGCCATTGCCCACTCCAAGTACAGCTCTGTTCCCCTCCTCCCTGCCCTCCTGCCCCACTGGGAAGAGCCTGATGCTGCCCGCGGCCTCAGCCCGCCCTCACCCCCTGCACAGATCTGGGGGGCATATGCCCTCCGTGGCTCCCCCAAAGTTGCATGCAGCGGCAAGAGCTGCCCTCCCACACACCCCACAGACAAGCTGGTTGTGGCTGTGTCCCAGCCCCGCTCCCTCACTGCAGGGGCCTTGATCTGCACCTCCTTTCCTTCCCCCTCCCCTCTCCCCACAGCACCAACTGGGCGCTGCTCTCTAATCTCCAAGGCTGCATATTGGTAAATGATTCAGTATTGGCAGACATGGCTTGTTGATAACGGCCGATTATGGCTTTTTGGCCATCAGTATTGGCCCAGAAAATCTTTATTGGTGCACCCCTATTTCCTGCATCTTGTTATGCAGCACACAAGTCCCTTACAGATCTCTTCTCCCGAATCCAAATTTGAACTGCTTCTCTTGTGGAGGTATGGTTCAGTTGTCAAACACTGCACAGACCTAGTAGATAATAAGATTTCCCAAACTCTTCCTATTGTTCCCTGGCCTCTAAAAATGGTTGCCATTAAATTGCTGTGCCAGCAGCTTGGTCTTATGGCTGCTCTTTCCAATCCAGGTATATTTTGAGACTTGACTTATTAATAAAACTAACCGCTTGTGCTAATTATTGTTTCTTTTCCCTTACCACAGGAGAGAAGCCATATGAATGTTACATCTGTCATGCTCGCTTTACTCAGAGTGGCACCATGAAGATGCACATTTTGCAAAAGCACACAGAGAATGTGGCCAAATTTCATTGCCCCCACTGTGATACTGTCATAGCAAGAAAGAGTGACTTGGGTAGGTATTTCTTAAATGTGTTGATTAACAATGTAAGGTTCTTTTAAACAAATAATGAAGTTGTTTAACTTTGTGGAACAGGAAGCATTTTTTTTAAAAAATCATAGGGCTTTAGTAGAAACTATATTGCATAGGTTATAGAGTCTAGAGTGGTGCAGAATAAGGGACATGTCAGCCTGAATGAAGTTAGCTGTTAATAAAGATTAATTGACTTACAATAGCAGCCAGTTGCTGTGAAGGTATTAGTTACTTCTACACTATTCCAGTATAGCAACATGTTTGCCATGCACACAAAACAGGTCATCAGTCTGAAGCCCATTGACTTAAACAAAAGTAAAACTTTCAGTTCCATATGTTTAAGGCCAGAAGGCTCCTAGGTCATCTGGTCTGATGTCCTGTATATCACAAATGATTTCATTTCACCCAGGTACCCCTTTACCCTTTTTGTGTTAGTCTAAGCATTTCGGCCTTCAGGAAAGTAGGCTGCACATTTAGAGGCAAAGAACAGGAAAGGTAGAAGTGCTGACATTGCCTGATGCTTTTGTATTGGCTGGGAATTGATTTAGTGAGACATGATTCCAACAGGCTGTGTGCAATGGTCAGTGATGGAAAATTGCAGAGGTTCCCATCAGTTGAATTTGTGGGGAGAATTTCTTCATGACCTCAATCTTATGAGGTATTGCTACTCAGCATGCGAGCAAACTACGCCAGATAAGCAAACAGAAAGGATTATCCATACCACCTCAGATCACTTGTCCAACCTGCCTAGTCTCCAGTTCAGCAGTGGCTAATCTCTGCTTCAGAGGAAGGCACAAAAGATACTCCACAACAGATTGCATCTAATTGAACATTGGTGAAGAAAATTCATTTGTGACCCTTGCAGAAAACTATCTGAAACCCTGAAGTATAAAAAAAACTAATTTATTTTATACTTACTGCTCTTCATTAACATGGTTCGTGCAGCTGTGTTCTTCCCTTGTCTGTGAATGGACAGCCCATGGATAGGGAGACTTGCATATTCAAAGGCTAAGATTGTAAGCTCAGAAGGAAGTTTCACAGTATTAAGTATTGCTTTCCCCCAAAACACGCATGTTAACCATCACATTTTCTTCCAGCAGATTGACTAAAGGTTTTTTACTTTCCAGTTTTGTCTTAAACTTAAGTCACAGACGTGGGGGGGGAAAACCCCTCAAAACAGCCCTTTACTTTCAGCTCAGTGCACCCCCACGCCAACCGCAGTGCATGCCCAGAAAATGCATTGCGTTAGTTCGACCCAGCTCACCCAACTTCTGTGTAGATTGAGTACTTCAGCAGGAATTTTTGGTACTTTTATCTAATAGCTAATTGAATCCGCTGTTAGGTAAAAGTGCCTGATCTATACTGAAGCTGGGGAGCTGGGTCAAACTAATATGCTTCCTCTTCCATTAAAGCACTGTTTTGTTCTGGTTTGGTTTGGTTTTTGGGTTTGTTTGTTTTTTTTACATCTGTAAATCTACCCCTTGAGTCTCACTTTGCGGTCATAGGATATTTTTATACCTTTGTCAACAAGTTTGGAAAGATTTTCAGGATCAGGTTTGGGGGGGGGGGTTGTTTATTTGTTTTTATTCTATCTGTTGTTTTATACAGTGACTGCAGTACCTCTATCTTCTCTTCTATAAGCTCTATTACGTTGAGCTCCTTTAGCCTCATACTGTAAGGCTTTTTTTCAGCCTATGGATCATTTTTGTGACTCCTTTGAACACCAGTATTTACATACTAGTTTTTGAAGTCTGGACACCAGTGGTCTTGCAGTGTTGTGTACAGAGGCAAGATCATGTCTCCACTTGTACTTGATAGTCATCTTTCTATAACCACGAAGATTACGTTCACTTTTCTTGTCATAACATTTTACTGAAAGTTCATGTTGAGAATATTGAGTAGTATGGCTCCTTAAATCCTTCCAAGACAGTGGCTGGCACTTTAAAACAATTCATTCTTGACAGTTTGCTTCCTTTGTTAGCCTACCTGGCCTTCTGTATAAGGAGAAAGTGGTAGGTGTGATTGTTGTTGTTGTTTTTGTTTGTTTTTTTTAGGGTATCATTGTGGACCCACCTAGATATCAGATAGTTGCACAATAGTTGAGAAGCCATGCTTGGAATACTTTGTCAAACTAGAAGGACATTTCAAATGGGACTGTTAATGAGTTGTTCCCAATTCATGCCTACAAGTGTAACATTAGCTACTCCTTGTTCACTTAGTCATAACAAAATAGTTTATTTCTACCTAACTGAGAAAAATAAGCTGGCTCAATAAGTCTGAAAGGAAAAATATGCCACCCCAGGAACTAATATGGAGCCATGAACTGTCTTCTCCACATCCCTCTGTTCATATTGGTAATCTTTTTTAGAAGAAATCCCGTAACTGAAGGCAGTTAACATTCACTGTGCCCTGTGGTATGTGGTTCTGACAAGAATCATGAAGTCTTGGTCTATAGCAGGGGTTGTCAACCAGGGGTACGCATACCCCTGGGCGTACTTTGAAAGGTCCCAGGGTGGGTAGGTGGAGACAGTATGCCGCCACCCTGTGCTGCTGCCTCACAGGAGTAGGGCCGGGGCGGGGCAAGAGCAGAACTGCACAAACGCTTGCCATGCCCCTTCTCTCTGTCTGGCTGCTTGCCACCCCCCCGCCTCCCCTCCTCAGGGGTACACTTATTAAAAAAGGTTGAAAACCCCTGGTCTATAGCAACAATAATACCCTAGTAATCTATCTAGTTCACTTCACAGTTGTATGATTTTCTTTTTTTAAAAACATCTTTTTATGTGTGGTTCTTTTTTCTATCTTTCTTATTACTGGCAAAGAGAATGAAAGGGTCAAAGCTAAGAGTTAAAGCAAAGGATCCACCAAAGCCAAAATTTGGCCTGAGGCTCTAGCAGTCTTGTTTTGTTCACTTTATATATACAGACTCCCTCTGCTTTGCATTTTAACTCCTTATTGTCTTATTAAGTAGTTTTTGTGACTTAATCAAAATATATTTAGTCAGATGTTAGTACCTGGGACTTTCCCAACAAATTAGACTTTGCTTTAGAATGGAAATTGATCTTTTCATGAGTAGGAAGAGACACTGTAGAAGGATGTTTTTAATCATGGAGCATGGTACTTTTCAAAGTAACTCCAAAGCAATAAAGTGTAGAGACTTTTGGCTTCAAACCAGATGATGTGAAGAAAGCATCCTCTCCTGAGAAAATAGTTAAGGAATTGTCTCTACCAGTCTTTTTCAAGTA
This sequence comes from Gavialis gangeticus, assembly GCF_001723915.1. Taxonomy (NCBI): domain Eukaryota; kingdom Metazoa; phylum Chordata; order Crocodylia; family Gavialidae; genus Gavialis; species Gavialis gangeticus. Next base: position 46,930,705 of record NW_017728998.1, on the reverse strand, counting down.
TGGAAAATAATAGGTTAAACACTTTTTTTCTTGTGATACTAGGTGTCCATTTGCGAAAGCAGCATTCCTACATTGAGCAGGGCAAAAAATGTCGCTACTGTGACGCTGTGTTCCATGAGCGATATGCTCTCATCCAGCATCAAAAGTCTCACAAGAATGAGAAACGTTTCAAGTGTGACCAGTGTGATTATGCATGCAGACAGGTAAGCCTAGGTGACTCCTGAAAAATCACAATGGCTGCATGAGCAGCTAACTTTGAACAGAGTGAATGGCACAACAAACTATGAGCTAGGAATCGGGATGTTAGATGGGGAGCATGAGCAAGTGGGCTTAACTGCTGCTCCTTGTCGCGTTGAAATCTCGGGGACCTCTACCTCTTTCTTCCTCCCTCTCGCCTACCATGTCTTTGTGAAGCTAGTTCTCGGGAGCTTAGCTGATATCTTGAGTGATGATTGTACAGGTGAGATCAGTCTTCTGCAGGGCTCCACCACCCCCACACCCTGCTCTTTTCCCTTCGGGTGACAAGTCATTTCTTCCTGCTGGTATCGAGTACAAGTCACCAGTTCTTGGATCCTCGCCAACCCGGTTGGCTGTGGGTTTTGTGGGAGGTCGTAGCCATGCCCTCTAGACAAGGTTGCTCCTCCTCATATGTTTCTACCCTGCTTGCAGTAGTTTTCCTTCTCTCTGGGATCAGTGGATCCAGGAGAGATGGAGTCTTTGCTTTCCAGTCCCAGGATTCACATTCCAGTGCTGCTGGGTCTCAGGTGTGGACTCTTGGGCTGGATTAATCAAAACTCAGATGTACAGGGGATCAGGCTTTTCCCCTTGCTATACTTCTCTAACTTGCGATTGCTACCTAAAAACACAAAGGAAATCCAGGACCCTACAAAGCTAGCTGCTGTCAGTGTCCTTTCTGCCCTCTTTCCTGAGAGCATAGTAGTTCTCTCTCTCTCTCGAGCCAATCAGCATGGGCCCTTGGGGCACATGCTCCTTGGGCCAGGTGTGTGGCAAGCCAGCTCCTGTCAGGCAAGTTCCCTCCCCCGGAGCTCCCCCAGAGCACCGTGGCAGCACAGCTCGCTCCACCTCTGCTGGCGAAGATCTAAACCTCCTAGCAGCTTCCCTTATCTTGCTGGGTGACATAGTGCCCCCAGACCTGGCTGGGTACATTTTTTTCTTTTTTTTTCCTTTTACAGAGCTTGCGCCCAGCAGGTTGGGATAGTACTGCTCATCCAAGCCCCACCAGGTGTCTTTTCCCCATCCCCTGCTACAGGGAGCTACTAACTTTGGTAGCTAGTAGCATTAATGCCAATGGATTGTAATCTGTTTAAGGTTAAGAGAAAGTTCAGTGGCTCTTGATAGGCTGTAACCTCCAGAAAGAGGCACTATAAGCTATCTTCTTTAGAAGACAAAAAGAATATGCTTGGTTCAGGACAAATAGAATGTTAGGAGGATGCCAGCATTGAGATAATGCTTCTAGACTAAAATGTTAGTGCTATTCCTCAGTAAAAGAAACTGTAAACCTTTTACATTCATAAACATCAGCTTAGATCATTGTTGCTGTGCATCTTGTTTATTCTTCTGAATGTGTGTGTTCTTTAATAACAGGAGCGGCACATGATCATGCACAAACGTACCCATACTGGAGAAAAGCCTTATGCCTGTAGCCATTGTGATAAAACCTTCCGTCAGAAACAGCTCCTTGATATGCACTTCAAACGTTACCATGACCCCAACTTTGTCCCTGCTGCCTTTGTCTGTTCGAAGTGTGGTAAAACATTCACTCGCAGGGTAAGCAAGTAGAGCATTTTTTTTTTTATTGACCTCCTATAGGGAGAGGAAGGTGGTTCTGTAAAACAGTAAGTGGTAAGGCCATGTTTGAGAGAGACTTGGACATAGCTCTTAATCAGCTTGAGTGAATTCTTTACAGCAGTAATGTTATAAGCAAACTGAAGAAACATTAGGACAAAAGGCAAAATAAGACCCAGGAGTTCAGCTTGTTTTCTGGATGTTAGATAAAACTTCTCTTTAAAGAGGAGTGAGTTTTGAGAATACTACTTGGGTTGTGAATAGAGGCCCACTTACCCAGTTTTGATTTTAGTACTCTTCTTTTCTTTTCCCTCACTAGAACACCATGGCTAGACATTCTGATAACTGTTCTGGCCCAGATGGTGCAGAAGGAGAGAATGGAGGGGAGCCTAATAAGAAGGGTAAACGTGGAAGAAAAAGAAAGATGCGATCTAAGAAGGAAGATTCATCTGACAGTGGTAAGAGCTCTGCTTAACTGAATAGGTTAAATGTACCAAGAATCTTGTGGCTTATAATTAACTATATTCTTCCTACTGATTCTTCACTAATCAAGATCTGTCTTCATTGAAAGTTTATATTTTTAATTATTGTGTATGTGCTTCATTTCACCTGAAAATTTGGTATTAAGTGAATAACTTTTAATATTGCTGACTGAAGTTCTAAAATGACGTGTTCTGCACTGATCTTAGTAGGCCCTCACTATTATGGAATACTGGCATCTATAGCCAGTTGGTATAGTGGTTGGGGTAGAGGTGCATGTTGAGCCTTCTTTCTGGAGAACAGAGTTTTATTATTGATTTTTAGGGGAATGGATGCAGTAGATACAACTTTTAATTTCCTTGTGCAGTAGGTAGATTTCTCTGGTTGTCAGTGGGAGGGGTGATTCTTTACTGTGTATATGGGTAAGGAATGATATTGCTCTGTATTTTTGTGAATTAACAGTTAAACTCATAGTGAGCTCTGAGCTAGTGTGGCTCTTAATCCCTCTTTGTGGTAAATGATGTGAGGGCTTTTGGCCATTGGAGATGAGGTACAGTGATTTGGAAATATTCATTGCCTTAAGTCATTTTAGAATTTCATTTTATGTATAGCACATGGAGGTCTTGGTGAAGACCAGTGTGTCCTGGTGCCCGGGCATAGAATTATTGAAACAAAACAAGCATGGAGTGAGGTTGTGACTTGCAGAAGGTCACTCACCAGGTAGAACCTGTCTCCTGCTTTCCATACTAGCGACTCAATTTTGCTTGAGAATTTGCACAAGTTTGCGTAGAAAAAAAATGTACTAAATCATTGTTCCATAGAATCAGTGTAGCTCTATTTTATTTTCACAAGTTCCTTGAATATGACCAGTTCTCCATTTGAGTAATTGTTCACCTACTTTCTCAATGAGGGGAGGAGAGAAGGCTCGGCCCCTGAGTCTTGAACTAGAGACTTTGCCTTGGCAATACTTGCAGAATGGGCTTCAACATAGCCTTGCTCCCAGGAGATGAAGAGATGGTGTGCATTTCCTACCTGTGCCCCCCTCAGTAACCTGGCTGAAATGCTGCAAGTGCCCCAGCAATCAGTGCCTGCACTATGTCACTAGCCAAAGGCACCTTCCATCAGTGCCTCCTGCATATATTATAATACCTCCATCAGCCAAACCCACCCTACAGAGCTTCCTAGGAAAAGACAGAGCTTTCCAAGCATAAACAGTCTTCCAGTTTTCCAGTCTTCCCTCTGTTGTAAGTCATCCAACATACAAAGCTTTTGGTGTGGTTGAGAGCTCTGGTAATCCCATGTAACCCTTCTTTCAAACAGCCTGTCCTACCTTTGAGATTCATAGAGCAGGATAACCGCAGGTTATTAGGGCTTGGAAACATTTCACCAGTGGCTACGCTGCCAGATTTGCTGTCATACCACCTCCAAATCCCCCATAAATGTCCCTTTTCAGGGACCCTTCTCACAAGAGTGCTGTAATGGCAAGTCCCTGTCCTGCCAATGACCAGCTGAATGTTGGCACCATCAGGGCTGCCTCAGTGCTGCCAACAATCAGCTGATCAGCAGTTGGCAAGGACTGCACTGGGGCTCAAGCCCTAGTGCAGTCCCATGCTGCCAGTGATCAGCTGATTGTCAGCATCCATACAAGCCCTGTTGTAGTCCCAGATTCAGTTGACAGTTGGCAGATTGTCTGCTGTTGGGAACTACTGGGGCCAGTTGGAGACCCTGGCATGGTCTGTTCTGCCTCCTGTTCATTCAAGTCACAATAGAAACCAGGCACAAAATTATTACACAAAAAGGTGTAATAATTATGTGGCTAGTTTTGTATTTTGTTGTGTCATTTATGCCTGAACACGTGGTCAGGTTACACTTAGGATGAGATTAACTGGTTAATCATGTTTTAAGTGTAGTGTATGCCAAGGTTTTAAGGCATTAACTTAATTTATAAACTTTTTCAGGACCTAAAGGAGGTTTTTGTAAGTTGTTATAAATAATAAAACTTACCACTGCACTCTGAATTTTTTCATAACTAATGTACTCAAAATATTCCAATGTTTTTTCTTAATTGAATGAAATAGAGTTTTTAAATCAAGCTTTTGAAAGATAGTTTTTCAAAGGTAGATTTTACTGTTGAATTAAGTGAGGTCCAAAGTATTTATTGTGCCACCTAAAGAGCAAAGTCCCAGAATAATATGCTCTTCAATTTGTGTAGATGCAGATATTTATCAAAAATTGTAATGCACTAGTACACACTTTATTGGAAGAGTAGTTAATTTAATGCAGGGCTGCCCAACTTCTGAGGGGCAGGAGGCTTGTGTGTGTCACTGGGTGCCCCTTGCAGCATGCCCTCGTGTGCCCCATTTTTGTTGCAAAGAACTCAGACCACAGCAGGTCAGAATGTTTTTGACACTGGATTCCTATTTGAAATCTCTGGGTTTATCTTGTGAATTGCATAGATGGTTACACCCCATGGCATACCCTGAAAAAGACTATGCAGCACTCTGGTTGGTAATCGCCGCTTTAGACTCAAAGCATAAGAAACTTCTCAACCACAGTGCCTGGCGGGGAGCAGGGGTGTCTAGAGGAGACTTCCCTAGGTCTCTCCCAGCCCTCCGTTTGCTAATGGAGCATGGTAACTAGTGAAGATTCCCATTGATAGCCATCTCTGAATTTGAATCAAGCCCTGCTCTTCCCTTTAGTTGGAAAAATGTTTCATGGTGACAATTGTTGCTACTGGACATGGGGTCAGACCTTCTTTTTCCTGCTTTGCTTGATGATGTTTCCAGCCTTCTAAGGTGAGAATATCCCAGTATTAAGAATGCCTGCCTTAAACTCCTCACCCCTAGTACTTTTGTTTGCCTTGTCTACCATCAATGTTTACTCTCCAAGGATGACTGTAGGGAAGTGATTCTTTCTCAGAATGAAGAAGAGTGTTGTTCTTTCTCTCCATAGGGAGACTTTGTTGATATTTTGCTCCTATATAAACTGAAAGCTTTCTTCATTCATTTTCTTTTTTTAAAAGAAGAAAATGCTGAACCAGATCTGGATGACAATGAAGAAGAGGAGGAGACAGCAGTAGAAATTGAGGCTGAACCAGAAGTGGAGCAAGTGGCCCCTGCACCACCTCCTGCTAAGAAACGAAGAGGAAGGCCACCAGGCAAAGCCAACCAACCAAAGCAGCCCCAGCGTAAGTTGCTGCCTGAGCTCCAAAGTAGGCATCCAGGTTAATAAGCTTCTTGGAGGTCTCCCTAATGAAGGGTTTTCACTCACTCTAATGGAGCTGATGACTTTTAACTGTGTGTGTGCTGTCTCTTACTCTTACTGAGATACCTTTGCCCACTTTCAGGGCACAGTGCAAGTCTTCTTGTATGTGAGTTTCTTGAGAAACCTGTAAAGCTGACCTGTTTGAGACCAGCACCAAGAAAGGAGAGGAGGAAAGTTGCCTTTCCTTTGTGGGTTAATATACTTTAAATCAGGGCTGTTTAACTTCTAAGTCTCCAGGGGCCACACATAGCACAGGCCACACCAGGTGAGCCAGGAGTTACCAGGCTGTTCAGACATCCCCACCCCTTGCTACTCTGTGCTGCTGTGTGGGCACCCCATCCCCTCTCTCACTGCTGCACCAGGCACATTTGCACTTCTCTCTCTGCTTTCCATCACTGCTGCACTGTGTGGGCATGATGCCCCCCTCTCCTGTTGCTCTGCATGTCTGTGCAAGCACCTCTCCCACCATTGCACTGGGCACCATCCCTCCCACTGGTGCCCCCTGGGGGCACTGATCCACCCTTGCAGCCCAGATTCACCCTCAGCTCCCTGGCTGTAGCACCAGGGACAGGAGGCAGCAGCCAGAGGAAGGAGAGGGAGCCCAGATACCCTAGTTGCTGTTGCAGCTGGAGCAGTGAGGGGAGCACCAACTAGGTGAGAGCAGAGGGGGGTACAACTTGTGGCTATATGTTGCCTGTGGGCCGCCAGTTTGACAGCCCAGCTTTAAATCTGTGTAAACTGCTTCCAGATGCCATGGGAAAATGCACGTTAAAAGCCTTATAATAATAATTCAGGTTATAAAGCAACATAAAATGGTCCAGATTATGTACTCCACCAGCCCCGTGAAGCTCAGCCTGGCGGCGGGAGGTGGAGGGAGAGTCAGTGACAGAGCCTCTCGGAACACTACCCTGGCCAGTGGCTATCTCCTGCCTCCTGCCACCACGCCTGGGGCCAGTGGCAGCACCAGTTTTCCTGGCGCTGGGTGCAGACTGCGCCCAGTGCTGGTCCCAGGCAGCAGCGGCAGCCTTCTGTCATCCCGAGCACAGATCCTCCCAGGGGTGAGGGCCCTCGGAATTCAGCATGGCCCTCCCAGGCATACAAACCCTCATATCTGCAGGCGGGATAACAGGAGGCTGCTGTTGCCGGCAAGTGACACCAGTTTTGCTTTTAGCAGTTTGAGGTGCAGTTTCCCAGAAGCCCCTGCACCTATCTCCTTGAAAGTTGATAGGTTGCATATCCTCAGAAGGGGCTACCATCCATGCAGTGTTCATACAAATCAGGCACAAAATGACAAAGTTATAGGCATTTTCATGATTTCCCATTATAGCCTATGGGTGAAACATCAAAACGCATCCAAACAACGAAACAGTTTTGACAAAATGGAACAGTGCTTCGAAACTAAACGAAATGACAAAACGAAACACTGTCCCTTTGAAACAGCGAAACAGAAGTTGAAATGAAACAGTGCTGTTTCTCACAGCCCTACTGATCACCATGTGAATACACAGAGACGGTCTCTTACCTTAACATTTTAAGAATAAAGAGCAGTAAAAATATTATATGGCATCCAAAGAAAAATTATAATTAGAAACCCAAGTAGTAGGGTGAACCTCCTCACCTATTCAAGAAGTACTGCTACCTTACTGGTCTGCAGGATACTGGAGGCGTCAGATGGCCTCTGGCAAGGTCTCTGGTTCCAGTGGCTAGATGTTTACACTGTGTTCATCACTGCTGTATGAGTAGAGGTTTATAGTAGTGCATTCACATCAGTTAGGAGATGGCAGTGTTGAGTTAACATACATCTAAGCAATTACTACAGTCTTGGTTAAATAATGTTTGCCATGTCTCGGATGCTGTCTGGTAATGCAGATGCATGTAGAGGCTGCTGCAAGGAAATAGGATAGAGCACAGTCATGATTTTTGGAAGACTGGCAGACAGGTCAGATTTTTGGCTGTAGGAAGCAGTTGAACCAGTCTGCACTGCAGATGGCATAGATCTCCATTGCTTCCCACCCACACCTTCAAAATGCAGGCACGGAATGGATGAATATGCCCATGATTGAGACTTACTATAAAGTCATAGAGAAATAGGGAATTGGACCTCTATAGGTCATCTAGTCTAGCCCCTTGCCTCAGGCAGGATCATCCCTATCCAAATCATCCCATACAAATTCATTATCTAACCTATTAGCAAAACTACACCAAAACTACAGTCAATCCTGACACGCCCACAAGACTTAACACCCCATCTTGCCACATGTAAAGCAAGGGGACTGCAGCAGCCAATGTCCTGCTGCTGTGAAGGTTGTTTAAAATACTCCTGAGAGATCTAACGAAAAATCCCCTGCTATGAAGAAAAGCAGCACCCCCCACCCCTCGAGTCTATACCAATCTGACCATGGGGTAAAATTCGTTCCTGACTAAATATTTGACCCTGAGCAGAGGGCAAAACTCTCCAGCCAGAAACTTCTGGTTTTGCATCCCAGCAGTTGCACTGTTCTCCTTGCCCTTGTCCTTTCTTGCAGTGAGTTCAGACAGTATGAAAACACTGCAAAGGCATTTTGGGCCCTGTTTTATGTGGTTAGGTGGATTTTCTAAAAAGATATAACTTCAGATTCTGTAATAAATTGTTTTGTGAAGAATTAAACATTTTCTAGCATGCATGCAGCCTGCCTGTAGGATTGGTGAGATCTGTTTTGAACTCTTTTCTCTTTCCTTTTAGCTACAGCAATCATTCAGGTTGAAGACCAGAACACTGGTGCAATTGAAAACATTATAGTTGAAGTAAAGAAAGAACCTGATGCAGAAACAGTAGGAGAAGAGGAGGAAGCTCAGCCTGCTGTAGTGGAAGCTCCCAATGGAGACCTCACTCCCGAGATGATTCTCAGCATGATGGACCGGTGATGGAGGAAAGGCCACGCGTGCTGACTGAACTGGCCTGGGCTGTGTTTAAGCGGCTCAAATCTATTTTTCCTTTTACCTTTTCTTGGCTTTGGGAAATGCATCATTTTAGACCATTTTACCAAACATACTGGGAAATAAAACTTCAAAATGATGTTAGAATGTGATTTAACTAGAACTTGCTGTTTTATGTTAGCATTACTACAGGATCATGGAACATTAGGAAATATTTTGGAGTCCTTGAGGGTTTCCTCAGATGCTTGGTTTTTGATCTGAACTGCATTGTAATGATGGTCCAAGGACAGTGTTTACATGCAACAAGTTTTAATAATACAAACGTGGAAAAGCAAAAGCCCAGACTAAAGTAATGTGGTAAACCACTCCGGACTTGTCCATCCAGTTCCCAGAGTCCTCCAGCCTTCTTCTCCCAGTAGTGTTTTTAACTGTAAATGCAGACTTGGGAAGGTTCTAGACTTTTAAAATGTTTTTGTTTTTGCTTTTCCCCACTGACTAGCTCCGGTTCTCCAAGTCGGCTGCACACGGTAGTTTTGGCATGCTCCAGCTGGTTTCTGTCCTTAATATGCTTTGCTTTCTGCAAAGCATTTCTGTAATGGTCAAGCTTGTAAATAACTTTTTTTTACATTTTAATCTTTTTTCCATTAATTAAGAGGTATGAAAAATGCAGTTTCAGTAAACCCCAGTATTTTAATTACTTCCAAATGAAGTGACAAGAAAATTGGTGGAGTGTAAATGTTGGAAAACCCATTGACAACCAATCATGTAGAGGAGAAAAGTACCCAAACTATTTGCTTGCTGAACAACAGAAACCCACACGCGAAACCAGGTTACAAAGCACGTGGAACTGGCATTTGAAACATGTATAATTCCCTTCTTTTCAGTTATACCTTCACGACTACATTTTCTTTGCTCTATTTTGTAGTTGTATTTTGTGTTTATGAATCCAATGTTAAGACAGAAGTGGTGATTTTTGTATTTGGGTCACTGCAGCCCTCAACCTGGGCCAGGAAATTTTACTAGGTCAGTAATTATAAAATTTTGGATCTCTAATGAAAAAAAAAAAGGAATAATGTGAAATACAAATGATGCCTGTATATGAACTGTCACATGTTTAAAATATGTAAGCTTTTTATAGAGCCTCAGTCTTGCTGATTTCAAACAAATTTTTCTTCTATGTATCGCTTTTAAAAGAGCTATCAGTTTAGCTATCAGACTCTAGGTTGATGCATTTTTGTACTTAGCTGTACTGTGTGATATTTTTCATTATTTTAGGAAGCCAACATGAGAAAAAAACTGTTATAAAATATGTAATGGGGTTTGAAAAGCTGAGAAGGAGAATATACTGCTGTACAGCTAATAAATAATAATGGATTAACATGCATGCTCACTGACTGCTTTCTTTGTACTGTGAAACCATTTCTCCTTAAACTCCCAAGCTGTTCTGTGGCTGACTTAGGAAAGATCTTTCCTCCAACTGGAAGGGCCCTAAGCAAACTGCAAATCTGGAATTGCCACGGGTACCATGCACAAGAAAGCATTCTTATTTTAATCACGTATAATATGTTGGTGGGAATGTTGCTGCTAGAGAAAGTTGACAAACTACTTATGTTAGAGAGCAGTGCTGACAGTATCAGTTGCATCTGTTCATACAGACAGTGATGATTTGGCTTGTAATCTATTTTCTCAGGTAGTACATTTAGAGATCTTTAGTTGGTGGCTAAAATATTTAGTTAAAGCCCAATCTGTTTCCCAAAAGGAATGCAAAAGTAAATTTGTATCTGCCTCCTACCCTGCGCTCTCCACTGTTTACATTTTCTTTGTTTTATTGTTAGCTCTGAGAACTTCTAAAAAGAGGATTAGGGAGTTCTGACTCTAGCAGTCTGGAAGGTACAAGCAGATTGCATGGTTAAGCAATTTTGTGCAACAGCTTTTACACAGATAGCTTTGCATAATTGTAATTGCTACATATGGAGGTCAGAAATCTTTCTACACAAACACGTTTTTCAAAATCGTAAGTGGGAATTGTTTCATGCTAGATTTCAAATAGCAGTTAGGTGCCCAACACAGAGGTTGTGTCAAGGTGCTAGTTTACGGGGACAGATGTACCAGGAAATGGGCCTGTTTATGGGACAGATGCGTCTCTGACTGCAATGTCTTGGTTAAGGACCATCTTGCCCCTCTTTCACCTTCATGATCTTCCTGGATGTGCCCTCTCAGACAACATGACGCTTGTATTCTTTGGGAAGAACCGTGATTCTCCCACTCTGGGCCAATGGCTGCAATACACTGTATTAGTCATGCTCACCCAGCAAGTTAGAATGGACTTGTCACATGTGGTTCTTCACTTTGGGGAATCTGACCAGTGAGAAAAAATAATAATATTAATTTAGCATTACAGGCCCTTAGCTGCTTCTGCAATTTTCATTCATTCCCAGCTGTAGTGTGCCTTCACCCTGCAATCATCCACATTTAATTTATGTAGGTCTGACACCATGTCATCTCACCATCTTTGTCTTGGTTGTCCAGGTGGCCTTCTCCCCTCCAGCACCCTGAGGAGCATTTTCTTTCATGTTCTAATTGATTCTGTTCCTTCAGTGTAGGCCAGCCACTGTAGGCATTGTGCTGATTTCGTGTCTCAGGGTTGGGTCCCTGTACAGTTAATACGACTCATTATTGGTTCCTGTGTGCCATTCTAGTGTTATGGAATCATACTCTGTACCAAAGATTTTTCTGTAAAATCTTCCTTTCAAAATGATCTAGTAGTATCTTGTTGGCTTATGCAAGAACCAAGGGTTCATTGCCATAGATTATACATGGCCTGAATGTTTTTATAAACTTGAAGCTCAGTTTTCCTTGGGAAGAGCTTTGGTGACACAAGCTTGTGCAATGCGAAATAGGCTCTGTTTCCTGCCTCCATTCTTTCTTTAAAGTAACTATCTCTCTTAAACTACATCTTGTGTAATCTTTGTTGGATCAAACCATGGCATAAGAGAGGGTATTTTACCATATTTTCTCCCATACAATACACATCCTATTTTTGGAATTGCCCCAAGAAAGATTAAAAAAAAAAAATTCTTACCAGGGTCAAGCATCGGCTGGGGGCTCCATGCTGGGGCCCCATCTAGCATGTCAGCTCTGGGGCCAAGCAGCAGGGCCTGTCCAGCACATTGATGTTGTATCTGCATAGTGTACTCCATCCAGCATGCCAAGCCAAACATAACAGGTTTAGGAGTCTGTGCTGGGTCAGTATGCTGGGGCTGACTGTATACCAGCCCCACCTGCCATCTCATTCCAGCATGCTGTTGGAAAGGAAGTCTTGCCACAGGTCCAGGAATTTGGTTGATGGGGAAGGAAGAGAGAGTGTGGCAACATTAACTGCTGTGACTTCCAGAATCACGGCAGTGTTGCCACCACTCTATGCCCCATCCCAACTCCTGGACCTGTGGAGAGCTCTTTTCCTCGCATATAATACATGCCCCAGTTTTCCCCAGCTGTTTCTTTTGGAGGGGAGAAGTGCAAGGGGTTTTTTAATTAAAATACAGTAAAACACCTGTACAAACCTTTCCCTTCATTGTGATGTCCCTTCTATGCTGATGTCCTAGACTTACTGTTCAAAGATTTTTGTTGGGGTTTTTTTCCTGAACCGTAACCTAAATATGCTTTACTTCTGTTTAGACTAGTGTTGGGAATGTTTTTGTGCAGAGTGCCAAAACCCCCACAACCTCTATGTGTAACATGTTGGTGTGCCAGGGGCAGATGGTGGGGGAGCCGCAAGGGGCCTGGTCCTTGTAGTGGCAGCACAGCCTAGGGCCCCTCCCCCACCATCCACCTGGAGTTGTGTGCACCCCCACTGGCCAGCAAGGAGCTGGGCTGGGGCTCTGCGGACTGCAGTGGCGTTGCTTGCAGCCTTCTTGCTGTCTCGTGAGCAGCCTGGGCTTCATGGCCAGTGGCATGGGCCTGCCCAGAACCCAGACTGGCTCTGGCAAGCAGGTAAGAGGCTACAAGTGGATGTACTGGGGTATGCAGAGCTCCAGCTTGACTTGCTGCTGGCATCGGGTGCACCAATGCCTCAGGCAGATGGCAGGGGAGCTGCAAGGATCCCAGATCTTTGTGGCAGCACAGCCCCATCTCATCCTACTTCATCCACCCCAAGGCATGCGTACACCCACCACCATTAGCAAGCTGGGCCAGGCCTCTGCCTACCCCAGTGCAGCTGCTTTCAGCCTCCTGGCTGCCTGCCTGCCACAGCTGGCCCAGACTCAAGGCAAGCCCAGGCTGCTCACAGGAGGCAGCAGGGAGGTGTACGCAACTCCACCGGGGTCTGCAGAGTCCTGGCCCAGCTTGTTGCTGGCAGTGGATGCAAGCATACCTTTGGGCGGACAATAGGGAAGGGGCTGGGGCTGCGCTGCCAAAACAAGTATTGTGCCCCTTGTGGTTCCCCTGCCATTTGCCCTAAGGCATGTGTGCCAAACAAAATGCTTCTACATGTCATGCTCTGGCACGTGTGCCAGGGCTTGCTAGACCCTGGTTAAAACCCTTTGTCTCTGTCTTGCCCTGTGGCAAGGAGGAATAGTTGTTCTTACTCTTCTTTATGGTAGCCTTTCAAATATTTGAGAACTGCTATCATGCCCTTCCTTAATCTATTTTTTTGTTGCAGAAGTAGTTCTTTAAACACTTCCTCCTGCAGCTTGCATTCCAACCCTTTTACCAACTCTGTTTCTTGTCTTTTGATCTTCTCCAGTTTCCTACATCCTTAAAATGTATGTTGATGTTTGCCAGAATGAGATGTTTGCCATCTGAGGCCCAACCAGTACTGTGTCGAGTGGCATTAACGTTTCCCGTCTTGCGTATAGTATTTCCCTTAATGCTGCCTAAAATTGCACTTGCTTTTTCTGATTCAGTATTGCATTACTGACTTAAGTTTGCAATCCATTTTAACACTAGGTCCTCCTCAGGAGTGCCAGTGCCTAACCACGTATTCCACATTCTTTGTTTGCATTTTGTTTCATCTTTTGTATAGCTCCTTACATTGGTCTTTTGTTGAATTTCATTTTATTGTCTAGTGCCCAGGGCTGTTTGTACATGCCACAGGGGTTTACTTCGGTTCAATTCTCCTTAGATTTCATATTTCATAGACATTAGGGATGGAAGGGACCTCAAAAGATCATCAAGTCCAGCCCCCTTGCCCAGGGGCAGGAAGTCAGCTGGGGTCAAAGGATCCCAGCAAGATAAGCGTCCAAATGCTTCTTAAAGGAGTCCAGAGTAAGTGCCTGTACCACCTCTGGCAGCAGTCTATTCCAGGCCTTGGGGGCTCAGACAGTAAAGAAGTTTTTCCTTATGTCCAGCCTGGAACGGTCTTGGAGGAGTTTGTGACCGTTGGTCCTTGTCATCCCTTGGGGTGTTCTGGTGAACAGACGTTCTTACAGATCCTGATGAACACCCCTGATATAGGCTGCCACCAGATCACCCCTGAGCCTGTGCTTTTCCAGGCTGAAGAGTCCCATGGCTCTCAGCCTGTCTTCATAAGGCCTATTCTCCTGCCCTCTGATCATGCGTGTGGCTCTCCTTTGAACTCTCTCAAGCTTCTCCACATCCTTCTTGAATTGTGGAGCCCAGAATTGGATGCAGTACTCCAGCTGCGGTCTCACCACGGTGGAGTACAGTAGGAGGATGACATCCTGAGATTTACTTGAGAAGCATCTATGAATGCAAGCCAGAGTTTGGTTTGCTTTACCAGCTGTGACATCGCATTGGTGACTCATTTTCATTTTGTGGTCAATCATGACCCCCAAGTCCCTTTTGGCCTTGGTGCTAGTGAGCGCAGCACTGCTGAGCCTATAAGCATGCTGCTGATTTTTTTCCCCCAAGGTGGAGTACCTTACATTTGTCAGTATTGAAAGTCATCAGGTTTATATCTGCCTACTTCTTTAGCCTATCCAAGTCAGCCTGGATTACCAACATATCCTCCGGTGTGGACGCTCTACCCCAATGTTTGGTGTCATCGGCAAACTTGGCCAGTCTACTTCTGACACCCAGTATACATGTTGTTGATAAAGATGTTGAACAGGATGGAGCCTTGGGGGATACCACTGGTCACGGAACGCCATGATAATTCACTTCCATCGACCACCACTCTCTGAGTTCAGCCTCAGAGCCATCGGACTGGGATGTAGCTGAGACCACAGTTGGCCAATTTTTCCAAGAGGAGATAATGGGACACCAGATCAATGGCTTTTTTTGAAGTCCAGATATATGACATCAATCTCTTCACCCTTGTCCAGGTGATACGTCACCTGGTCGTAGAAGGAGATCAGATCGGTCTGATGAGATTCAGTTTTTAAAAACACCACTTCAGTTTAGGGCGAAGTAAACCCCCATGGCGTGTACACAAGGGTTGGGCCCAATCCTTGCCTGCCTCTCTAGCAGCAGAGTGGGGGGAGGGCAAAGCACCAGGCCCCTGGACAGCTCAGGCAGGCAGGCAGGCTTGGGGGGCGGGGGTGGGGAGACCAGGCTCGCCATTTTGTTGTTGTTTGGTTGGGTTTTTTTCCTTCAGTGGAGCCTGCCTGCCCAGGCTGCTGCTGGGCTGCCTGCACAGGGCCCAGTGCTTCCCTCTGTGGCTATAAGGTAGCAAACTAAAACACCTTAGACATGTTTTATTTTGCTGCATCCCAGTCATTTAATGCACAATATGCCACTGACAGTGTAAACAGCCACGCCATTTAAGTGCATTACACTGTAAATAGCCTCACCATTAAAGTAGTGCAAAAGGGCATTTAAGCCACTTTAAAAGCCAATTTTGTGGTGTGTACAAAGGCCCCAGATCTCCAATTAATCAAGATCCTTATTATTTTCTGTCAAGTATTTGGCAAGCATCTGTTCTCTTACAGGTTGGCTGATCTCCTACGCAGGGATTTAAACTAGGTTTGTCAGGGGATGGGGACGCTGAAGACAGGGTGAACCTAGGATCAATGAACCATGAGCCACGCGCTGGAACAGTCCACATAAGTACCAAAGGGCCCATTAGGCATCAGGACAAGAGGGTACCAAGAGCACCCATTGGGCGGCTTAGGTCTCTATACTAATGCTAGGAGCATGGGGAACAAGCAGGAGGAACTCACACTCCTGCTTGCAAACAAATACTTTAACTTGGTTGGGTTAACAGAAACCTGGTGGGACCCTACCTGTGCTTGGGAAGTAGGCTTTGAGGGCTATAAGCTGTACAGTCATGATAGAGTGAGGAAAAATGGGGAGGGGGAAGGGGGCAGCATTGCTCTCTATCAGGGCTGTGCAAAATTTCACCAGCTGTTTCATTTTGATACTGTTTTGACTCGGTTCAAGCTCAAAACAGCAAAATCAAAATGAAACAAAGGGCTTCGAAACTAAACGAGGGCAGTCAAAACGTTTCAAAAGTTTTGAATTGTTTAAAGTTTCGAAGCTGAAGCTGGGCTTGCCTGCAGGGAAACAGAAGGGGGAAGAAGTGGGGGGAAGAACTGCTCTGATATTGATTGTGTAGCTGGCCAGTGACCGTGATCCTTCACTGAGGTCCCTTCCAATGTCAGTGCTCTGGGGGAGGGATGGAACAACAGTATAAAAAGCAGCATTGTTTGAACTGGGCTGCTTTCTGCCTTGGGGTCAG
>NW_017728998.1:46901800-46909600 GCF_001723915.1 Gavialis gangeticus | reverse complement strand
CCTTAGACATGTTTTATTTTGCTGCATCCCAGTCATTTAATGCACAATATGCCACTGACAGTGTAAACAGCCACGCCATTTAAGTGCATTACACTGTAAATAGCCTCACCATTAAAGTAGTGCAAAAGGGCATTTAAGCCACTTTAAAAGCCAATTTTGTGGTGTGTACAAAGGCCCCAGATCTCCAATTAATCAAGATCCTTATTATTTTCTGTCAAGTATTTGGCAAGCATCTGTTCTCTTACAGGTTGGCTGATCTCCTACGCAGGGATTTAAACTAGGTTTGTCAGGGGATGGGGACGCTGAAGACAGGGTGAACCTAGGATCAATGAACCATGAGCCACGCGCTGGAACAGTCCACATAAGTACCAAAGGGCCCATTAGGCATCAGGACAAGAGGGTACCAAGAGCACCCATTGGGCGGCTTAGGTCTCTATACTAATGCTAGGAGCATGGGGAACAAGCAGGAGGAACTCACACTCCTGCTTGCAAACAAATACTTTAACTTGGTTGGGTTAACAGAAACCTGGTGGGACCCTACCTGTGCTTGGGAAGTAGGCTTTGAGGGCTATAAGCTGTACAGTCATGATAGAGTGAGGAAAAATGGGGAGGGGGAAGGGGGCAGCATTGCTCTCTATCAGGGCTGTGCAAAATTTCACCAGCTGTTTCATTTTGATACTGTTTTGACTCGGTTCAAGCTCAAAACAGCAAAATCAAAATGAAACAAAGGGCTTCGAAACTAAACGAGGGCAGTCAAAACGTTTCAAAAGTTTTGAATTGTTTAAAGTTTCGAAGCTGAAGCTGGGCTTGCCTGCAGGGAAACAGAAGGGGGAAGAAGTGGGGGGAAGAACTGCTCTGATATTGATTGTGTAGCTGGCCAGTGACCGTGATCCTTCACTGAGGTCCCTTCCAATGTCAGTGCTCTGGGGGAGGGATGGAACAACAGTATAAAAAGCAGCATTGTTTGAACTGGGCTGCTTTCTGCCTTGGGGTCAGTTACTGAGATGTCTTCCAGAAGCTCAGCAGCGTTTGACAACAAAGGCTACCATTCATTTCCTACTTGCTAGGCTAGCAAGATTCAGCAATACCTTTGCTTTCTTTCTATACCCTTTTATTTTAGTATTACATTCATTGATTCCTTTCAAAAATACTCTTTTTGTTTAGTTTATTTTCATTTCAAATCTGTGCTTTCTCCCACAGTGTGCATTCCATTCACTGTGCAGGAAAGCATAGCATAATTATACTGCATATTATAATATAGAATTTATATAGGAAAACACATACATACATTTATATATTTTTATTTTATTTATTACATAAATACATACATACATTACATAAATACACATACATACAATTACTTTATCTACATATATTACATAGATAACATTACAGAAGAAGAGTCAGATTTTCCAGCACACCAAGGCAAAGACAAGACACTATGAAACACACCATGAAGCGTGGTGGAAAGGCAACTGGCAATCCTTCAGGGAGGGGCAGAAGAGGGGGTAGGGGGAGAGCTGTAAGTTCCCCCCCACCTCAAACTGAGAGGCAGTCTCTTTGTCACAACAAGCAGGCATAAGGCTTCCACTAATACAGGCAGCAAGGAGAGGGGAGCACTGCCAGTGCCACTGCCTGTGCGTGAGTCTGCATCCCCTTCAAGAGCACCAGCCATAATGCCGCCCCCCACCCCCCACTACCACCATGACAATAAGCACCAGCACCAGCATGATGGTCTCCTCCATACCCTTTTCACTTCCTATGCTAAACCTTCCAGTGCCAGAGGAAGAGCTGGAGCTGAGTGCCCTAGCAAGGGAAATTCTGGGGAAGAAGGTGGAATCATCTGAGTTTGTGCTCCACACCCCTCAAGTTTCCCCTAGTGCCAGGTCTCCTTCCCCAGAGGGCACTTCAGAGGAAGCTGAGGTAGTGGGTACGGAGGCAAGCAGTAGGGCTGTGCGAAGCTTTGGGTGGTGATTCTATTCAGAGGAGATTCAGCCCAATTTGGTGGCCGAATCTCTGAATCTTAATTGAATCAGGGGACCATTTCAAAGGTCCAAATCAAATCAAAGCTCTCCAAATTTTTGGAAAATATTCAGAGAGCTTTGATGATTCAGGCAGTCCCCAGTGACTGCAGCAGGGAGCTGCAGCTGACTCCAGCTGGTAAGTAGTAGGGGCGGGGGAAGGGCGACCACTGGGGGAAGGGACCATTGGGGGACCCCTGTCAGCCCCACCAACCCCTCAGTTCCCCCCGACTCACACCCACTTCCCCAGCCCCACCATGGTTGCCTCCCCCCTGCCCGCCCCTTCTCCCAGTACTTTAAAGAAAAGCTCAGATGCTCACCGGGTGCTGCCAGGGAGGGAGGTGATCCCTGTTGCCCCCCACTGCCCCACGCTGCATGGGAGGCTCTGCCACGAGCCCCCTGACCCCCCCCCCTTTTGCCCCAGTCCCCCTACGGGTGCCCTGCCCAGGTCAGCTGTGTCCCTTTAAGAAAAAAAACAAAGGAGAAAAGCCCCAGGGCTCATGGCTCCTGGTGCAGCCTTGTGGCTTTGGGGACTTGTGCAGAGCCCCCACCAGGTATAAAGCAGTGGGTGGGGGGCAGCAGGGATCACCTCCCACTGCCAGGAGCAGTGAGTTTGGAGTTTTTTTTATTTTTATTTTTTTCTTAAAGGGCCAGAGCTGACCCATGCAGGGCACCCATGGAAGGGCTAGGGGAGCAAGGGGGGGGGGGTTGGAGGGTTCATGCAGAGTCCCCCATGAAGCGTGGGGCAGTGGGGGGAGCAGGGATTGCCACCCGCCTGGCAGCACCCACTGAGTCAGAGCTTTTTTTTTTTTTTTTACACAAGTGCCAGGAGCTGGGGCAGCCATTGCTGGGCTAGGAGAGGGGCGAGGGATGGGCCTGGCCTAGCTGATTCAGAGATTTGGTTGCTGCTGAATCTCCAAAGCAGATTCAGCCAAATCAGATTGGGACAGTGATTCAAAACACTGAATCAAATCACTGTCCCCCAAATCAGCTGAATCTGAATTCGCAGCAAATGCTATATGCTTTGCAGAGGCCTAGCAAGCAGCTCAGCTGAGTCCGCTCCTCCTATTGCTGTGCCTCTGCCTCCTGAGGAGGGGGAAATTGCAGCATCCACACATGCACCTGCACCCCAGAAGCAAGCTGGTAATGTGGTCTGGGATCATTTTGAGCTGGTAGATGATTTCACATATGCTATCGGCCTGCACTGTCAAGCCAAAACCAGCTGGTACAAGATAACAAAACATTAGCACTACAGGGATGCTGATGCACCTCCACAGGCACCCCTCCCCTTGCCCTTGCTTCTCAGCCTGGAGTGGGAGCATGCCCAAAGGGAAGTCCCCCTCTCACTCCAAAGACCCTGTCCTCCCAAAGCAGAGGCAGGCCACCCTGGAACAGTGGGGGAAAGGCAGATGGGGGGGTGTGTTGCAAGGGCGAGCAAGATCACCCAGAGCATTGGGGAGATGCTTGCTGTGGATGGCCAGCCCTTCTCCTTAGTTAAGCAGTCAGGGTCAGACAGGTCATGGAGCTCATGGCCCCAACATACCAAGTGCCCATACACACCACCTTCAGCAGGACAGTGGTGCCCTCCATGTGTGAGGCATGCAGGGAGTACTTGAGGAAGGAGCTGCACAAGGCAGGTCTACAGTTGGCCTTACACTTCACCTCAAACAGCTGGAGCAGCTGAGGTGGAGATCATGCATACCTCTCCCTCACAGGTGTGACCAGTCAGGCCATCGGTGGGTTTTCCTTCAAGCCAAGGTGTTGGATGAGTCCAACACAGCAACAGAGATCATGGGGTCCATGAACCACTTGGTGCAGGGGTGGCTCACTGGGCAGGGCGACCTCACCTGTGGGTTCACGGTCACGGACAATGAGGCCAATTTGGTCAAGGCTGTCCATAATGCCAACTTTGTTGGCATCCACTGTGTGGCACACAAGTTCCACCTCATTGCCAGGGATGGGGACAGGGCTGCCAGTGACAGCGTCAGCACCACCAGCAAGCTCATTTCGAAATGCAGGAAGGTGGCAGGCTACTTCCACCGGAGTATCGAGGGGGACAAGATGCTGTGGGACAAACAAGCAGAGCTGAACATCCCGCAACACAAAATCATGCAGGATGTGGAGACTCAGTGGAACGCCGTGTACCTGATGCTGAAGCGGCTGGTGGAGCAACCGAAGGCCATCCATAAGATGGCTTTGCTTAGGGAGACCGGGATCAGCAGCCCCCTTATCAGAGCTGAGTGAGATACCATATCCCAGATCTTGGTGGTCCTCAAGCCCTTCCTCTAGGCCACCAAGGCCTTCAGCTCTGGCAATGCCCTCCCTAGCCAGGTGATCCCTGTAGTGAGGGAGTTTCGGAGCCAAATGGAGAACTTCCAGGGGATCAGTGTTTCTGGCTGGGGCAAGCTGCTGTCACCAGATGTACAGGTACTGGTGAGGCAGCTGGAGGAGGGCATCAGGAAACGGCTTGATCCTTTGTAGTCCAGTATGGTCACACGTGCTGGCTGCCATATGTGACCCACGGATGAAGGGCAGCATATGCAGCAGCCAAAGCCTATATCAGTGGATGGAGGTGCTGGTGAAGAGAGTCAAGGAGGCAGAAAGGCAGAGGCAGGGGGACGTGGAAGAGGGCAATTCACTGTCCCATGCCAGCATGCCATCCACCAGCCAGTCTCCTCCTTCACCACAGGTGCTGCCAGTGTGGGCCAAGGGCATGGCTTTCATGGTGGGGTCCAGAGGTACCAGACCTCACCATCAGGCAAGTAGTGCTCAGCCCTTGGTGGCTGTCTATCTTGCCGAGGATGTGGAGTCACTGCTGTGTGACCCCTTGGCCTACTGGGCAAGCCGCAGCTAGATCTGGCCACAGTTGCCTGGGAACACCTGTCCTGTCCACTAACCAGTGTTCCAAGTGAGAGGGTGTTCAGCATTGCTGGGGATGTTGTGACACCCCACCACACCTCCTTAGATCCTGCTTTGGTGGAGCAGCTGGTGTTCCTGAAATTGAACCTCCCGCTGCTGGGGTTCCCCCAAGCTCCAGGTGCAGACAGAGTGAATGCCGCCCTCCTCATTCCATCTGCACCTATTTCTTTTTTTCTTTTTTTTCATTTTTTAAAAAACAGTTAATGCCCCGCTCTCAGAACTGGAGGGGGCACTCACTGCATGGAAGAACAACAGGGAAGAACATGTCCCTGCTAAGCTCCCATGGCAGGATGAACTTGGAGATACAGTAGACTCCCAACTTACACAAATATTGCGTTCCCGGGGAATTTCACATAAGTCGAATTTGTGTAAGTCAGGACTACTTTCCCCATAGGAAATAATAGAATAGTGAGGGGTTGCATACACCAGACATACCTTAGTCATAGGTTTTTGCCCCTTTTCTTGGTGGAATTGCCTTTAGGAGGCATGTCTAGCGTCTCACCTCTGCATCTTGAGATGCCGCTACCACAATGGTGGCACAGCTCTGCTTGATTCCACCTGCAAATCTTGTGAGGCATTCGCATATATACACAGATCTCGCGAGTGTTCATGTATATACACAAATGGACCTCAAGGGGCATTTTCCAGTCTGGACCCTAATAAAAAAAATTGTGTAAACGGGTGACATGCGTAAGTCAGAATCACGTAAATCGGGGGTCTACAGTATGGGCTGGGGCTATGGGGAAGGAGGAGGCCCCAGCTCCGAGGCATGACCACTAAAACTGCACTCTGCCAGGGTCGGAAGGCCTGGTGGGACTGCAGTGACATGGCAGCCCCAGGAACTTCCAAGACCAAGGATCTCCTTGGTGAAAGGCAGGAAAGAGGCGCCATACCCTCCAGCTACCACATGCATGCACAGTCCTGGCTGGGGAAAGCCGAGGCCCATCATGTCTTTGACAGGCCTGAGGCTTGTTGATTGCAGTGGAGTTGAGGCTCCAGGTGAGATCAGCTAGCCTGCCTGGGATGCCAGCTTTTGGGTTGAAAAACCTATCGTCAGGCTGAGGAAGCACCTGCAGCTGATGTGTGTGTGCGCTGTTCCTGGATGGAAGGAATAGTAAACAAGCCAGAGGCTGGCATGCAATGCAGGCAAGAAAGCCAGTCAGTTAAAATGGAAATGGAGGCGTCAGGGAGTGAGGGACAGGCTGGGGTGGGAGGGGAAGGGGGATGTAGCAGCACAGGTAAAAGTGGAGAGGCATTTATTTTAATGAATGTCCTATCATTTCATAGATTTCATAGACATTTGGGCTGGAAGGGACCCCAAAGGATCATCAAGTCCAGCCCCTGCCCCAGGGGCAGGAAGTCAGGAAGGATCATAGGATCCCAGCAAAATAAACATCCAAATGTGTCTTGAAGGCGTTCAAAGTGGGTGCTTGAACCACCTCCAGTGGCTGTCTATTCCAAACTTTGGGGGCTCGAACAGTAAAGAAATTCTTCCTTATGTCCAGCCTGAATCGTTCGTGGCGGAGTTTGTGACCATTTGATCTTGTCATCCCTTGGGGCGCTCTGGTGAACAAACGTTCCCCCAGATCCTGGTGGCCACCCCTGATAAACTTATAGGTGGCCACCAGATAACCCCTGAGCCTGCGCTTTTCCAGGCTGAAGAGCCCCCTGGCTCTCAGCCTGTCATCGTAAGGTCTGTTTTCCTGACCTCTGATCATGCGCATGGCTCTTCTCTGCACTCTCTCAAGCTTCTCCACATCCTTTTTGAATTGTGGGGCCCAAAACTGGATGCAGTACCCCAGCTGTGGCCTCAACAAGGCCAAGTAAAACAGGAGAATGATGTCCCGGGATGACTGCCATCAGAGGATGTTCAAGCACCCACTCTGAATGCCTTCAAGGCACATTTGGATGCTTATCTTCTGGGATCCTATGATCTCTGCTGACTTCCTGCCCATAGGGAAGGGGGCTGGACTCAATGATCCTCCGGAGTCCCTTCCAGCCCAAATGTCTATGATAAGAAATCTATGATATGAAACCGGGAATTCTCGAGGCAGCTCTCAGAGGCAGTACGCTCAAGAGCCATGGTTGTCAGTCATGGGTGACCTAAACTACCCTGACATCTGCTGGGAGGAGCAATCAGCTAGATTTGTCCATTCACATAAATTCCTCATCAGCACACAGGATGTTCACCTAACGCAGGAGGTAAACGGCTCCACTAGGGGAAATGCCTTACTGGACTTAGTGCTTGCTACAGGGGATGACCTGGTGGGAGATCTGCAGATACAGGGTAACCTAGGGGATAGCGACCACCAATTGTTAGAATTCACTATCCAGTGAAAAGTGGGAAAGATAACTTGTAGGGCAGAAGTGCTAGACTTCAGAAAGGAGATTAGTAAGCGAGGCACTGAAGGGCAAGACAATTGGTGAGATGGGAGTCCAGGAAGGGTGGGCGTTCCTCAAGGGAATGATCCTTTAGGCACAAAAGGGGGACCATCCCAGTGCACATAAAGGAAGGCAAAAGAGCCAAGAAACCCTCTTGGCTGAACAAGGAAATCCAAGAAAGCTTAAGGAGGAAAAGAGAGGCAAGCAGACTGTGAACTAGGGGGTAGCCACCAAAGAGGAGTATGTCTGCTTGGCTTGCACTTGCAGGGAGGCAGTTAGAAAGGTCAAAGCAGAAATGGAGCTCAGGCTGGCAACAAAAATTAAAGACAACAAGAAGTCCTTCTTTAGGTACATAGGGAGCAAAAAGAAGGCACATGGCAACATAGGACCTCTACAGGACAGACTAGGGCAATTGGTAACAGATAGGAGGGACAAAGCTGAGCTCCTAAATGAGTTCTTTGCATCTGTATTCCTAAAC
>NW_017728998.1:46900920-46901414 GCF_001723915.1 Gavialis gangeticus | reverse complement strand
GCTCAACACAGGAGCGCCCCCTACTGGCCCACCTCACGTGGTGGAAATAGCAGTGGGATACGAATACCCAGCTGTTTTCCTGAGGTGGGATCTCTGCACCCGCCACAGATGTCATCTACTTAGATTTAAAAAATGCCTTTAATACAGTGTCATATCCCATTCTTATAAATAAATTAAGCGGTTTTGATGTAGATTACTAAATGATCAGGTGGGTGGAGAATTGGCTTATGGAGTGCACACCGAAGGTGGTGGTGGACGGGTCATTATCAACCTGGAAAATATGCGCAGTGGAGTTGCCCAGAGTTTGGTCCTTGGACTAGTGCTGTTCAATATCTTCATCAGTGACTTGGTTAAGGGTGTGGAAAGCACTCTGTCCAAATTTGCGGATGACACCAAATGATGGGGCAAAGTAAACACACTGGAGGACAGGGAGTGGATTCAGGCAGATATGGACAGGTTGGGAACGTGGGCAGAACAGAATAGGATGCAGTTTA
>NW_017728998.1:46895655-46895920 GCF_001723915.1 Gavialis gangeticus | reverse complement strand
TTTGGAGTGGTTGGATGTGTTTACGTCAGCAGGCCCAAATGATCTTCATCCAAGAGTGCTGAAGAAATTGCCCAGTGTCATAGCAGAACCACTGGTGCGGTTGTTTGAGCTCATGGCACACAGGATAGGTCCCAGAGGACTGGAAAAGGGCCAATGTGGGCCCTATTTTCAAGAAGAAGAGAAAGGATGATCTGGGTAACTATAGGCCAGTTAGCCTCACCTCTATCCTTGAGAAAACCTTTGAAAAAATTATTAAGGATCACAT
>NW_017728998.1:46888937-46894795 GCF_001723915.1 Gavialis gangeticus | reverse complement strand
GCTCAACACAGGAGCGCCCCCTACTGGCCCACCTCACGTGGTGGAAATAGCAGTGGGATACGAATACCCAGCTGTTTTCCTGAGGTGGGATCTCTGCACCCGCCACAGATGTCATCTACTTAGATTTAAAAAATGCCTTTAATACAGTGTCATATCCCATTCTTATAAATAAATTAAGCGGTTTTGATGTAGATTACTAAATGATCAGGTGGGTGGAGAATTGGCTTATGGAGTGCACACCGAAGGTGGTGGTGGACGGGTCATTATCAACCTGGAAAATATGCGCAGTGGAGTTGCCCAGAGTTTGGTCCTTGGACTAGTGCTGTTCAATATCTTCATCAGTGACTTGGTTAAGGGTGTGGAAAGCACTCTGTCCAAATTTGCGGATGACACCAAATGATGGGGCAAAGTAAACACACTGGAGGACAGGGAGTGGATTCAGGCAGATATGGACAGGTTGGGAACGTGGGCAGAACAGAATAGGATGCAGTTTAACAAGGATAAGTGCAAAGTGTTGCATCTAGGGAAAAAGAATCACCAACACACTTTCTAAGCAGCACAGCAGCAGAAAGGGATCTCTGAGTCATAGTTAACTCCAAAATGAACGTAAGTCTTCAACGTGACAAAATGATAAGTAGAGCCAACCGCACTCTTTCGTGCATTGGAAGGTGCATCATGAGCAGGTCCAGGGAGGTGATACTTGCCCTTTATGCGGCATTGGTAAGACCGCAACTGGAGTACTGCATCCAGTTTTGGGCACTGCACTTCAAGAGGGATGTGAATAATCTTGAGAGGGTCCAGAGGAGGGCCACTCATATGGTTAGGGGCCTGCAGGTACGATCCTATGAGAAGAGCTTGAGGGGCCTGAATCTCTTCAGCCTCCACAAAAGAAGGCTGAGAGGGGATCTTGTAGCTGTCTACAAATTCATTGGGAGTGGGCAGCAAGGAATAGGGGCTTACCAGGGCGCCCCTTGGGGTTACTAGGAACAATGACCATAAAACTGACAGAGAGCAGATTTATATTAAACATTAGGAAAAATTTATTTACAGTGAGGGTTGCCAAAATCTGGAACGGGCTTCCAAGAGAGGTTGTGCTCTCCCTTACCTTGGAGGTCTTTAAGAGGAGACTAGACAAGCACCTAGCACTCTTTCCTACCCAGGGCAGGGTGTTGGACTCAATGATCTACTAAGGTCCCTTCCAACCTTAAAATCTAGGAAATCTAGAAAATCTATTTGCAATCCCTCCCAGTTTTGCTTCATCAGTGAGCTCTCTATTCCTGTATTCACACCATGAATAAAAATACTAAGTAGTTCTGGACCCAGAACAAATTCCTGTAGAACCTCGTTTACTTTTGACACAAATTTCAGATGACATTTTTGTACGCTTGCTAAAATACTTTGTGTCCTCTTCATATCCCTTATCCTCCTAACTATTTACCCTGCTTCTTTAGCTGGCTTCCTCAAGCACCTTGGATGGAATAAGTTTCGTCATTAAAATGTTGTCAAAAACTCTGTGATGTGTGTATAGTCTGCAACCTTTCAACTTGAGTTAATTTTATTAGCCATCTGGTTGCATTTTCTTTTTTTTTGTAAAGACTGAGGCGAAGTAGTCAATGAACAGAATAGCTTCTTTGTCTTTCTTCTATCTGATATACCTGTAAAACTGTTTTCTTTACCTTCGATTGACAGTTGTATCTCACTTTTTGCCCTTGCTTCCCTGATTATTGTCCTTATGTTCTTTTTTTTTTTTAACTTTGTTAGTGGTTTCCCCTACCTTCCATTGCCTGTACGCTTCTTTCTATTTTTTTTTTTTTTAGGTAGCTAAGCTTATGTAGTCTCCTGCTGCCTTATCTATTTGCCATGTTGGAAGAGCCTATTGAGTCTCCAATGCTATGTCCATGAGGAACTGCCAGTTCTCCTGGACCCTCTGGACAGGAGTTGTCTTTTTTTCACAAAACATCAACTTATTGGTGAAGAATCCAAAGTGTTTTTACTGATACCACCTTTTGAATCACAAGTTAGCTTAATATGATCCAGAAATCCCCAGAGGCTTTCCTTTTCCTAAGAAAGAATGCACATTTTTTTAAATTCTGGGTTCTTCTTCAAGTAATTGTCCATGTCCATGTTCGCATTCTCACTTGTGGGTGTCTCTTGCATCCTGTGCTTTGATTAGAGACTTTTTTGCTTTAGCAGCACTCAGAGTGCATCTAACCCTGTCACTCATGTCCCTGCACTGAGGCATTACAGCAGTACACACATCCTGCTTGACTTGAGGTGAAGGTTGCATTATGTTCTAGTGGTCTGAGTCTTAAGAAATATTTTAGACCCATACTCTCTTATCATAGAATCATAGAAGTCAGGTCGGAAGGGACCTTATAGATCTTCAAGTCCAACCCCCTGCCAGGGCAGGAGAAAAAACTGGGCTCAAATGATCCCAGCTAGGTAGGCATCAAGCCTCCTCTTAAAGACCCCCAGGGTAGGAGCCAGCACCACTTCACTTGGAAGTTGGTTCCAGATCCTAGCCACCCTGACTGTGAAGTAGTTCTTACGGATGTCTAATCTAAACCTACTCTCCAACAACTTGTGGCCGTTATTCCTTGTTATGCCAGGGGGCGCTAGGGGAAACAGCATCTCCCCCAAACCCTTCTGGTCCCCCCTAGTGAGTTTATAGACTGTCACCAGGTCCCCCCCTCAGCCTTCTCTTGTGAAGGCTGAACAGGTTCAGGTCCCGCAGTCTCTCATTGTAGGGTCTGCCCTGTAGTCCCCAGATCATGCAGGTGGCCCTCCTCTGGACCCTCTCAATGTTGTCCACATCCCTCCTGAAGTGGGGCGCACAGAACTGGACACAGTACTCCCACTGTGGCCTGACCAGTGTCGCATAGAGGGGGAGGATCACCTCCTTGGCCCTGCTAGAGATGCACCTGTGGATGCACAACAAGACACTTACGCTCTCCCAACACATTTTTTTGCTCTGGAAAGTGTGTATGAGAGGTTTTTTTCTTCTTCTGGATCCTGCAGACTCCTTTGTGGCTCAGTGTCTTAATATTGGTACTGACCCCTTCCACTTCTTGTGACAGTATCACCAGCCACCATTTTGTGGCATTACTGACAATTTTCTTGATGCATTCACCCACCAACTGCCACTTGTTTTCTGGGCTTTTGGCTGTGCCCTTACTGTGATGGCCTGATACTAGCATCTGACAACTACATACTTGGTGCCTCTTCTGCAAGGAGAAATTTCACATTCCTGACAGCTGCTCATTCTGTCAAAATATTTCAAGCAGTACACCGAGGAAAGAGAAAAAGTTTCAGCTATTTTTCCTCAACAAGTCACTTATCTCTGTGTCCAACCCAAGGTTGAGGGCCTTAGCTCAGCCTCACTATTTCCCAGGTGCTAGTAACAAAGCAATATCCTCCTCCCCAGTGCTGTCAGGATAAGCACCTCTGTACTGATCCCAGGCAAAATCTAGAAGCAGGTCTAAAAGAAATGGACAGAGCAAGTCTTCATTCTTATCCTCTTCATCATGGTACCAAAGACCCAGCACCTCTTCACCAGTAAAAAGGCCTTCACAAGGAAGATAAGACTTGGCAACCTCTTGGCCCAGAGAGATCATGGAAGAGGTTCTTGATGACTACAGACCTCTGGTGCTTTCTTTTGGACCTGATATGTTGGTCCTGCAAAATCATAGGGAAAGCTTAAAGAGACCCAGAGATGGATGTGCCACCACTGTCCAGAACCAGTGCCCACAAATCAAGGCATAAAGATACAGGAAATAGTCTTGCTATGGGTCTGTAGATAAGAGACTTATTGATGCCCTCATGAGAAAGGGGAAGTAGAGTGTTCACTAAAGTCACTTAGAGCAATTAAGCTTAATGGTGTGAGGTAACATTTACCTCTCCATGCTAAGGCAGTCTGCATGCTCTGCTGCCTAGCCTTGCAGGCCTCCCAGGGCCACTTCTCTGCCTCAGCACCAGACTTGTCTATACTGGTAGTGGCACAGTCACCAGGGCTAGAACTGTCATCAGGTATGGATTTACTACTTCCCTTGGCACGGATCCTAGCCAAGTCCTTTTGGTTAGAATGCCAGTCCAGATTTTCTTTCCATGCCAGACAGCTACTACACCTTCAGTCCTGTTGCACCATATGCACTCACCAATAGATAAGGGCTGCACTGACTGAGCCAAAGGCCCCAGTGTTTCAATACTGTGGCCTATAGGATGCCCTCCAGTACTAGTATGTCCAGGCTGGCCTTGGAGCTTCCAGCACTTCTTTCCACTTCCCTTCTTCAGAGGGTTATGCATCGTCTAGGGCACTAGCTCAGGTCAGCGCTTTAGTTATAAAATGAATGTGACCACATGCCCCAAAAGATTGTAGAACCATGTTTTGTGTATTGGACTGTTTTCCTGTTCCTATGAGCGGAGGTTCAAATACCACTTGTGCCAGACACAAAGGAGAGGTCTCACTTATCTGGGTCAATCACTGCATCACCTATGCTTCCTGCACAGATTTTCACCAATAAAGGCATCCAACTGGATTTTGCTCTTCAACACAGATCTTCTGCCCTTAAGCAATGGGTTTGGCAGGACACTTGAGAGATGCTGAACCCTGTACCATCTGTCTTCCCTTCTACAACCTCTTAGCCCAGTGGCGATGCATAGGGGGTGCACAGGGGTGCATGTGCACCCCCTGAAAACTCTGGTGCACCCCCTGACAACAGTGTTCCTGGGCAGGGGTGGGGCAGGTGAGAACACTGGCTGGGGAGTGCACCAGGAGAAGCGGTCCCCCCACAGCCAATTGCACTGACCTGGAAGTGCCAGTGGCACACCCAGAAATGCTAGCGGTGCGCCACTGCCCGTTGTGGGTCAGTAGGATTGGCCATGGGGGGATCCTCCACCATGGCCTGCAGGATCAGCCACAGAGGGACAGCCCCCCCCAGCTTCTGACTGTCAGCGGGGTGGGCAAGCGCCCCCCAACTCAGGAGGCACCAGTTGCCCATGTCTTACCCTGTATTTATCTTTCATGGGCCCATGTCATTTAAGGCTAGTGGGTCCTGTATGTGCTAGCAAATCAGTATTCCATCCAGTTCAAATCATTACCCCTTTCCTCACTCCTTTCCAGAGATCCTTCCTTTGAGAGCTTGCTGTGGGAAAAAGTCTTTACTGGCAGCAGTGACCAGCAAACAAGTGTGCCCTCTGTCTTGGGGGGAGGAGGGGAGAGGATTTCTATGGGTTTTACTTCTAGGTTTTAAAGGGGAAAGCAAGGTTGGAAATCATTCTTGAATTTAACATGTTCATTTGCAAGATCAGGTTCAAGATGGACTTTCATTTTGAGGCAGCAGATCAATTTGCCAGTGTTTTACCTAAACCCCAGTCCTTATGAGCAGAGGCTTTGCTGCATTCCATGGACGTTGAAAGAGCTTTGGCCTAATGCCTTCATAGAATCAAACCCCTTAATTTCCATAGCTGCCATTTCTATCAGTAGCTGAGATCCAAGGACACAGAGACATCAGCCCAATGGTTATCCAACTGGACCTCAGTCTACATAAGATTATGATACGAGACTCTTATGGAGGGTCTGCCATTCTACAAGAACCCAAGCAACTTTTGTATAGAGGTGCATCAAAACATCAGTCCATATTGTATCAGCACCTATAGACGAAAAATTGACATTATCGGCAATCAGCTTTTTTGACTGATGTGGCTGATAATGTTGCTGATAAATGCCACGTTGCATGTGCACAGCTGCAGCATGCATGCAACTATCCAGCAGCTTGGAGATCAGCATCTGGCTGGTACATCTTTTGAGGGGAAGGGGCGGGGGGGAGGGAAGAGGTGTGGGGGGCAGATTGAGGCCCCCA
>NW_017728998.1:46886141-46887640 GCF_001723915.1 Gavialis gangeticus | reverse complement strand
TGGGGCAGGTACTGCCCAGCCATGGCAGGGCACGGGATGTAGTCACGAGCAGCTCATCTGGGGGAGCAGCTCCTGCCACTGCGGGCACCCCCAGGGGATGGATAGGGAGGTGTGGCCCCCTGGATCTGTATGTGGGGCAAGGGTGGGATGCCACTGTGGGCTGGAGCTGGGGATGACACCAGGCTCTTCCCAGTGGGGAGGCTGGGTTGGCTCTGTTCTTAGGGCAGGTGGCAGCGGTGCTGGGAGCAGGGCTACAGGGGAGGACTGTGGCCACGCCAGAATTCACCATAGCCCCACCCTCTGTATCTCCCCCTCCCTGCACCACCACTGCCTGCCCTGAGCACAGCCCCAGCCAGGGAGTCAGCAAACAGGGACTGCAAACAGGGGAAGCAGGTTGCAGACAGTTGTTGGAGGCAAGAGGAGGAAGGAGGAGAGAAGCCAGGCACCAGATCCTGCCCAGGAAAGGTAAGTGATCCAGCTACCTGTACCATGGTTTTGCTGAGTGTTTATTTGGGGGGCTGTGTGTGTTTGAGGCATTTGCTCTGAGAAGTGGGGAGTGATTGCTGATTATTGATTGTTGTGGGATTGCTGTCTGCTGTGTGATTGCTGCCTGGGCCTGACAGAAGCCCTAACGAAGGGGCTGAGTCAGCCTAGGCCCAGAAGGGTATAAAAGAAGACTCCCCAGATGACCAGGGAGCCAGTGAATAGGGACTGCAAACAGGGGAAGTAGTTTGCAGGCCCATTCCTAGGCCAGTTCATGAGTAAGGATCCTGGTTTTCTCTGATTAAAAATTGCAAATTCTCTGATTAAAAACCGCAAATCTGTGATAAAAATTAAAGGCCCCCCACAGCCCCCCTCCCGTGCTGCTGGTGCCCCGCACTCCCCCACATAGTCTCAACAGTCCTCCTGATGCCCCTTGCAACAGCCCCCCAGACCCACAGACACTGACACCCACCCCAGCAGGTAAGTGTGTGTGGGAGGAAGGGCCGGGGCAGGGCGGGGGAAAGGGAAGGTGCTAGGGGGGTAAATCAAGAAGAAGGGGAGTGTGCCCCTGTGCCCACTCTCAGGAGCAGGGCCAGGGGGTGAGGGCAGGGGTGCAACTCTGTGGGCCAAACACATGCCGGCCAGCCTGACAGGAGGTTCACACACGGAGGCTGCCACCCCAACTCAGGTGCTACCAACCCACAGCCACCTGCACGGCTTTGTAGACAAGTGGTGCAGGGCACGGCAGTGGCAGTGCTGTGGCAACCACTGTGTCCAAGTCACACATGTGCTGCCCGGCTGGGGGGTGAAACAGGGGGCTTGCATGCAGTGGCATGCCCCACAACCAGCTGCACAGCTCCATGGCAGTGCAGGGTGGTGGTGGCTGTATGCAGGGTGGGGGGGCTTTGCAGGCAAGTGCTGCCACCATGAAGCCATACCCTTCGCCCCTGGATCCTAGAGGTAAGTGGGACTTGGGGGCTGTGGGACAGGGCTGGGGAAGATGGTTGGGGGCTGAG
>NW_017728998.1:46869132-46881141 GCF_001723915.1 Gavialis gangeticus | reverse complement strand
CTACCTGTACCATGGTTTTGCTGAGTGTTTATTTGGGGGGCTGTGTGTGTTTGAGGCATTTGCTCTGAGAAGTGGGGAGTGATTGCTGATTATTGATTGTTGTGGGATTGCTGTCTGCTGTGTGATTGCTGCCTGGGCCTGACAGAAGCCCTAACGAAGGGGCTGAGTCAGCCTAGGCCCAGAAGGGTATAAAAGAAGACTCCCCAGATGACCAGGGAGCCAGTGAATAGGGACTGCAAACAGGGGAAGTAGTTTGCAGGCCCATTCCTAGGCCAGTTCATGAGTAAGGATCCTGGTTTTCTCTGATTAAAAATTGCAAATTCTCTGATTAAAAACCGCAAATCTGTGATAAAAATTAAAGGCCCCCCACAGCCCCCCTCCCGTGCTGCTGGTGCCCCGCACTCCCCCACATAGTCTCAACAGTCCTCCTGATGCCCCTTGCAACAGCCCCCCAGACCCACAGACACTGACACCCACCCCAGCAGGTAAGTGTGTGTGGGAGGAAGGGCCGGGGCAGGGCGGGGGAAAGGGAAGGTGCTAGGGGGGTAAATCAAGAAGAAGGGGAGTGTGCCCCTGTGCCCACTCTCAGGAGCAGGGCCAGGGGGTGAGGGCAGGGGTGCAACTCTGTGGGCCAAACACATGCCGGCCAGCCTGACAGGAGGTTCACACACGGAGGCTGCCACCCCAACTCAGGTGCTACCAACCCACAGCCACCTGCACGGCTTTGTAGACAAGTGGTGCAGGGCACGGCAGTGGCAGTGCTGTGGCAACCACTGTGTCCAAGTCACACATGTGCTGCCCGGCTGGGGGGTGAAACAGGGGGCTTGCATGCAGTGGCATGCCCCACAACCAGCTGCACAGCTCCATGGCAGTGCAGGGTGGTGGTGGCTGTATGCAGGGTGGGGGGGCTTTGCAGGCAAGTGCTGCCACCATGAAGCCATACCCTTCGCCCCTGGATCCTAGAGGTAAGTGGGACTTGGGGGCTGTGGGACAGGGCTGGGGAAGATGGTTGGGGGCTGAGGGAGTGGGGGGTGCTGCCAGCCCCAGGCAGCACATCGCTGCTGGGATCAGGGCCCAGGGGGTGAGGGCAGGGGTGCCTTGCGGGCAAACGATGTGGGGTGCAGTGCGGTGGTGCCCACACATGCTGCCCGGCTGCCTGTCCAGGGGAGGGGGAGAGGGAGGCTGGCATGCGGACGGAGCACAGCTCCGTGGCTGGCTGTGCAGCCATGGTGAGAGATGGGGGCATGGGAGCAGGGGCTCGCAAGCGGCAGTCACCACTGGCACAAGTGGTCACACAGGTAAGCTGTGCTGTGGAGCCTTGCTTGGAGCTGTGTGGCCAGTGGCAGCAGCGCGACGCGGGTTGGTGGTGGGGATGGCTGCGTGCCATCTGGCCACCACCATGCTGTTGCTGTTGCCTGGCTCCGGGCACAGCTCCGCGGTAGCAGCGGGAGGTTTTGTACGCAGCGGCCATCACTGATGTCACCGGCCTCCAGGTAAGTGGCAGTGGCTGCTGCATGCAAGCCCAAGCCCCCACCCCACCCTTGCCCCCATCCCTTGCTGTGGCTGCAGAGCCCTCCATGCAGTGGTGCTCTGGCTGTAAGCCAGCCTCCCTCTCCCTCTGGCAGCTGGGCAGGCAGCATGTGTGTGGCCCGCACATGGCAGCCACCACCACACTGAGCTCCACAACGCTTGCCCACAAAGCCCCCCTGGCAGAGGGGCACCCCTGCCCTCACCCCCTGACCCTGCTCCCAGCTGCAATGTGCCGCCTGGGGCCAGCAGCACACCCCACTCCCTCAGCCCCCAACCATCTTCCCCAGCCCTGCCCTACTGCCCCACTTACCTCTATGCTCCAGGGGCGAAGGGCGAGTCCGAGCCCAGCCGTGGCTGCCTCAGAGACTCAGGCCTCGCCCTCCCCCTCCAGCCAGGGCTGGGGGTTTCCCACCCTTTTTGCAATTGGCTCTTGCAGGCTGAAGCTGTGCCAGGCTGCAAGAGCTCTTTGCAAAAGCAGAGAATCCAATAAAAACAGGGAATCTGTGGTTTTCTCTGTTTTTCCATGGGAAATGGAAAACCTGGATCCCTGTTCATGAGTAGTAGCATAGCCTATTACCACACAACGGTGGGGACATGTCATACCCTGTGGCTTCCCACCTCAGCCCCAGCTGGTGCACCCTTCCCTTGCACCACTGAGGTCTCCACCCAGACGGAGCCTCTGGCACTAGGCTGCAGGGACTGCCTGGGACGACTGTCAACAACTGGAAATGGGAGCAGGGTTACCCCCACCTGTGGTGTATGCTCCTTAATGGGGTCTCTGGAGTCCCAGGTGACTGAACTCCAGTCCCAGGTAGACAGACTTCATGCCATCAGGGCCCACAAGCAGAAGATTGATGACTACTACAGTCAGGTTCTTCTTCATTTTTCAGGAGAAGAGAAGGTGGCCAACAAGAAGGCTGGCCAAAAAGACCCACCCAGAGCTACCTGGAAGATTGTTGACCCAGGCTCCAGGACATGCAGGGCTAAGGCTGCCCCTCCCCTGGCACTGCACAACAGGTATGCTCCCCTCACCACACACGAGGAAGCTCCGATGGAGACACCAGAGGAGGAGGTGGGTAGTCAGCAAACTGCCACCACCAAGAGGTGGCAGGGTGGTGATGGTGGGGTACTTCCTCCTGTGGGGGCACCAAGGGACCCATCTGCCATCTGGACCCCTGAGCCCATGAGGTCTGCTGCCTCCCTGGGGCCTGCATCTGGGATGTTGCAGAGGATACCTAGGCTCATCTGGCCCTCTGAACACTATGCCATGCTCCTCATCCATGAATGACACAGCCAGGAGTAATCCAGACCTGGGGTAAGGGGTCAGGGGTTCAGGTAGTCTCTTTCTCTGTGCTCCCAGTTGCAGACCACAGACCTAGGAGGAAGGATGTGTTGAAGAAGTGAACCGACAACTTCAGCGGTGGTGCTACCAAAAGGGCTTCAGTTTCTTTGACCACAGCGCATACTTCAGGGAGAAAGGACTCCTGGGAAGGGATGATTCCTCCCCCTCCCGCATTCTGAATCTGACTTTTATTCCCTTACTCCAGGCACAGCTTACTAAACCTGACTTCCCCAAAAACCTAATTGAAACTATGAAATATTGTAACTGTTTATTAATCTCTCTTTTGTATGGCTATTATTACTGGTATCATCCATCATAAGTTCATATATTTGGCAATAACTTTTATGGTCAAGCTGGTTGCTAGATTTTCTCCCTGAACCTCCCCTACTCTTTCTTCCGCTTGACGTTCCCATTTGCTCTGCAGCAATTCTTCTTTTCATAGTTTCATAGTTGGTAGGGTCGGAAGGGACCTGAGCAGATGATCAAGTCTGACCTAAGCCAAAGATACCTGTAATGCCCAAAACCAGTGAGGTCTGCTCATCAAGGGAGTTACTACTAAGACCATTGTGACAAGAGATTGTGATGTGCTGAGTTTTGAGGTGCATGAGGGTATCAGCTGAAAGTGCTGATCAGACCCAGCCTGCTCAGACGTACTCTGTTAGCATGTGTGTATGTGTGTCTACCTGCATTTATTATTGTCCTGATGAAATAAGGGATGAACTGAGTTCAAGGCACATGAGGGTGTCAGCCTGTCAATGCTGAATAGTCTGGCCTGACTCAGATGTGCTCTGTTAACCTGTATGCTTGTGTCTGACAGCATTTTATTGCTGCCCTGATGATCTGAGTTCAATGCATATGAGGGTGTTAGCCTGTCAATGCTAAATAACCCAGCCTGTTGATCTGTGTATATGTGCATACATATGTTTGATTGATTCGGTGGTTGGAGGAACCCAGCCCCATTGAAACAGAGTCCTGTAAGATAGCTCCACTGCGGGAGAGGACTTGCAGAAGGAAGAGATACAGTTCCAGATAGAAACACAAGTTACACAAGCAGCACACTGATAGAATTACAGAGACCCCCAGAAACATACCCCTAATAAATGACCACATCTCAAAGTTACGGGCAAATCTGGTAACAACTCAGCTCAGTCAGATAGGTAGCTTTGCTTCCTGACCTGATCGAATAGCTCTACCTGACTCAGGAAATGCACGGATCAACCAGAGGTAATGCTTTCCTAGACCTGGTCTTGGCCAAAGGAGACAATCTGGCGAGTGGCTTGAATATAAAGAGTAGTCTGGGTGACAGTGACCACGAAACCATCACATTCACTGTCTGTTGCAAGGCAGGCAAATCAGGTAACAGGGTCAAAGTTTTGGAGTTCAAAAATTGAATTTCAACAGGTTCAGGGCAATAGTAGGGGAAGTGCTGTGGGACTAGGGACTGAAAGTGAAAGGTGTGCATGAAGAGTGGTCGTTCCTCAAAGACATGATCCTCAAATCACAAAAGAAGTCCATTACCATGTGGAGGAAAGGTAGCAGAAGGGCTGGTAAGCCTTCTTGGCTTAATAAGGATATCAAGGTCCTCTTGAAAAAGAAAAAAGAGGTGTACGAACAATGGAAGCTTGGCACAGTCCCCAAGGAGGACTATACAACAACTATGCCTGTACTTGTAGGGAGCAGATTAGAAAGGCTAATGGGGCAACTGAATTTAAACTGGCAACAGAAATCAAGGACAATAAGATGTCCTTCATTAGGTATGTAGGGAACAGGAGAAAAAGAAATGGAAGCATGGGGCCATTGTTTAACAAGTCAGATCACATGGTTACCAACACTCAGGAGAAAACTGAACTCCTGAATGACTACTTTGCTTTGGTATTTCACCAGACAAAGGGGAAAATCATACTAGATAAGGTTCAGAATGGGCATGATGGAAATGATAACCTTCCTACTGTTGACATTGAGCTGATACATGATCAGTTAGAAAAGTTAGACATTTATAAAAATCAGCAGGATCAGATGAACTTCATCCAAGAGTACTGAAGGAGCTGGGCAAAGTAATTGCAGGACCTCTGGCAAAATTTCCAAAACTCCTGGCGCTTGGGGGAGGTCCCTGAAGACTGGAAGAGGGCCAGTGTTGTGCCCATCTTCAAGAAGGGGAGAAGAGAGGACCCGGGCAACTATAGGCCAATTAGCCTAACTTGTACCCCAGGGAAAATACTGGAAAAATTAATCAAGGAGTCTGTGTGTGATACAGTTGCAGAAGGTAGGATTCTGAACAGCAGCCAGCATGGCTTCATCATGGGCAGATCTTGTCTTACCAATCTCATCTCCATCTATGACCAGGTAACTCGCCACCTGGATAAAGAGAGAATAGGTTGACATTGCATATATAGATTTGCAAGAGGCCTTTGATCTGGTATCCCATGATGTTCTCACAGGAAAATTGTAGGATTGGAGGCTTAACTGCTTGACAGTTAGGTGCATAGGAAGCTGACTGTGGGGTAGGACCCAGAGAGTCTTAATGAACGGATCTGTGTTGTCCTGGCAAGAAGTGACCAGTGGTGTCCCTCAGGGGTCCGTCTTGGTCCAGTGCTTTTCAACATCTTTATCAATGATTTGGATGTGGGGGAGAAGAGCTCACTGGCCAAGTTCATGGATGACACCAAGTTATGGGGGAGCATGGTCATGTTTGAGATAGGCGGCAGATAAAGGCAGACCTAGACAGGCTGGCAAGTTGGGTGGATTGGAACCGGATGAAGTTTAACATTGAGAAGTGCAAAGTTCTCCATCTGGGGACGAACAATCCCCAACATACTTACAGGCTCAGTGGCACCAAAATGACTAACACCATGACTGAAAGGGACCTGGGGTAATAATAGACCATAGTATGAACATGAGCCATCAGTGCCATGCTGTAGCCAGCAGGGCAAATAATACTCTGGTCTGCATCAACTGATGCATCACAAGCAAAACCAAGGAAGTGATTCTCCCACTTAATTCAGCATTGGTGAGACCACAGCTGGAGTACTGCTTCCAGTTCTGGGCACCCCACTCCAACAAGGCCGTGGAAAAGCTTGAGAGAGTCCAGAGAAGAGCCACCTGTATGATTAGAGACTTGCAAGGCAAGCCATACGAGGAAAGTCTGAGGGATTTGGGTCTCTTTAGCCTGAAAAAAAGAAGACTGAGAGGGGACTTGCTAGCAGCTTACCACTATATCAGGGGAATATATCAAGGGCTTGGTGAACAACTGTTCACCAGGGCACCCTTGGGGAATACCAGGAGTAATAGCCACAAACTCCTGGAAAACAGTTTCAAGTTTAACACTAGGAAAAAATTCTTCATAGTTAAGGTGTCCAGACCTGCCTAGTGCAAGGGGGCCTGACCCAATGATCTTACAAGGTCCCTTCCAGCCCCTTACAATCTATGAAACAGCCTTCTCATCAATTCAGAAAGTCTTCAAAATGCTCCTTCCAATGGACACTGTTGTCTCCTCTTTCCTTGATCAGGTCTCCTCCATCCTTTGGTCTCAAGGGAGTTGGTCCCCAAGTGCTCAGATCATAGATGACTCTGGTGGCACTGAAAAAAAACAGTGCATATCATGGACATCAGCAAGACGTTGAATCTCGTTTGCCTTGGTTTTCCCACCATCTGTTCTTTGTATTGCGGGTCTTCCTTTGGACCCATGTCTTGGTTTTTTGGTGATCCAGTTTCTTTTGCTTGAAGTTGGTGTCATTCTGCCAAGCACAAAAGACTTTGTGCTTGCAGTCAAAAAACTCTTAGATCCTCTGGTCATTCTCATCAAACCAGCTGTGGTGTTTTCTAGTAGAGAATTGAATCCAAGTGTCCCTTCTCATGTACTAGTGAGGCTTGATTCAAAGGCGCCCCCAGTGCTGCTGACATTCTTCCATTGTTGTTGATTGGAATTCACCAGTTTTTTGTTGAGATGCTGGTAAAAGAGGTCTTGTTTGACTGGGTCCATAAGTCCTTCATTGTTGACCTTCTGTTGGCATTGCTTCTGCTGCAGCCATCCTTTGGAGCCAGTTCAAGTGATGTAAGTAAGTGGATGAGTCAGTGATTGGTCTAGCAGTTGTTAACTCCTAGCATAGCCTGAGTGACGCGGACATCTTTGGAATCCCGGGCACAAACGATGGCATAGTTGATCAAGTGCCAATGCTTAGATTGCAGTTGTTGCCATAATATCTTGTGCCTAGTTTTCTGGTGGAACAGGGTGTTGGTCATGGTTAGTCCATGTTCCACTCATTTGCTCAAGAGGACGATGCCATTGGAGTTGACCTTTCTCACTTCTTCCTTGGTTTCATCCATGGTGTCAAGTTAGAGCATATGAACTGATGATAATGGCATGCTGTTTCCCTGCCAGTTTGAGATGGAGAGTCATTTGGTGCTCATTAAGTCTGATAGGGAACTCACTGCATTGATGTACGAGTTCATTCTTCATGTCAAAGCCAACTTTGTGAAGTTGGTTTTCTCATTCCACTTTACCCTTCTGGAAGAAGGTATAGTCACTTCCTTGCTCTTTGAGCTGCCGATCTCCCTTTCTCCTGATCTCTCTTAGTGCAGTGATGTCAATGCTGTGTCACTTGAGTTCTCAAGCCATGATTGTAGTGTGGTGCTCTGGGCATTCACTATTAGGACTGTCCATGACGGTCCTGATATTCCATGTCCCAGAACTGACTGTCTTGGTTGATTTCAGTTGCAGTAAAGGTGATCCCACTGGACATGGTTATCCAGTCAGTAAAAAGGTAGGCAGACTGTCAGCTATGGGTGCTGTAAGGCTTATGCCCCTTCTGGGATGATGCTTCCTCCCCTGCTTTACTTGGGCAAAGGGGTTTTATATTACCCCCAGACCCCTCCCAGTTGTTAGAGTCTTTCCTGACACAACTTTGATGTTTTTAGTGAAATAATTTATTTGGTGGGAGGATGGACCAAAAAAAAACAACCCACAAAAAACAACAACAATAACAACTCCAAAAGCAGAAGAAAAGTTCCATGCTAACCTAGTGGTACTAAAAATGGGGCTTCACCATCCCCCACACCCTGGACTTACCCCTCCTCAGCCTTGATATACCTTTCAGGGCATACAAAGAAAAAACAAAAAAGTCAAAATGAAAACAGTTCCTCACTGCTCAAGGGGCTATAGTCTAGCTCCGATCTGTGATAGTTCACTTGGCATCACTTGGCTTCTTGTCACTATTCCTCGACCCTGCTTCTCAGCTGTCAGTCCTCACTCACTTGGCTCCAGTGAGTCCCCGGTTTGTGCTGGGAGCTCACCCCTCCCATTCCTGCCTCTTCTGCCTTGGGGTTCCTCCAATCCCTATTCACCCTCTCTTCCAAACCAGTCTTCTGCCTCCCATCTGCACTGTTTCCCAATGCCAGGCTCTCCTTTGGGTCACCCCTCTCTGGGGCTGGAAATAGGCAGTATGGTGTGTCGCGGACCAATCCAGAGCTGGCATTCACTCTGGAAGTGTGTTTTCCAGCCATTTCTGTCTCCTGTGGTCATTGGATCTTTCAAGGTAAGTGCCAGGAAAGGGGTTTTTCCTATGGGAGATCCCTTTCCCCAGCTTCTCTCTTCCTTACAAAAACTGTTTAGGGCACCTTTTCTAGCTCCCTCCCATGAGGGGTGAGCAGAGCAGTTCCTGCACTTACAGCTGCCAAATCACACTTGTGTCTTGTCCAAGTGTGAGATGACCTTCTAGTAACTGTTGCCTTCATGCCAGTTCATGACTAGAAGCTTCCAGGCCTCATTGGTGATGATCAACTGACATCAGCTCCTCTGGGCCAGCCACGTCATCTAATCACCTGGCTCCAGACTCCTGAAGTAAGTTTTATTCTCCCAGCTCAGTCAAGGCATACACTCAAGAGGATGGCAGCGAAAGTGCTTTAAGGATGTCCTCAAGGCCAGCTTGAAAAAAAATGCAATTTCAGCACCAGCTCATGGGAGACTACCACCTAGGACCACCCCAAATGGACCAAGTCCGCTGTAAGAATTTCAGTACTTTGAAACCTCGTGATGAAAACAGGAGACAGAAAAGCAGGAGCGGCTGTGGCAGGCCATTAGGGGGTGCTCCTGCATTGAGCCACCCGCCTTGCTGTACCTGACCCAAAGGTGAAGCTCCTGCTTGGGGTGCCTGCACCTGGCCAGCCTACTTCCTCGAGCACACCTGCAAGCCTGGGGTACTGCTGCCAGCCTGGACTCAGTTCTTTGTCTGGGCCCTGTGCTGCCTGGGGAACACAGGCCCTGTAGACCTTGGGATATTGGGGTGCTTCTATTAGCCTGAAGCAGCCTCCTGTGTGGGAGTAAAGTAAAACAGCTGAGCCCACCTTAGCAGGTCCCTTCCCTCTTAAGCACACACAGTGAGGCGTGCTAAAACAGATAGATCCAAGAAGGATAGGGTGGGGAAGGAATACCAATAGCAAAATATAGAAAGATAACCAACCTTGAGCAAATCTAGGTGACTTGTCAGCCTTTTGAAATGTGACTAGAGTACATTAAACTGAGTTTCTAGTTAGGTTTCTGGTAAGTTACTCACTTCTGCATCCCGAGTATGAGAGAGCTAAGAGGCCCACACTGCTGCGCATGCGTTCTGAAATGTCTGATTTCCTCCTTCCTGGAGAGACCCTCTTAAACAGCCCTCCTGACCTCACCACCTGGGACAGGTGTTATTTGATGCTGGTCAATCAATTTGAAAAACATCACAGTTACCTAGAGGAGTGACATGGACTTAAGCTCCTGCCCCCTTGTTGTGAGGTCAGAGCTCCAAACAACACAGAGGTTAAATTCACATCCTCTTACCTGAATTCAGTCACATACACAGTAACTGAGGGCAACCAGATTGACAGACATGTGATAGGACAAAGAAAGAGGAAAGGAAAAAAAAGAGGAGGCTGGGAATTAAGTTCTTTCACAGTGGCAGAAACCGTATGTCACGCACCGAACCACGAATCCAGCACCACCCACCCCACACAGAAACATGTGCCGGGGTTGCAATAGAATCTGTTGATCTTGGATTGACCTTGTCAGCCATCTTCAGATGCACAGATAAGGCAATCATGGAGGAATATCATATCTGACTGTGAGGGACAACTT
Source organism: Gavialis gangeticus (assembly GCF_001723915.1). Classification (NCBI taxonomy): domain Eukaryota; kingdom Metazoa; phylum Chordata; order Crocodylia; family Gavialidae; genus Gavialis; species Gavialis gangeticus. The sequence continues at coordinate 46,871,164 of NW_017728998.1, read as the reverse complement.
CTGCTACTGATAATGATGTCTGACCACAGTACAAGTCTATAAGGAACAACACTGTGCCAAGCAGAGAGCTCCAGGGGAGGATCCAGTGGGGTGCAGTTGCATCCCTCCCCTTTCGACTTCTGCTCCACCCAGTCTTGAAAACCAACTGCTTGGGAGGGCAGCAGCATTTCTATTTAGGCACTGTTGAGAGAGTCATTTTATTTTATAATTCATTATCATCTCCCGGATTCTTGCTGATGCTCTCCACTCCACAGGTGCTAAGACCCTCTGTCCTTTTTAATGGTCTTGATATTTTATTATTCAAGCTATCTGTTCTCTTGCAAGTTTGCTTTAGGCTAGCCATTCCTGGTGATGTATCTCATTTCCTTCACATCCCTGAAGACTGTTTTAGCTCTAACTTAAAACCTTAACTCAGGTATAGTAATATTAACTCAAATGAAGAAATGACTGGCAGTGTAGTATTGGAGACGCTGTCAAGACCCTCAAGAAGGCTAGATTTTGTTTTATGAATCTGAATAAGAGACGTAAATTTAACTATAATGGCTGCAGAACTAATGAGACAATGTCTTTTTACTTCTATGCCCAGTTTGTTGTGCTTTTTAAAGTTTATGTGTAAATGTGTAGCAAATTAGTGCATGTTCCAATAGTTATGTTTGTCTTTGTTTTGTTCTGAATAATATAACACTGCCCCCCTAGCATATTTGTAAAGCTTTTAATTTCTCTTTAACTGGAAAAAAGTTGTTATATGTGATGATGTGCCACATCATCTGTACCTCCTTTTAAAAACCCTAGATCTGCTCATGGAGATATCTAATTTAGCTCATTCAGGGCTATCTTAGGTACTAGCAGCAGTATAGTTGCATTAGTGCCATGTCCCATACAAGCTATTAGCCCAGGTGGTACCTTGTGGTTATGTAGATGTATGGCTCGGGTATCTCTACACAGTCTGGGGTGACAGGCTCATACAGCTGCAAATCTCTTTCTTGTGATGCCCTTCTGCTTGAGACTGTTGTTTCTCATCATAAAGGCACACCACCTCATGTTCATGAAGTAGCAGCTCCTCTTGGAACTCATATCGGACTTTTTTGTTCTGTTCAATTTGTTTCTTTATACTTCTGTTCAGTAACTGACATATTAATCCAACAGGGCAGCCATTTTTGTTTTCAGTTTTTTGTTGAATAAAATGTCAGTAGGTGGCATTACATACTTCACTGGGGCTTTGTTGGCTTTAATTTACCAACACTCTATCTGGAACTGCCTTACCCTGCAAACATTTGTAGTTATTGCTTTATTATCTTGACATTGTTTTCCATCAACTCATTGACTGGGGTTAAGAGAAAATAGCAGTGATAAGGCTAAATCTGAACTTTACTCCAAGCTGTGTAAACTCATAAACACTAAACAGACCTGTTGTAGGGCAGGGGTCAACAACCACAGCCTGTGGGTCAGATCTGGCCAATGAAGATATGTATCTGGCCTACAAAGGTCTGACCCAGCCCAAGGTGGCACAAGGAATCAATAGCACAAGGCATAGTGGGGTTCCGCAGGGCTCGGTCCTCAGGCCTGCACTGTTCAACATCTTCATCAGTGATTTGGACGGGGGGTAAAAAGCACCCTGTTCAAATTTGCTGATGACACTAAGATGTGGGGGGATGTGGGCACACTAGAAGGAAGCAACAGGCTGCAATCAGACCTAGACAGATTACAAGGGTGGGCGGATGAGAATAGGATGGGATTCAACACAGACAAGTGCAAGGTGATGCACCTGGGGAGGAACAACCGGCACCATACCCACAGGTTAGGGAACTCTCCTCTTGTCAGCACGGAGGCAGAAAAGGATCTTGGAGTCATCATTGTCTCCAAGATGAACATGGGCCGGCAGTGTGGGGAGGCAGTTAGGAAGGCCAACCGCACCTTGTCATGCATCCACAGATGCATCTCGAGCAGGTCCAAAGAGGTGATCCTCCCCCTCTATGTGGCACTGGTCAGGCCGCAGTTGGAGTACTGCGTCCAGTTCTGGGCGCCGCACTTC
>NW_017728998.1:46844262-46864132 GCF_001723915.1 Gavialis gangeticus | reverse complement strand
GAGTGACCAGGAATAACGGTCACAAGCTGGCAGAGGGTAGGTTTAGGCTAGATATCAGGAGGCGCTACTTCACTGTCAGGGCGGCTAGGGTCTGGAACCAACTTCCAAGAGCAGTGGTGCTGGCTCCTACCCTGGGGGTTTTTAAGAGGAGGTTAGATGAACACCTTGCTGGGGTTGTTTGACCCCAGTACTCTTTCCTGCCATGGCAGGGGGTCAGACTAGATGATCTGCTCAGGTCCCGTCCGACCCTAGAAACTATGAAACTATGAAACTATAAGGAATCAAACAGAACACAGCTACACTGAGCCCCTTCATTCCCTCCATAGCATTTCCTTTGCAGCCCTCCTTGATGCTCTCTCATGCCTGCACTTACTCTTGCTCCAGAGGATCTAGGTGTCTGTGGCAAGGATAATAAGCTCAGGTTTAGGTGCTTAGGAGGCAGGCAGAGATTTGCAGCCCCTCTCCAGAGGGGCCCAAGTTCCATGCCTGGCCTGGGACAACAAAAGATTGCCAACCTCTGCTGCAGGGAAGGATGATGACAGATTTATCATGTGGACAGAAAATGGGATTTATTATGTTAGATCACTAGTTTAGCCATGGTATGTTCCTGCAAAGGAAACAAGACTATATCTTTTGCAAGGACATAAATAACTCTTTATCTGTTTGTTCCAGGGGGGCCAATTTGTTTCTGTTGTCACCAAAACATTCTCTTTCACTTGACTTGATCTGTATTTTTGGCATATTATTATATGCATCAACAGCTTCTTAAATGAATAGAAAGAGGTAGTTAGGTGCATTAGCCTGAAGTCAGGGTAGCACCTTAAAGACTAACTGATTTAGAGATGCATGAGTTTTCATCTGTTACCTCAGATGTTATGAAGTTACTGTTCATCTGAGACCAGCATAAATGTGTCACACCCTATTCTTAGATTTTTAAGATTTCTACCATTTTTCTCTAACACCTAAGAAATCACCATTCTGGCATCTTTAAAAGAATCCTATCTAGTACTAAGTGCTTCTCATCAAATTGAGAATAAGGGCCAGGAATATGCTGTTCTGGCTATTTTGTGTTAATAGCCCTACTTACTTCCTGCCAAGTCTCATTCTGAGCAGTTTGTCTGGCAATCAAAATCCACATTTAATCTGAGACTGGACATTTCTTTTTTTATTAACTGACATCTGAATCTAACTTTTGACTTTGAATCACTGTCACTTTGTCAAATAATCTAGACAGTGTGCCTGCAAGTATCATGCTTCTTCCAGGTTTATGTTCAATTTGCAAATTATATATTTGTAGTTGAAAAGAATAATGTCTATTTTAGAGAGAAGAGAGGAGAAGCTGCCAGGAGTCTTCTGGCAATGAATATCTTATGATCAATTCTAGCTGCCCTAAATAAAGACATTAGATTTTTTTTACACCTATGAGCTAAGGCCAAGGTCTACCTGAGAATTTTGATTTTCAGTTGTTCTTAGTGGCCATGACACAACCTACTGGTTTGCATTTTTTACCATACCGTTGTGAGACGAGTACATCAGAATACTCTTTGAGACCAACCTAATTTTGCACTTACTGTTAGAGTTCCTCTTTAACTAGTTTTTTCAGTTTCCTCAGACTCTTTATTAAGCTTTGCACCCCTTGTCAATTGGACCTTTATATACAGTAATGCTCTTAGGTTGCTGTTAAGGGTGTTTAGATTAGGCAAAAAATGTCCTATATAGTTCCCAAGGATATTTATGCTCCTTCCTTGCTTACTAGACAGGCTGGTTGGTGATGGCTTCTATCTTACTGGTATTCATCTGTGCATCTTGCTGCTTTATCTTCTCCCCTGGGTATGGGAAGAATGTTTCCTTTATTTCCATGGTACAGACACTTTTATTTGTTCAGTTTTAGCTCTGCAGCTCGATGTCTAACTACAGCTGTTTGGAGTCTCTGGTCATGCTCTTGTACTATTTTTCTTTCTTTGTAGTCTTTTGGATTCTCTGTCATACCCACACTATCAAATCACTGTCCACTCTGCGCAATATCCAGTTTGGACTGGGTGAGCCCTTAGTTCTGGGTCTTCAGCATACACTCTCTCCCTCTACTTCTCTCTTTGTCCCTCCCTCTCCCTCTGTGTCTCTCTGTCCCATCCCAGCACCCTCATTTTTCCCAGATCCCAAGCATGAGCTGATCTCTTATCAAAGACCACTAACTTCCCCCAAATTGCAAAATTAGCTCTCCAGTCCCCAGTCAGTCACAAAGTCTTCTATGGTTTTATCCCTTTTTTGTACTCTCTGCTCAAAAACACATTGTTCATATGTTTCGTATTTACAGGAAGTGCCATACACATCATTTCTGTCATAGTTTCATGGTTTGCCTCCTGCTTGAGCCAACTGCAATCTATTAAAAACATCAAGTGCTTCAGAACAAGCTTTTGCCAGAAATAAAGCTGCCTTCTGACTGCCTCCCTGTTTGTTGGCACCTGGTGCCTGCCAAGGGTGGAGCACTTTTTAAACTCTCTCTGCTTTTCCTCCTAATTTCCAGAATTTCAGCTCTGATGGGGTTTAGCAGCTCCATTCTTTCACTAGGGATTTACTTAGTTTGTTTTACCCCTGGAACTGTATGGGGTTCAAAAATCAATCAGAAGCAAGGGGGATGCCTCATCCCATGTCTGAGCTCTAGATGATCAGCGCTACGTGGCTAAGCCTTTACCTGATTCTATAGCTAGTTCCCCCTGGCTCCTGTAATAGCCTCGTAGAAGTACAGCTCTCCCCAGGGTGCAATGTCAAAGCTGCTTATGAAGGGTACATTATTAGTGAATGGGTGCTTGTTTCTCCTCCCTGAGTGAATGGTTCTGTCAGGTTCACTGGCTGGTACCGGAAGTGTCACTAGTGCTACCTGCAGGCCATAGCAGCAGGAAGGGAAACGCTACATTAGGTCCCACGGCAAAGCTTGGCTTCCTGCCTTGGACGTCTGCTGTGTGCATTCCACCAGGACAAGTCGGCGACAGAGCCCTGGGCCTGGGGTGGTGGGGAAAGGTGCTGTGATGGGCTTGACTTGCCACCTGAGGAGAGGGGCCTGGGCAAGGAATGGGCTGCCCTAAAATGCAGATGGGTAAATGAAGGGCAGAACTCCCCTCCTGCTAAAAGAACTTTTTCTGCAGGCCACTGGAAGAACCAGCTGTCCCCAAAACTGTCCCGGGGAAGGTAATGGTATGTGTGGGATACATATTCTAGATCCAAGAATGCAGGAAATACCAGCCTGATGGCTGGACCTCCTTGTTCCCAGAGGTGAGGTGAGGTGGGGGCTGGGGCTGGGAAAGTGCTCCACTCCCACCTGGCTTGGCAATCAGCCGCGAGGGGACCCTGGGTGCACCCCCAGACCCAGGAGGCACCAGTCGCCAAGCTGGCGGGGGGGGGTCCCCCGCACGCTCTGCGACGGACCCGGAAGTGGACTGGAAATGCTTCTGGTCCATTTTCAGGTCCACCACAGCACTCTGGGGACTTGGTGCGCTCCCGTGGGATGCTCCATCTGCCCCACCATCTCAGCGTTCACAAGCCGTCTGGTACTTCGAGGTATGTAGAAAAAACATTTAAAGCTGTGACTATGTCTTAATCATTGAATCTCTCTGAATCAATTCAGAGGGTTCCAATTCCATTTGGAGAGATTAAAGGGTCTCCTGATTCAATCTGGATTCAGAGATTTGGCTGCCGAATCGAATCGGTGACCGAAGCTTCACACAGCCCTACTGCTCAGCTACCCCTCTGGCACCGTCTGCTGAGAGAGCCCTGCCAGAGCTCTCAATTGCCTGCCTGCCCCCCACCCCATCATGGTTTAAAGCAGGGCTTTCCAGGACCCCTGCCACATGGGCAGTGTCCCCCCCAACCCACGTCTCTGCCATGTGGGCAGTATGAACCCACCACCCCTTTCAACCACCACTGCCCCGCCTCGTGACGCCGCTGTGCAGGCAGCACAAGTTCCTTTCTCCCTGCCCACAGCTCAGGCAGTGTGGTTGTGAGTCCCGCTCCCACCAGGGCATGTTATCTCCTCACAGGCCAGATGCGGCCTGCAGGCTGCCAGTTGGACAGCTGTGGTCGAACGCAGTGCGCTGGCCAGGACAATCTTCCAGAAGATCTAGGCACAGCCCCATGCCCTCGCTGCTGGGCCCATGAAACGTGCACATGTCCACACATACACATCACTGTGACCAAGTCTTAAGCAGCCTTTTCTGTACAGGCAGCAGAGACAACCTCTTCCTGGAATGACTCATGAAGCAAAGAGAAAACCTCCTCCTCCCAATCATGGCCAGGCTTGTTTAGCCGGTGGTCTCTGCCTGAGCTGATCTTCCCAGCCAGTCTCCCCCGTGTGGGTACTGAGATGCACTGTGAGCTGTGGTTTAGTTCTGTGGAGACAGCAGTCCTTGTGGGGACTTCACTTCCTGCCTGGCTGTCTCTGTTGCCTTCACACATAAAAAGGATCTGAAAACACATTGTTGCCTGCTCAGCTCCATCAGCCCACAGACAAAGAATGGTTTGACTTAGCCATTTCTTTCCCTGCCACCCTCATGATCAGAACGGAGAGCAGCTGTGGCCTTGCTTCCCCTCTCCTTGGGTGTGGAGCCAACACTCTTAGAGAGGAGTCGTATGAGAGGACCCCAAAGTGACTCCTCCTTGACAGCTCAGCCCCTGTCCTGAGCTAGGACCAAAAGAGAGGAGGGAAGAATTTCAAACTGTCCAAAGCCAGATGTCCCCTTTAAAACTCCCCAGTCTGTGCTTGTAAATGAGGTTCTAGGAAGAATCCAAGCCAGGCCCCAAATCCAGCATAACAAAGTTTTGCAGTGTGTTGCAGCTGAGCCAGCTCTGAACTGGGATGCAGGCACTTGGGTCAATGTTTTAAAAACTGGCCTGTGATTTGGTGTGACCAGTTTCATGCCCCCTGAGCTTAATGGGCAGTGGTATTTGCCACCCACAACAGATAAAATCATCAAGAACAGGGGGTGCTCAGCCTTTCTGAAAACTGAGCCCAAAATATATCATGTGGGACACCCATAAACCCATGTCCTCCACCCTGTGCAATGGGTCAGTGAGAAATGTGCGGATAGTAGGAATGGCTGAGGGCAGATGTGCTTTTTTTGTGCTTTTCTGATGCCTTGGCAAGAATCTCCACCATAAAGCCAGCTTTGGAGCTAGAGAAAGAGAAGCTTTCAGAGGGATTCAAGGCTTGAAGCATGGAAAATTGTGTATGAGGTGCACTGTTTGAGATAGGACTGGAGTCAGTAGAGGGATGAATGCATTGGATAAATGCTGCTGTTTTCCTTGGGCTACAACTGGAGGTGCTGCCAGCACAAATGCCCCCAGCTGCCCTTTGACAGGCAAATGCTTTTTTGGAAGCTGAGGTTAGGGAAAGTTGAAGAGGGAAGTGTTCTTCTTTGTCATGTCCTCCACTAGCAGGGAGTGAGAGATTGCAGAAGGATCTGGATAGGTTACAGGGGTGGGCTAACAGGAACTGGATGCGTTTCAATACCGACAAGTGCAGGGTGCTGCACTTGGGCAGTAGGAACCAGCAGCACACTTACACAATGGGGAACTCCCTACTTGAGAGCACGGAGGCAGAAAGAGATCTTGGAGTCATTATTGACTCCAAGATGAACATGGGCCGACAATGCGAGGTCATGGTTGGCAGGGCTAACCGGACCTTGTCGTGCATCCACAGGTGCATCTCGAGTAGAGCCAAGGAGGTGATCCTCCCCCTCTACGCGACGCTGGTCAGGCCACAGCTGGAGTATTGTGTCCAGTTCTGTGCGCCCCATTTCAAGAGGGATGTGGACAACATGGAGAGGGTCCAGAGGAGGGCCACCCGCATGATCCGGGGACAACAGGGCAGACCCTACAGTGAGAGACTGCGGGACCTGAACCTATTCAGCCTCCACAAGAGAAGGCTGAGGGGGGACCTGGTGACCGTCTATAAACTCACTAGGGGGGACCAGAAGGGTTTGGGGGAGACGCTGTTTCCCCTAGTGCCCGCTGGCATAACAAGGAGTAATGGGCACAAGTTGATGGAGAGGAGGTATAGATTGGACATCCGCAAAAACTACTTCACAGTTAGGGCGGCTAGGAGCTGGAACCAACTTCCAAGGGAAGTGGTGCTGGCCCCTACCCTGGGGGTCTTTAAGAAGAGGCTGGATGCCTACCTGGCTGGACTCATTTGAGTCCCGTTTTTGTTTTGGGGTTTTTTGTTGTTCTCCCGCCCTGGCGGGGGGTCGGGCTAGAAGATCTACTAGGTCCCTTCCGACCCTAAAACTATGAAACTATGAAACTATGGATTTATATTGCAATGCAAAACCCTCAGGAGTCCAGAGAAGAGGCCAATAATAAGAAATGTTCTCTTCTTCCCACTGGAGATCTTGGCTGTGGGCTGAGAAGGGAGAAGGAGGGTTGGACCCCCTCCATATGGGAAATATTCACATGAAAGAACATGACCTGCTTTGACAGTATCATCAGTCTCCATCAAAAAATCACCATTGGCAGAGCTGGGAGGGAGCCCAAAGTTGGGGTAGCAGGGGACTGTGGGTTGGGTTGAGGGGCACCAGCAGATCTGCAGGGGTTTCCAGGAGTGGAGTAGCTGGTGGACAGTGGTTGAGATCGTTGGTGCAGTCACAGATCTCTGCATGTGGAAGGGGAGCTCAGGCCTAGAGCAGCAGTTGGGAAGGAGGAAACTATAAGTGAGATCACAATGGAAGGAAATAACCAGTTCCCCATTTGATCAGAGCACTACTCTGCCTTTTCTGCTGAATTTGTCCTCAAAGGCTGTTCTGTCACCTGGCTCTTTTGCATGGCACCATCCTGTCAGGTGGACTTGTGTCAGTGCAGATGCTCATGGCTCCACCATGTCTGTGTGGGTGGCTGGTGTTGTCAGTTTCACTTCACTTCACTGCCTCTGTGCGCTCAGTAAATCTTGCCTGATGGGAGGAAGAGGCACCTTGAGGTAGGAGGGGGAGGGAGGAGATGCAGAGCAGAGACTCCGTTGGTTGGCAAGTAACCTTATTGCTTCCTCTGAGCAGGGCGTTTCATTCTGAGTTGAGGCTGTATAGAAGGATGCTGCTTGGGTAGTTCTCTGCTCCAATCTGGGCTAGGCTCCAGCAGGCCCCAGAGATGGCTGTCTCCCTGGGAGCGATCCCAAGCGAGGTGCAAGGTAAGCAACAACCTTCTCTGTGCTGTGCCAGATGCAGAGGCCATGCAGAAAATGCTGAGATGATGGCCCACAGCTTTGCTTTCGCTGCCTGCTTTATTGTTAGGGATGATCACATGGGAACTGGGTCATTGCTTCTGCATCTCCAGTTGCTAAGGTTCTTGGAACTGCATCATGAGTCTGGGATTCAGTACTCCTGAGTTCTTTGTTAGTTGTGATGTTGATTTGCCAATAAGCTTGAAAAAATGGAGTAGGCCCAAAGTGTCCCATAACTGTCGATACTCATCTTGAAGCCTGATTTTCAGATGTTCTGCATATCCATAGCTCCCAGTGGCTCTAACAACATGTGCAGGTTTTGGTACCTCAGAAAACAAGGCTCTGGGAGTCCCAAGTGGGCACTCAGAAGGGATGATCCTCCCAGAGCCCCTCAGGCTCTGACATAGCCACTTTAGCAATAACTGGCCAAGCAAAACAAGGCCCTTCCTTTAACTTGATGACATTTCTGCTTGCCTGCAGCACAATGACTGGGAGCATTGCCTCTGGTCTCTTCCAAAACCTCATAGAATGTTTTAGACATTCATGGGGGACCCTACTTTTTATGGTGAAAGTGGTGGGGGGAAAAAGTGGGGGATACACCAAGTCCCTGGGACCTGGTTAGCACATCCATCTGCTTTAATCTGGTCTGTAGACCCAACAGGGGTTTTCAGCTCTCCCTCTCCCTGGTTTAATTTCTCGATGGTATTGGTCAACGTGGCAACCAGCACAGTGGCAGCTTTCCCAAATTGTCCTGGAAGCAGGTGGTGCTGAAGAGAAACTAGAGAGGGTGAGATCCCTACCCACTACTACATTTGCAAGGCCTTGGAGGTCTGAGAAATCTTCCAATGGGAACAGAAAGGAACTGCAGACTACTAAACAAAACCATTCACAAATTTCAGGGATATTTTGATCTGTATGCAGAAAACCCAGATGAGACTATTCTGTTCCAGTCAAATGAAATCAAGCTAGTGAATTCAAACAGTTAGCAGTGAACTAATTGTATCACTCGTGGTGTAACTGATAGCTAAGTCATAGCAGGAAATTGACTTGACATTGCAATTATCTATAGTTTTTTTTGCAAGACTGGTCAAAACTATTTTTTTGGAATGACAATTGAATTGTAGCTAATGAAAACACTCAGCAAAGTGGAGGACACGAGAGAAAAGGCAGATGAATGTTAAGAACTGTTAGCACACATTTTTTAATCGATCAATGCAATTGTGCAACATATTGATGTATCTGATACAAGTAGTATCATATAAAAACAACTGCTCTGCAAGTTTATTGTTTTCAGCTGGAAGAAATATGGAAGCAAAATACAATCTGGCTGAAGGACAAAGCTCTGATGAAAAAGGAAAAACGGGTTCTGTGTTGGGATCCTTCTTGCTAAATATTCAAAGTAAGCATTTGTATCAAATCACTGTCTGATGTTAAAAATATACAAACAAGAAGTAAATTGAATAACAGATAACAAAATCAAATATAATGTAATATGGTTAGAGAGTACAGAAAAATTAATGACTGCTCAACGTCAAAATGAAAAACTAAGCTTGTTTGAGAGAGAGCAGTCACTTGATGAGCCCATGTGGAAAAGCCACATGGAGTAGAGCATCTTCATGAGTAGGGATTCTATGTAGGAGAGCTTGAAATAGTGGCACAGGATGTCAAAGGTATAAGCAACAGCTAGCAGTGCAAGAGAAAGAAAAAGCAGCACGTGACCAGATAGTAAAATTGAGTGCCTTTAAGCTAAGAGCCCAACTGACACTGTTAACAGTATGCTCACAAATTGCACGTGAGTGCAACCACACAGTTGTGGAAGACATCTGTGCAGGAGCCTTGGGAGGCCAAACTTGATGGAGGAAGTGCCAACTGCTGAGCTTCTAACTTCTCTTTTAGCAGACATATATTCCAGAGTTTTCCCTGTACAGCTGTGTCCGTGCCTGTCTGCCAAAACATCATGTGTCTAATCTATGAATCTAGATGAAGCAGAAGTCATCTGTGATGATCTAAATGATTGGGGGAAAAAACAATTGGCAATCCCAGGATGCGTACTGCCCTGCAGTGTGGCAAGGGGAAGAGGCTTACATGGAACAAGAACAAGCTCCTGGGTGGTCTGCATGAGATTCATTACAAAGAACACACACTCGGGAGGGGTGTTTACCTGGCTCAGAGAAAGTGAAAGCAATTGTGCAAACGGAAAGAATCCAAACAAAAAGACATCAAAGAGCCACAGCTACTCAGTTACCATATCTGAGCATGTCAGCCAGTTCAACCCTAATTTGAAAGGGGAAAACTGTGCTTGAGGAGAGGATGTAAAGCTAAAAGGTGACAGCAAGAGAGAAGAGGTTTTGGGAGCTAAAGATATTTTTTTTTACATCAGGCAAGGTTTTTTGGGTAGATGTGATCTCTTTCGTTAGACCAACTAAATAGTTGGAAGAAAGTTCTTTGCAAGCTTTTGGGCACAAATACCTGCTTCAGGCAGTCTAGCACTATGAAAGAACCTAAGATCTGCTTTGTTTTGAAAACAAGAAATGGGTATGCAATTAGAAAGCCATTGGTGTTTAGAGATAGTTTCTCTCCTATCACACCTCCTCAAATAAGATACATACTTTGTTTTTGGGTCACTGTGATGTAAAAGGAATCCTCCTGGAAACACAGAGTTCAGGAAGTATGGTCATGCCAGGAGACTATCTGAATGAGGCAGCCAAAAATTCCTCGTGTGGCAGAACAGCAACAAAGCTGAGGCCCAGGGCTTTGCAGGGGCAGTAGCAAGGCTACTACTTCTTTCCTATAAAACAAGGGAAGTCCTGCAGGCCACATCCAGCCCACAGAACCCTATCATTCAGCCCTCAGTGCTGCCCCTGAGTATAACCTGACCCACATGGGGCTCACCTAATGGGCACTGCACACAGGGTTCAGGACGTGCTGCAAGTGGTGCTAGGTCCAAGACCTGCACCTGCCCCAGCTGGTCCAAGACTGTGCTGCATGGAGCGCCTGCTCTGGTCGGTCTGGGATCTGTGCTACAGGTGGTACTCCTCCCAGCCAGTCCAGGATGCATGCCACACATGGTGCAGTCCTGGACCAATGCCTTGGCCCCTCAGGCAGCATGGGTTACAGACCAGTTGGAGTGGGCACCACATACAGCGTGGATCTCAGAGTGGGCATTGCGGGCAATGGATCTGGCATGGGGATGGAGTTGGATTGTGGGCCCAGTCCGGCCTGTGGATTGGCCCCATGCCATTCATCCAGCTCCCAGGGCCAGACAAGTTTGATGCTCCTTCTATAAATAATTCTTTATATAAGTCATTGTAAATAATAAAGTGTGCTGTTTCTACACCACAAGACTCATCAAGATACAAGAGACTGTACACAGCAGCTCACTTGTCCTGAGGCAGCTCAGTTGCTGCTTCAGGCATGAGCTACAGAGCTCAGCCAATAGCAGCTGTGTGAGGATTAACACAGGATTTCTCCCCTTCTGCTTGTCAGAGAGAATTAACATCCATTAGAACACAGTGGGTACATCTACATGTGCAGTTAAGGCGGAGTAATAAACTCCAGGACAATTCATGCCAGAGTCAACTACTCCTAGATGCAGCATCTACACATGTGCCCGGGACCGTAGCACTTTGAGTTGAGGTGGAGCAGCCCTGCGCTGGCAGGAGGTCTGGTGGGGGTCAGCCCTGTGCTCTGGGTGGTTGTATTGGGCAGTGGAGGGGCTGGTTGAGGCTGCCCCCACACTTTAGCCCCCCAGCTAGCCCCTATCACTGTCTACACATGCATTTCAGTGCATGTAAGTACTCTGCTGTAAAACAGTACTGTCCCTGACAATACTGTCTTATGACAGAGTTAGCTATTTTACTGCACCCTAATACCGGCACACGCATAGATGGTGACTCTTTACTGGGGAGCTAATTAGTCTACTCTGCCCCCCCACCCCCCGCTAAAGTGCACGTGTAGATGCACCCAGTGTCTTCCAGCTTTTATTCTTCCCTGATTCTGTTCTAGCGAAGAAAATCAATTTCCCTGCTTAAGACATGAAACCTAATTTTGGACCACTGATTTTGGGAAAAAGTGTATGTGGTATAAAGTAAAATATGGCAAGAGACAGCCAATAAAAGGATGTGGTCCTCTCATCTGTCCATTGTTAGGACAATTCCCCTGAAGACTTCCTGGAGGTCTCCCAACTGTGCCATCATTATCCCGTGTAGTGATTATGTCTGGCTAATAATTAGGCCTGTGCAAAGAGGCTACTATTTGCTTCAGATTTGGCTGATTTGGGGGACAGTGATTCAATATGGCGATTCGAATCACTGTCCCAATTCAATGCTGCCAAATCACCAAATCAGCCAGGCCAGGCCCATCCCCTGCCCCTGTCCCAGCCTGGCAATAACTGCCCCAGCTCCCGGCACTTGTTTAAAAAAAAAAAGCCCTGACTCAGCGAGTGCTGCCAGGTGGGGTACAATCTCTGCTGCCTCCCACTGCCCCATACTGCATGGAGGGGCTCTGCACAAGCTCCCCCGCCCTCACTCTCCCAGCCCTCCCATGGGTGCTCAGGTCTCACAGGTCTCTGAATGGATTTGAGGAACCTCCCTGCTCCTACTGTCTCACTTGTTTTGGGTGTTGGTCTTTTCAGAAAGCATCACAGCCTTCCTGGGGACAAAGGAAAGTGTCCTGGTCAAGAGTGTACAGCTGCAGATCAAATCCAAGTATGAAGACTACACTTTGGTACGTGCTGGAACTCTGGTACTTCATCTCACTGCTTCCAGTAACCAAATCCATAATCCCTGTGCCAGGCTCATGAACACCATACCAGCTGATGGGTGTGCCCTGCCTCATGGGCTACATCACACCTGGGTTTATTCTCCTACCACAGCTTATTGTTATACTGGGTTTTACCCATGGAGATGGCACTCAGTGGTTTCCATAGGATCTAGGGCAACTCTGCTGGCATGTCTTCTGTGGGGCTTCTCCTCCCCTGCACCCCATCCCTTTCCATTGCAGTGTTTAGTATTGGCTGGGTGACACTCAGGTTCAGTGACAGGGCTCTCTTCTCCTGTGCTAAGGCCCAGTGATGAGGATGGGTGCAGAGGGTCTGGCTGCAGTTCTGTATGCTTGCAAAAATAACAAAATAATGACAATTCAACTAAAATAGATTGGATGGATTGGTGGGCAGAGGAACAATGCTCCCACACTGAGCACTTCCCTTCAGTGTGTGGGGGTCTCGGTGCCCGATGCACCCTTCTCCCACAGATTCTTAAGTTAGCAATGTCCCTTTCTGGGCATGCTTTCTGGTCCAGGTCAGGCACAGCTGGTGAACTCGGAGATGGGTGGGGCAGGTGGCATTGGTGGAGGGAGAAAAAAAAATTGTGGGGGAGATGGGGGGGCTGAACACATGTGCGCATGCATGCATGCACACCCCCCCTGCAGGAAAGTCTGTGGGGGGAGGGGGAGGGAGAAGGGCCATGGGAGGGAATGAAGCTGGGACTAGGCAGGGATTGGAGGAGAGCTGGGGCCACGGTCCACTGCACCCGTCCCTCCCCCTGCACCCAGAGTCATTGCCCAGCTTTGGTGGCCCTTGTAAATTTGCCACCTGGCCCTGGCCCCAGCCTCACACCACTTGGGGTGGCCCAGAAGGGGGCCAGCCTCGGCTGCACCGCTGGGCCGGAGGGGATGGAGCCCATGGGACCCCTGTGCCCACCCCACATTGTCCCTGGGAAGAGCCCAATGTCTCTTCCAGGGGCACGACACCAGGCAGCCAAGGGGGGCCTGTGGCCCCTCACTCTTTGTAGGGTGCATGGGTGGGCTACAGCTGCAAGCTGCGCTCTGCCTGCTCCATGCCTCACTGCTGCCTTTGAAAGCAGTGCGGTCCCATGTGAGTCCTGCCACTGGGCAGGCTGGGCAGCAAGGCACATGATGTGGCACCATGCCACTTTCAAAGGCAGCAGCAAGGCATAGAGCAGGCAGAATTCAGCTCACAGCTACAGCCCACCTGTGCCTCATGCAAAGATTGGGGGCCCATGGGGCCCCCTTGGCTGCCTGGCGTGTCCCTGGAGGAGCTGCCAGGCTCTGATTGTCCCATGACCAGGCTTGGCTGATGCCCTATTCACTGTGAATGGATCCCCAGCCAGACCAGGTTGTGGGGCAATCAGAGCCAGGTGGGCCATCCTGGGGCTGGTACGTGGGGGCCAAAGGGGGGAAATCTCCCCCAGCTCCCCTGCAGTGCACACAGCAGCAAGGAGACAGCTCTCCCCCTCCCCTGGACAAGCCACACGTGGCCCTGTCTTGCTCCCTGCTGGGGCCCTGCAGCCGCACACTGTGGCCCCAGCCCCAAGCCCAACCTTGCCCAGCTTCCTCCATACAGGGGCCTCAATCCCCTTCTCCCTTTGCACTTACTTCCTGGAGCTGCTCTGCAGGCTGCCTGGGGCCAGTGCATGTCTCTACACATAGCGCCCCCTATCTTCCGCCTTCCTCCCAACAGCTTGTTCCCCAGGCTGGGGCATCAGTACAGGCACCACGCTGCCTGCTTAAACAAGTAGCTAATTCATTTATTCAAACTGATCAAGTGTTTCCACTGTGCATGCACCATTGGGGCGGTAAGGAGATTGCCCCAAGGTCCCTTACTGTGCATATGTGTAGTCGACTGGACCAGCCTGCATAATCATGACATGATTGATCGTGTTGTTTTGAAACTGGTGGGGCAGTGTCTGAGCTCCCACTTTTGACCAGCCACCACTGGTCTGGGTTCTGCCTGGCCAGGTACTGTAATGCTGCAGGATGCATCCTTCCATGCCTGCACAACGCTCACAGTTCCACCAATCCCCTGCTGGGATGCTCTGGGTCCGTGGATGCTAAGCCAGGATGTGTGGTGCCAGCAGGGTCCTGTGCTGGGTTCTCCCATTGGCAGGCTCTGACACTGCCCACTGGGCCACCCTCTCCCTGCTCCAGTTGACCTGCACTTTGTCCTGCAGGGGTCATTGCAGGTGCCGGAGAGTGGTGTTGGGTTTGAGCCACTTGGCCCACCAGCTGTGACAATCAGGCTGACACCTGATTAATCCACTGTGCCCCCAGGTGATCCAAGATTCCAGGTTTTTTCCAGGGAACTTAGCCTTGGGGAGAGCGACCGGCTTCCTGCTGGCTATATAGCTTGTGTCTGGATCCTCCTTGGACACTGGTGGTGGGACGGGCACGTGCTTCCCCTCTGGACCTGCTGGCCCAGTAAAGATGCTCTGGGTCCCTTCTGGCTACAGGGAAAGCATCCAGCTCCACTGCTGGTGCCTCCACGTGTTTCTCCCCTGGCTCTGCTTCTGGGTTTCCTTTAAGCCCAGAGCCTTCGGGCACTGGACCAATTGTTGGAGCTCCTTCCAGTCATGTGGTGCTGGCCGCCAGCTCACTTGCAGACCAGCCCCAGCCATATCAATGCTGGCACTGTGGTGAGTAGGGATGGTGCCTGTCACATACTCCCTGCCTGATTGATGCCTAGGCTGCCTCTGACCAGTTGGTCTCCTCTAGACTCGAGGTTGTGACTTGGATGTACATGAATGCTCAGTACTTCCCTCTCTTCATGTCAGCAGGAAAGGAAACCCACCACCACATGCTTCTTTCCAGGCTGGTGGTGTACTGTGAAGTAAAAGGGTTGCAGAGCTAATGCCCACTGCATGATCCAGGCATTGTCAGTTTCTGCTTACTATTTTTACCAATGTGAAGGGCCAACCCAACAAGTAATACCAGAATAGCTCCATTGCCCATTTTATGGCCAGACATTCCCACTCAATGGTGAAGTACCAGCGTTCATGAAGGAGCAACTTACAACTAGCATAGGCTATCGGTTGCTGGTCAGATTCTTTTCCCTGTGTTAAGACTGCTTCCACTGCAGTTCCTGAGGCATCAGTCTGTAAAACAAAGTGTTGGTTAAAATCTGGAGTATACAAGATGGGACTCTGGCACAGAGATAGTTTGACCCTGCTGCTCCCAGCACTCCTGTACTATATTGAGGAGGCCCCGTGGCTGATACCCCTAAGTAAGCTCAAAAGGTGAAAACCCCGTGGAGAATTGGGAGGCATCTTGGATAGTAAACATCAAGGCTGCCAGCCTTTCGTCCCACTTCTTGGGGTCCCCCTGTATACATTTCCTTAACATCAGCTTTAAGGTGCAGTTGAACTGCTAGACCAACCTGTCAGTCTGATGATAAACTGATGTTTTGAGGCACTTCACTTGGAGAACCTTGCAGAGTCCCCTCATTACCTTGGCCGTAAAATTTGTGCCTTGGTCTGTCAGAATTTCTTTAGGTATCCCCACCCTTGCTATCAATTTAAGCAGCTCATCTGTGATCTTTGGGGTCGTCACTGAGTGGAGTGGTATGGCTTCTGGGAAATGGCTGGCATAGTCCATTATTACCAGGACATACTGATTAAACCATACTGCTCTTCAGGAAGGGACCCATGATATCCACAGTGAACTGCTTAAATGGCTTAAATGAATTCCACAATGGGCATGGGGACCATGGGAGCTACAGTGGGTGTATCAGTTGTGGACACCTGGCATACTAGGCACATTTGATAGTAGCGCTTGACCTCCTTATAGACCCCTGGCCAAAAGAACTGTGGCAACAGGTGGGCCTGTTTTATCGCTGGCCAGGTGGCTGCCCATGGACCCATCATGGGCCAACCTGACTAGGAGGGCCACGTACCATTGTGGCACCAGCAACTAGTCTATCTTCTGTTTTGGCCCTTTCCCTTTAGCAATACAATACAAGAGGTTATTTCTTACCTCAGAACGTGGGACCTGGGTGGCCTGGGTTTTGTGTAGCAACTCATTATTACAGAGCACTAGACCTTCATCACAGGCATGCCAGAATGCGGGGTTGTTAAGCTGGTCCACCTGAAATGGTCAGGAACCAATGACATCCTCCAGGTCAGGGAGGTCCCCCCACATCCTCCAGGGGTGGGCCTTCTGTGTCCTCTCCAGCGAATATGTTTACTATTCCTGTGTCTTTGTCCTCAGTAGTCCCTGTGAGGGTGGTCTGCAGCACCTGTGCTAGGTATGGCCATTCATGGCCGAGTGGAATCGGGCAGGGCGGTCACGTGAGTATCCAATGGTCATTCCCTAAGTCCTACCCAGGACGGTCACTGGCAATTGGTGTTGCTCATAAGTCTGTTGGTTGCCGTGCATGCAGACCAGTGTTTTGCCTGTGGTTGGAGTGCCGGCCTGTGTGGGTAAGGCAGTTGCATGGACTAGGGTCTGTGCTCATTAGGTCTGTGCGAGTCGGCAGTGATCTGATCTGGCTTTGGATCCGGCCGCTTCAGATGGCAGTGATCTGATTCAGAGCCCCAGACTGGGTTTCTGCCTCAATCTGGCCAAAGCGGTTCCGAAGCTTTGGAGCTGCCTCAGAGATCTGGCCATAGGGTATAATGGGGGAATCAATTAAATATCTATAACTTTGTTGTTTTTTGTCCAATTTGGATGAAACTTGCAAAGATGGTAGCCTCTGCTGAGAGCATAAAAATTGTTAAGTTTCAAGAAGATCAGTGCAGGGGTTTTGGGGGAACTGTACCTTAAATTCTTGAAAGCAAAACTCCTGTCATGTCTATGTGTTACACCACAGAGGGGTCAAAACTGCAGGAGTGGTAGCTCTTACTGAGGCCACAAAGCCTGCCAAATTTCAAGAAGATGAGTGCAGGGGTTTGGGGGAACTGCCCTTCAAGCTGCGGACAAGCAAAACTCGTGACATGGGTGACCCTGTGTGTGTTAAAGTGCAGCAGGGTGAAAGCTGCAGGGATGGTGGCCCCTGCTGAGGCCATGACACCTGCCAGCTGTCAAGGAGCAAGGGGGTTCTGGAGCCCTGCACCCTTAGCTGCTGACGGACAAAACTCATGCCACAGATGCTTGTGGGACTGACGGTGTCTGTCTTGGGGAAGCTGATTGTCTGTATTGATTCTTTCCTCTCCTTAGTCTGGTTTTGTAGGTGCTAATTGATGGCAATTAACTGGCTACCTTAGCTAGCTCCTCTGTATTGAGCTGGTTCCTGAGTGAATCATGATTGATTGGTAACTGGTAACACAGTAGCTTAGCAGCCAGGCCTGCAATAGTGTCTCCCACGCCCCAAGACAGACACCGTCAGTCCTACAAGCACCCATGGCATGAATTTTGCCTGTCAGCAGCTAGGGGTGCAGGGCCCCAGAACCCCCCTGCACCAATCTCCTCAACAGCTGGCAGGCTTTGTGGCTGCAACAGGGGCCACCATCCCTGCAGCTTTCACCCTGCTGCGCCTTAACACACAGGGTCACCCATGGCACAAGTTTTGCTTGTCCACAGCTTGAGGTGCAGTTTCCCCCAAACCCTCACACTGATCTTTTTGAAACTTGGCAGGCTTTGTGGCCTCAGCATAGGCTACCATCCCTGAAGTTTTCACCCCCCTATGTTGTAACACCTAGATGTGACATGAGTTTTACTTTCAAGAAGTTGGGGTGCAGTTCCCCCCAAACCTCTGTCTACCACCCCTGAAAATTTCATCCAAATCGGACAAAAAACAATAAAGTTATAGATATATTATTGTTTCTCTATTATACCCTATGGCTGGATCTCTGAGGTGGCTCCAAAGTGCTTCAGAAGCTCCAAACTGCTTCGGGAAGCCTAACAAGGCCAGTGCTTCGACCTGGGCATGCTGCTTCAGACCCTGAAGTGTCTGAATCTTCTCCAGATCCAAAGCTCTGTCCAAAGCTTCGCACAACCCTAGTGCTCATCCAGTGTCCATCACGGGTATAAGAGTGCACCCTCGGACTTGGGCATCCTCTCAGCAGGCTTCAGCCGCCTCACCCCAACATTTGTGCCAACAGCCAGGGCTGCCAATGCTTTTTGATCTGTTTGCCTCAGAACTGTTTCCTGTAATGCTCTGGGGATATCTCCGGGTGGTACAGTATGGTATCTTTGACTGTTTGATAGTCCAAGGCCTCTGTGTTCGAGAGTGTGTGGTATGTGGCTTGGGCCAGGCCCATTAGGAGTGGCCCCATCAAGTGACCCACCAGTCCATATCCTGGCCTGCTGCTGTGGCCAGGCATTCAAATGATTCTAGGCAGGCTTCAGGGTCATCCTTTTTGACCATCCTGAGCATATGGAAACCCTCACCTTCAGACACTTGGGCCCTGGCTAGCTGCTCTGCCAAGTCTCCCTGGCTAGCTGCTGGGAGAACAAGGCTCTGTGGGCCTCCATCTCCCAGGACTTTGCCTCTGTGAGCTCCTGTAACAGCTGCATGATCATCTCCTGTGTCTGCTGCCAGGTCTCATCTGGCCTCATGGCCCCCATCTTGTCCATGGTCAGTTGGTCCGTGATTCATGGTTGTTGGTAACTACCATTCACCTTGTTTTCCTGGCACTTGCATCAGTGTGACGGGCTCATGACCACCATACCAGCTGGTGGGTGTGCCCCACTTCCTGGACTACATTGCACCTGGGTCTATTTTTCTGCCACGACTTATTGTTTTACTGGGTTTTACCTACAGAGGTAAAACAGAGGTTGTTTTACTGGGTTTTACCTACAGAGGTGGCTCTTAGTGGTTCCCATAGGACCCAGGGCAGCTCTGCTGGCATGTCTTCTGTGAGGCTTCTCCTCCCCTGTGCCCCACCCCTTTCCACTTGGGTGTTTAGGATCAGCCTGGATGGTACTCAGCTTCAATAATAGGCCTCTGTCCTGTGTTAAGGACCGATGATGGCTGCAGGGACTCTGGCTGCAGTCCTGTATGCTTGTGAAAATTAAAAGATAATGACAGTTCAACTAAAATAGCTTGGATGGTGTGGGGGCAAGACAATGATGCCAAGCACTTTCCTTTAGCGTGTGGGTGTCTCTGTGCTGGGTGCATCCTTCTTCCACAGATTCTTAAGTTAACAATGCCCCTTGCTGGACATGCTTTCTGGTCTGGTTTCTGCCTGTTTAGGTACGGTCATGCTTCAAGACATGTCCCTCCATGCCTGCACAATGCTTACGTTTCTGCCAGTCCCCTGCCAGGGCACTCTGGGTCTGCAGACAGTCAGCTGGGATGTGCAGTGCCAGGGGTGTCCTATGCCATGTTCTCCTCTTGGCAAGCTTCAGCAGTGCCCAATGGGCTGCCCTTTCCCCACCCCAGTTGACTTACATATTCCTGCGAGGGCTGTTATAGATTCCAAAGAGTGGTGTTGGGTCTGGGCCACTTGGCCCACCAGCTGTGTTAATCAGGGTGGCACTTGGTTGAATCCTCAGTGTCCCATGGCCATCTGGGTTTTTTGGGGGAACTTAACCCTGTGGAGAGTGACCGGCTTCCTGCCAGCTATATGGCATGTGTCCGGATAGTCCCCAGATGCTCTTGTGGTGGGATGGGTATGCGCTGCCCCTGCACAGATGCACCAGGTCCCTTCTGACCACGGGGAGAGTGTCCAGCTCTGCTGCTGGGGCTTCTGCATTTTTCTCCCCTGGCTCTGCTTCTGGGCTTCCTTTAAACCCAGCCCTCTGACTTGACACCAACTTCCCTGCAGCTCCTCTGGGCTGCTCGCAGTTTCCCCAGCAGCTACAGCCTTTCTCCAGCTCCCAGCACTGGCAGCCCCTGCCCCGTAGCTTCCTGAGGTCCCCGGCAGTCTGTCTCTAGCACCTGCAGTTCCCCCTTAGCCCCTCTAGTTCCCCTCAGCCCCAGTTTCCCTCTCC
>NW_017728998.1:46834037-46839262 GCF_001723915.1 Gavialis gangeticus | reverse complement strand
CCTTTAAACCCAGATTCTTTGGTCACTGGACCCAACTGGCCATGTGGATGCCAGCGCCATAGTAAGTAGAGCTGAAGCCTGTCGCAATCCCCAGTCTCGTGTTTTCAGTGTCCTGGAGTTACAGAATGGCAAAAATTGCTGTTTAATCACCTACTTCCCTGTTCCTTCAGGAATGTGACACTGCAGTTTCATGTGCAAGGACAAAAGTGGCACAACAGACCAAAAATAGTGATTAGATAATGAAATCAATAGATGATTGTATGTAGAAAAAACTATTTGGTGCACACTGTGTGATTTGATGAGTATGAGTCTGAACCCATTATTTCCAATCTGGGGTTTCTGCACTGTGCTGCACTTGAGGAGGGGCAGTATAGTATAGCTGCAGTATAGTTTAATTACATACTTACCTGCTTATCTGCAGAAATGCATCACCTGGCCATTTTTTTCAGTCTGTCAGGTAACATTTAGGAGCAACTAAAAAAGTTGCTGCTAATAATGGACACTGTTATCAGTTCTTAAATCCAGTTCCTGTCTGTTAGTCTGAAGATGGACTGGATGTTTCCTCTTGATCCCAGATGTGATTCTGATTTCTCTTCTGTGCAGGTCCTGACCCCCTGGAGGGCATATGTGCTGCAAGTAATACTCCCAATCAGGGTAAGTGCTTTTTTTATATTATTCTGGATTTGTCACTAAAAGCAAGTTTTGCTATACCCCATGCAATAGTGTTATGCTTCTCCCAAACTTGAAAAACAAAAGAGAAGAAAAGCCATCTCTAGGGCACAGCCTGTGGGGTGGTTATGGAGGCATGGGGGTGGTAACTCCTTTTGAAAAGTGAGGAAGATATTTAGATATTCATTTTCCAAGATACAGTCCACTCCTACTCTTGCCAGACTGATATGGCCAAAACGTTGGGAGAAGTCACTTAGGATACATACAGTTGGTGCATATGTACAGCCTGGACTCATGACTTCCTTGGGATTTGGCTTTAACAGTAGCTGAAGTGACAGCAAGGCAAAGTGAACATCAGCCTGAGCTTGGCCCTTCCCTGTAGAACCTTTTCTGTCCCAGAACTTCATTTCCTCCTGCACTTCCCAACATCCTGGTAAATTTAATGAGCACCTCCTGGTGCACTGAGCCAGTGCTTCCCACCCAAGCAATTTTAGGCATATGTGGGAGCCAGGGTGATAACTTATCTTGGCCAGGCTGTCCCTGAGCTGTCCCCTTCCCACTCACTACCTTACACATGCTTCAAACCCAGAATTATACTGGTGATGAAATTCTGGTGATGAAGGGGCATCCCTCTGCGTTTGCTCTCGATGCTTTGGTTTCTGTGCCTGACTCTTGGAGATGCCTCTGGAGCATCTTCATTGACATAGCTCTGGGCTTGGAACATACCAGCTAGAGCACTCAGCAGGGCAGGGCATGATTAATGCCATTCGGACTAGGGCAAGCTGCTGCTGTGGTGTAGCTGGGGAGGAGAGATGGGGAAGAAGGAGTGCGAAGGAGTACTGGCAGCCACCTCTTCTCCTATAGCCCTTTTAAGAAAAAGAGTAACTACCACTGCATTTTGGGTGGAGTCAGATGGTGTAGGAAAGCTCTGGAAACACCTAGGGCTGGTTCAACCGTTAGGTGAACTAGGCAGTCGTCCAGGGCACCAAAATTTGGGGGGTGCCAAAATTATATGCAGAACAAAATAACAGGAACATCATTCTAAATAACAGTCCTGGCCACCTGTTATAATTGTGTTAGGGTTAATGAAAAGTGTGAAACAATCAATAAAAAACCCTGTTTTTATTGTTTTATTGTTCATTTTGAATATCAAATAAGTACATGTAAAAGTTATTTCTAGACTTCTTATTTTCCCCTGTATTGGAAGTGGTGGGGTGCCAAGGTACACAGTTCGCCTAGGGCGCCAATTACCCTTGGACCAGCCCTGGTGCCTCACGCTCCTCAGGGGACTGGGTGATTACTTAATCCCTAGATTCAGATAAGGCTATGGGGTGAGATAGACACCAAGCTGCTTCACAGAATCATAGAGAATTTGGTTGGAAAGGACCTCAGGAGGGACAACCTCTCAGGGCTTTGTCAAGCTGGACCTTAAAAACCTCCAAGGATGGAGATTCCACCACCTCTCTAGGTAACCTGTTCCAGTGCTTCACCACCCTCCTAAGTGAGAGTTTTTCCTAATATTCAACCTAGACCTCCCTTGCTGCAACTTGAGACCATTGCTCCTTGTTCTGTCACTACTCAGAAGAGTCCAGCTCCATCCTCTTTGGAACCCCCCTTCAGATAGTTAAAGTCTGCTCTCAAATCCCCCTCTTGGTCTTCTTTTCTCCAAACTAAATAAACCCAGTTCAGTCTTCTCAAGAGAGAAGTGCTTCTGGATAGGTGCTGAGGCAGATCGTGAAAGCTCTTTGGGGCTTCACTGTTCAGAAACCTTGTCATTCTGACTGTGGTTCTACCATTGTCTGATATACCTCTCTCTTGTGAGGAACTGGATGCTAGCTGTGGAGCTGTGCAGTATCTTCTCTCCCAGCCTGAGACACTGACACAGTTGCTTTCTCTGACAGTTCCCCCCCACTTCTAAGCAGAATAGATAAAGGAGGAATCGCTGGCAGAATCTGTCATTCACAAAGTGGCTTTGGGCAGACTGTGCATCTGTGAGCAGATAGGAGAGCTTATGTTTGTGTATACCTGTGTGTGAATAGGTATGCCCATGAGTACCTGTGTGCACATACATGTGAAACATTGCCAGGCACATAAGAGTGAAGCTGGAGCTGCAACTCTGCTACTTTGGTATTTCTGGCCTGGCCAGCCACTCATCAGACCCATTGCCTGTAGCTGGAATGATGAGTGCTCAGGTCCTCTGGGAACCAGATCTGGACCTTCAGCGCACTCTTAATGCTGTAAAGGTGGCAGTTGCCTTTGGCATAGAGCATGGATTCAGGATAAAGCTTGTGGGGGAGACCTGGGCTGTGAGGCAGGAGAATGAGGCTGAGAGGTAGGGGCAAAATTCACGCTGAGGAAGGCTGGACAAGGGGGGTCCATCAGTGGATGCAAGGGGCTGGGCCTCTGCTGTGGGGTGCCAGCTTAGGCTGAGTGTATGCACTGGGGCGGGCTGGAGTTAGGGTGTCTGGAAGAAGGACAAGTTGTGCACACTGGGAGCAGGGTTCATAGGGATTCACCGTCTCTACTGCTCTCTGGGCCAGAGCAAGCCCTGCTGCCTGCTCCTGGGTGCCAGGACTTGGGCTGCAGGTGATGATGACACCATGGTATGATGTGGGATGCAGCCTCTCTGAGGCAGGAAGTGGGCAGCATAAGGCGGAAGTTGCCTGCTGGTGACTGAGTCTGTCTTTCCAGGTGCAGAGCAGCTTCAGCTTCCTGGAGGTGCGAGAGATTGTAGTCTGTGAGCCTAGCCTGGTGAGTACAAGCACAGCAGAGAGCTTCTCCTCAGGGGCCTGCCTTGGAGCTCCTGAGCAGGCCTGGCCTTGGCCCTGGCATTGTCTAGGTGTACTGGTACAGCCTGGTCAGCTGTGCACAATGCCCTCTCTTGGTGAGCTAAGAGGTCCTGGAGGGAAACTGAATGCCTCTAGGATGTGTGGTACAAACACCCAACACTAGGAAAGCAAGGTTTGTTTGGCAGTACCTTTTACTGGGCCTACCAAAGAATTGGGAGAGAGATTAGACCAGCTTTTGGGTACAAAATGGAGGCTCATTCCAACTCCCTACTACCAGATGAGTGATCCTTAGCAGAGCTCAGATCAACCTGGGGAGACAGTGTGACTCTTATTTACTTATGATGATTTTATATAGTGTCAGGAGTCCTGCGCTAGATGTTGCACACATGCTGAGTGGAAAGACAGCAGCACAATACCCACTAGGGTCTTCTGTACCACCCTGAGCCTTGTTTAACTGATCTGTACCACCAGGGTTATATCGACATGTTTGACTCCCTAGGCTCCCTTATTCGGTCAAAGTAAATGCAATAAAACTATTGCCAGCTCTGCTGCTGACCTGCACTGTGACCTGGGAAGAGTCATGTTACATCCCTAGGTCTGTTCCCCACCATTTTACAATGTGGGCAATATCTACTGACCTTTAAGATCTACAGTGGTTGTTTACTACTTTTCCTCAGTGAACTAACAAATCCTCTTATGGAAAGACTAGAATTATCCTAGGGATATTGCCTACAGGAGCCAGGAGAAAGATATATAAATCTAGAATCACCCATAGTCACACTATGACAGGATAGGTCTGAGTCACAGAGTTGGCTTTGTTTGGATCGCCTAACATTATTTTCTATTGGAGAGCAAAATGCAGATTGACAAATGCTGCAATTCCATGTTTTACTTCTCAGTCCAGTGTATTAAATGCACTACCATACGTTGCAGATCACATCGTTGTAAACATTCTAGCAGGAAAGATAATACAGTACAACAGCGGTTCTCAAACTTTTTTTTTCATGGACCACATGAAAATTGCTGAGTGTCTCAGCGGACCACTTAATCAACTTTTTTTTGTTCTACAAATCAAAGCACGAAACTCATTTTAATATTGGTAGTCTTACCTTACAAGTACAGATGTTCTCTATTGTTCCACAACCTTTCTGTGGACCACCTGAATGGAGCTTGCGGACCAGTGGTGGTCCATGGACCACAGCTTGAGAACCGCTGCAGTACAAAATTTGACAAGTCCATTGCTTTCTTTCATATTTCAGTAATAATTCATGCTTTGCAAGGACCTGGTGAATGCAAGGTGATAAACTGCACTTAGCTTACAGTCACATCCAAATTTAGCAGAAGGGAATTTAAAACTTTGTAAATCCTCTTATGGAGAAGATTATGTATATGGCAGACCTAACTGTTAGGGTGACCCATAAAAATGCTGATATAGAACATGCCATTCTGAGTATGAATTGGGTCAAAATTAACCTGGATTTCTTATGTATTTGCTTATTTGACTAACTTATATTTCTCTTGCCATTGAAAACTATAGCCTAGAACTGGAAATACAGTATCTGATGTTTGAAGTTATGGAAACAGTCTGATTTTTTTTTTTATTTTATTGTGCTAGAGCAGGGGTAGGCACCGTTTTTTGGCCGGAGTGGCGAAAACCCCCACAATGCCTACCTCGGAAGGTGCAGGAATGCCGGGATGCTGGAAAAACGAAATGGGGACAGGGGGTGCGTGGCAGGATGCCCTGCTACCCCTTGCCCCCCAGCCCCA
>NW_017728998.1:46827965-46833917 GCF_001723915.1 Gavialis gangeticus | reverse complement strand
GGCGGGCACGGCGGGGGGCGCAGAGGGCTGCCTGCCACTTCCCCTGGGCTCCCGGGAGCAGCGTGGGCAGCAGGCAGGGCTGTGCCTGCAGGGGAAGTGCGGCAGGCCAGCGGGGAGCTCTCTGCGCCCCGCGCCGGGTCCAGCACAGCGGGGAGCACTGCCGGTGTGCCGCCTCCCCGGAGCCCGGGGCTGGGACAGAGCCAGCAGATGCGTGCAGCTGGCCCGGGTTCTGGGTAGCTGCTGATAGCCACGGAGCTCGGGCTTCTTGCAGCAGGGCTGCCACGGGAGCAGCCCAGGCTCTGCGGTCGGGAGGCTACAAACAGCTGCTGCCCGCCCGAGCCCGGGCTCCGGGAAGGCAGCAGGTGCCGGCACCGCGCCTGTTGGGGCCGGGAGCAGAGAGGCAGCAGCTGTTTGTAGCCCCGGCCCCGGCTCGGGGGAGCTGCTGATAGCCACGGAGTCCAGGCTGCTCCCAGCAGGGCTTGCAGCATCCCCGCTGTCTGCTGGGAGCAGCCCGGGCTCCCGGCTGGCAGCAGCTCCCCCGAGCCGGGGCTGGCTGCTGCCAGGAGGCTACAAACAGCTGCTGCCTCTCCAGCCCCCACCGTGCCGAGAAAAATGGCCTCGCGTGCCATGCTCGGCGTGGTGCCGGGGGTTGTCAGCCCCTGTGCTAGAGCACTGTGTGTGGGATATCAAGTGGGAAAATGTATTACAAGAGTCAAAGGTTGAATTAAAGAAAAATTGCTAGGGATGATATGAAAAGCCCTGTTATGCATGAAGGTATTCAGGAAGGAGGAGCTCAGGTGGATTGAAATGTGTTATGTAAGCTGGAAGATCGGCTTTAGTCAAATACCAGCCATTACGCTGAGTGCACGGCTGACTTGGTGAATTCTTACTGTCTGTGTTACCTGGGAGTTCAAACTAAACCTATGATTTCATCTGGTGTGAAGCTCTGAAAAAAAATTAATTGGGCAAAGTTCAGACCTAGCCTGTGTAGGTGTAAATACAGTGACTTCGTGGGGGCTGCCCCTATTTCCAGCAGGTGAGAAGTTGGCAAGGCAGTGGGGAAAAAATGGAGTTCACTTGTTTTATGGACTACCATGAGAGCTCACCTGGCATGGAATCTGCTGCCCATTTTTACCTTGTCAATGGTGATTTAGGATGGAGGTACCATTTGCAGTGCCATAATTAAGGCTGATTTGAGTTTTGCACTTTATCATTGATTAGTTAAAAAGTTAAAATTAATTTTAAAATGTGTCCTTTAGAAATGTAGCATTCTGCACTTGACCTTTTCTCCCTTTGTTTTAAACTTTAATAAAACAGACTGCATGGAGGGCCCCCATACCTTTAAAACAATATAATTAATCTGAGATCACAAATACTAAAATATCATCACATGATTATGCTATGGTGTTAGTATAGTGCATAGCTAAGGGTATTTCTGTCCTTAAGTTGTATGCTTTTTGTACTTTATTGGGGTTGGGCTTCTTTAACTTCATCCTTAACGTGGAATTTCTTGGGTTTGTAATGCTTTGTTTTTTCAAATAATTACACTATTGTTTATATTGTTCCCTGAATTACTGAGATTACTCTCATCCTCAACTCCATTTGAACATAGTTTTCACCTATCATCATATGTAATAATGCTAAGACTTTTTCATACCTCTGTAAACTGTCTCTTAGCTTATGGCTTTTCTCATTTGCTCTCATTACTGAAATATCTGAGAATTTTTATAACACTTTCCTTTTGCTCATTTCCTCAAATGTCATTCGTCTCTCACTTTTTTTTGTCCCTACAGGTTGTCATAGAAACCGATACGTCTTCTTATGCCTTTAGGCTGATGTCATTTGATGATTTGGAGCAGATTGTCATCCACGTCACCATGGCGCTTAAAAAGGTCTTTCCAGATTCTTCACCTGGGTAAGGCTAGTCCGTATACATCTGCTCATCAGGACCTGAGGTGCTTTACATACAGTGGGGCAGACTGGTAGAGTTCTGCAGAAAGCCCCGCAATTCTCCTACTTAAGACCTACGCTACCTTGCATACATACAATTTCAATTTCAGGGCAAATGGATATGTATTACTGTGTTCCTTCAGTATAATGGAAGAGTCATCACAAAGGGACATAGGGAGTAGCAAGGCAAATAAATCCAAAGGTTTCCTATTGAAACAAGCAGTGGGGTTTTTCTGGGTCTGTATGTAGCATGTGGCTGAAGGCACTTTCTGCCTCTTGCTTTTTCTTTGCCTAACCTTGGGTTATTTTCTTAGGAAACTGCTCAAGAACTCTCCCCCCAATTTGTACCAGAGAATCCGAAAGAAAATAGACTCCCTGGAGGAAATGCTGCAGAACAACCAAGGGCCTTGTGGTAACCAACTTTTTTTTGTGGACATATATCAGAAGAAAACAAAAAATTCTATAAATAACCCTCTAAGATTGAAAGACTTGGGCCTAGCCAGGAGCTGTGTGGTGTCAGCCTCTGCACAAATATAAGACATGACACATAATGCACATAAAGTATATGTTGTTGGCACAAGTTAATATAATTCCAATCCCAAAATCTCAGAAAGACTGTGGGCTAGTGGAGGGTATAGGGAGGTGGACTGAGTGGACTTTCTTTTTCTAGCCATTGTCATAGGCTGAAGAACATGTATAAATGCTATTGGTACCAGTTGTGGAGGCATTTCTTCTTATGTGCTTAACTTCATTCACATCAGTAGTCCCTTTGAAGTCAAGTGTGCATATAAGGCAGAAGTCCTGTGGAAAACAGTTGTAGGTAATAATGTATGTGACAGCAGTGTAACTGTGGGATGAAGGGGAAGTGGTCCTGGGCCTTTGAGGGTGGGACATAAAACTTACTGCCCTGCTATACTTCTGGCATGTGATAAGATTGTCTTATGTTGTATTTGCATAAAGGGGCAATTTAAAGTTTGCTGAGTCACCCTGATTCTGGTACTTGCTAAATTTTTATGGCTCAGGTTTGCAATTCTAAGATAGTATAGCTTTTTGTATGTTTTAGTAGATGTATATAACATTGATTTAAAAAAAATATTTCAAAAAGGTAAATGATAATGTTATGGTCCAAGCATCCTACTTTAATAAAAGAGTTTGGCCTGAGAAAGTTGCGTGTTATATCTGATGTCTTGGTCCATGTTCCTTCTTTCACAGAGGGTATGTGTGTAGTGTTTTCATATCACTCTTGAGAGGAGTGCTGAGAAGCACAGTCCTGCCCACTTCTTCCTCCTCCTCCTCCACGCACCGCAGACCCAGAAAGGAGGTGGGGAAGTATCAATGAGAGTGTCACTGTCTGCCCTGCTGCTCTCAAGATCTGGCATGCTTGAGAGTGGCAGTGGAGGCCTTTTTAGGAGCAGGCTTCATTGTTCCCTCTCCAGATCTGGAATGTGCAGAGCGAGCGCGGCCAGGCAGACCATGTTTCTCAGGGCATGTTCCTCTGTCTAGGAAGCTGGGAAAGTGAAATACATGCACACCGAAGGAGTCAATATCAGACGGGGAGAGGTTCTCAAGTCCTGATTCGGGATTAGTTGGGGAAAGGCCTTATATGTCCTTTCTCCTGCCTTTCCTTCAGGGGCTTCTGATAATGTTTCTGTTGTTAATGTTGTCTTCCATTCATAGGTGGGTTTTCGGAGACGTATGCTGCTTTATGTGATTACAACGGCTTTGCCTTCAGGGAGGAGATCCAGTGGGTAAGCTTGTACGAAGCGTTGAAAGGAGAAGTAGGATACTTATCAGTTAGCTTGTTCCAGGTGCCTTGAATGAAGTAATACATGCAATTTCTTCAATTGTTTCTAAATATTCCTTTGGGTCATCTGCACTCAGAGGCTTCTTGCTGGCAGGCTTTGCAAAGAAGCCAGGGGTTGACTTGGTCTTGGAGAGCCACCACCATCTTCTTCCCTTTGAGGTCATTTCCTAGAGTTAAAGCAAATTAGTGGAGACTTGAAGTGTTGGTGTGAGGAAGCCTATTCAGCTGCTGTCTGTGTGGCGTTTGATCAATGTTTAATGGGGAGTCTTTAGTCTCTAGGGCTAAATATTTGGCACATGATGCTAGCACTGAATTCACTGAGAAAGAGGGAGAAGTGATTGTTGATGGTCTGTGCCAGTCCTGCCTGGTCAGTAACTAGGTATATGGCCTGATGCTGTAGGGCTTGACCCTGCACTTGCTTGCACCTGTGCTGTCCTATACTGTGGCTCTCACTGGGGTAACTTAAACAGCTCTTTCCTGAGGTTCTATGAAAGGTGCTTCTGGTTACCTGATGGTGTAGTGGCCTTCTGTGTGCACAGAGCAGCGATTTTCAGACTTCTTTGGCCATGCACCCTTTTGCCTGAAAAATATTGCTGCTCATGCATGGTCACTGACGTTAAAATTTAGGCACATGCCTTTGGCAAAGTGCTGCACACCCCAGGGGGTACATCTACCTTAGTTTGAAAACTGCTGCTGTAGAGTTAACAGGGAAGGTTGGGCTCTGCTGGAGCTTTTCCAAGTATACAGCACAGAGTGTGAAATGGCAAATAGGCTGGTTGCTCCTGCACAGTCCCCCAGATGATAAAGTGAGTGCTTGATTCTCAGGAGAGGAGCTGTCCATTAGCCTTTTGGCAGGGCTTGTCCTGGCCCTTGTGGCCTGGCAGACTGCAAGTAAACTACCTGGGGGAGGGGAGGAATGGGACCCATCCCTCAAGGAATGCCCTCCTTCTTTGAGGTAGGGTCAGTGCTCTCCCATTACCCCACTCCTCTATTTATGTCCCCCTTCCCTCCTTTCTCCAGAGCACTGAGCTATAGCTTACCCACTCCCTTGTTCTTCTGTTGCTGGGGGAGGCTGGTTATATTAACTCCTTTGGAAACATATGGGGTTCTGCTGACTGTGACAGCTCCTTGCATGGTTTTGGCATGTATCTGGGATGTGGGATAGATTGGTCCCTGGTCCAAGTAAGATAGGGAAGGAACATGTGAGGTTCTGGGTCTCACATCTCTCTTGTTTTGCCCTTTGAAGGGTCTTGCAGAAAAGGAACATTTTTGATATCCTGAAAACTTACTTGGAATGGGAAACCCATTTCCTACCTAGCACTACTCACAGAGCTTCAAAGCTATTAACATCCAGCTGGGTGGGTCAGAGTTGTTATGAGAATTAATCTTACTTGTCTACCTGATTTCGTCCCAGCAAAGCTCAGGAATCCACAGTGAGAGCAGTCAAGCTACAACAAAATTGGACTCATTGACCTGGGCTGGATAAACTCAATGCAGTCAGCAATTTGCTTTGGGCACTAGATGGATGACTTATGGCTTTTCTGTTAATGTATGGGACATCCATTGTGGACTTAGCATTGGTAGTTCTCCTCACCCATGATGTTTCTTTTTGCTGCTCGCTGCCTTTTCATGGGATGGCTGGTGATGGGCTCATCTCCTGGGAAGTATTATGCCTTCTCACCTGCTAAATCCTCTCTTAGAAAGCCTACCACTTACTCCAGCCATGCACAGGAGCTCTGCCTCATACTCTCCTCTGGCTTATAAATAACCCATATTTGTTCTGTTCTCTCTCCTTTTCCTATAAGCATTAACTTCTGCTCTGGATGATGTGATCACAGAGAGCTTGCTCCAGTGGCAAGCCTGCAGCCAGGCTGACAGCTCTGCTGCCCCCAGATCATTTGGGGAAGGACCACCTTGCAGTGAAGTTCCTAATCCAGTTTCATAGTTTCTAGGGGTTGGAAGGGACCTGAACAGATCATCAAGTCTGACCCCCTGCCCTGGGCAGGAACGAGTGCTGGGATCATAATACCCCAGCCAGAAATCTATCCAACCTCCTCTTGAAGACTCCCAAGGTAAGGGAGAGTACCACCTCCCTTGGGGGAGCCCCTTCTAGAGCCTGGCAGCCCTAACCGTAAAGTAATGCCTCCTGATATCAAGCCTGAACCTACTCTCAATCAATTTGCGGCTGTTATTCCTTG
>NW_017728998.1:46819552-46822965 GCF_001723915.1 Gavialis gangeticus | reverse complement strand
TCCCTAGATGCAGCACCTTGCACTTGTCTGCGTTGAATTCCATCCTATTCTTATCTGCCCACCTCTGTAACCTGTCTAGATCTAGCTGGATTCTGTCCCTCCCTTCCAGTGTGCCCACTTCTCCCCACATCTTTGCGTCATCAGTGAATTTGGACAGCTTGCTTTCCACACCCACCTCCAAGTCGCTGATAAACATGTTGAATAGCACAGGACCGAGCCCTGGGGAATTCCACTGCCCACATCCCTCCAGGTTGAAAACGACTTGTCCACCACCACTGTCTGGGTGCAACCATCGAGCCAATTTGCCACCCATCTAACTGTGTAGGCATTGGTGCCGCAGTCGTCTAGTTTTTATGAGAATGAGGTGAGAAACAGTGTCAAAAACCTTCTTGAAGTCCAAGTAGATGATATCCACCTCAATGTCTGCATGCAAGGACTTTGTGACCTGGAGGGTAACCAGTTATCTAGGAGGATGTTGGAAATATTCCTTCTTCATTAGCTTGCTATGTCTTGTGAATTCAGACAATTTAAAACTGACTGTGTGGTGGTTCTCCACTGTAAGCCCATTGAGTAGTGTAGATGAAAGAAACTTCTCTGTGATAATGTGCTGATTTGTCTTTCTGGCAGGATGTGGACAATATTTACAACAGCCAAGACTGCCGAGAGTTTAACCTGTTGGACTTTAGCCACCTTGAGAGCAGGTAAGCCTTCATGTAATTCTGTCATCAGATGGTTAGGATTACTCAAGATGGAGAAGGCTGGCAAACTACATTCTGCCTATAGCCACCCTGAAAATATCTCTAGACATAGAGGCCTGGTCCATTTCTGGCTAAACCTTACTGCAAGGGAATATTTAAAGTGAACTGTGCTCTGAACAGTGACACTATAATGGCCTTTTCATGCTCTGTGGACTGGCTTCTGTGTAGATCAGAATCAGGTCTACTGGTTTTAGTGACCAAGGGCAAGCTTATGCACAAACTGGCACCAAAATAAGGGAAGCAGTTTTAGTTCCCACCTTTTATTTCAGGTTAACTTATTCTATCTGAAATCTCTCTTTTTCTCTTTTGCTAACAGGCTCAGTTAACACAAGGGTGAAATTATATGTTACACTGAGACCATACTAAGGGCACTTAAAATGCAAGAATCTGCATGTTAATGAGTGATAACTGTGCTAAGTGCCCTCTGAGCAGCTCAGAGTTACACCACTTCAGGCAAGGTTAACTCTGGGCTGTGCTACCTACCTCATGTTAGAGTAACTTCAGTCCGCTCCACAGAGATAAAACAAGCAATCTGCAGTCCTCCAGTATCCCAGGGTGCTCCATTCCTGCTCCCCTGCCCTCTGAGTGGGGATGGAACTCAGGTGTCTTGGCTTCTAGCCATGCCCCTGCTCACCACAGCCCTCTAGTAGCAAGTCAGAGCTCTGAGGCAAGAAACGGTATTAATCATTATCATGCAACTGCTCACAGCATGATCTAACCTCAACATTGCTTAACATTCCACAGATTTAGTATGGTCCAAGTGTAAAGTGTAACTTTATCCTAAGACTCTCCAGAATGAAGGTGTGCATGCACAAAATTGCACCAAATAACATCAATGAATTGCAACTGATTAAGCTATTTTGATGCAGGTGGTTTCTGCTCTTCCTCCTGGGGTGCCCTGCAGAACTATAACTTAACCAGTGGCCAGGTGTTTAGAGCACTGTGCTGGGGAGATGTGTGTTCTAGCCTCCACCCCTAGAGCAGGTTTGAACCTGCATCATCTGTGCCTTAACTGCTAGGTTGCTGGAGTAAAACCTGTGTGATCCTCTCCTGATTTTTGTCAGGCTACAGTTTTGAGATGTATGGTTGGATACATGTGTACAGAGTCGTGTACCTGCTGGGACAGGAAGCAACCTACTGCTCATACTCAATAACCACCTGAACACTTTTGTACCCATACTGCACATCGAATGGGATAAATAACTAGGCATAAGTGCTAAAAATGCTGGTTATGTGGCTGGGTAATTACCATTTGGGTGAGTATGGAGAAATAAGATTCTGCCCATATGCTCAACATCCCTCCCCCTTCCCACATGACAGGGA
This sequence comes from Gavialis gangeticus, assembly GCF_001723915.1. Classification (NCBI taxonomy): domain Eukaryota; kingdom Metazoa; phylum Chordata; order Crocodylia; family Gavialidae; genus Gavialis; species Gavialis gangeticus. The sequence goes on along the minus strand of NW_017728998.1, from coordinate 46,820,884 downwards.
CCTAGAACTGGCATTCACTTCTTGGGCTGTCCTTCACTGCTCATCACCTAACACCCACTGGGCATGAGTTTTTGCCCTGCTACAGTTTTGAGATTTATACTCAGGTAGGCATGTACAGAGCTGCATACCTGCCAAGCCAGAGTGCTACCTACTGATCATCTACAGTGACAACATAAGTGCCATAGGGGTCAGACCCTTTGGTCCATCTAGCCCTGTATCCTGTCTCTGACAGGACAGAAGTGGATGCTATACAGTGGGAGCATCAAACTGGGTATTTCTAGAGCGATCTACTTAACTCCCTCCCCGGCATCTACAATTGATTGGGTTAGAGATGCCAGAGGAAACATCTCTAACCATTCTGTTCAACAGCTACTCATAGATCAATAACCATGAATGTATCCAGTCCCTTTGTGAACCTGCCTATGCTATCTGTCTCCACCACCTCCTGTGGCAACAACTTCCATAAATTAACTGTGTGTTACATAAAAAATACTTTATCTTGTTTGTTTTAAACCTGTCACTTCTAACTGCAGCAGGTGCTCCCTATTTTTACTATTCTGGGACTTGGTGAACAATAGTTCCCTGTTCATTAGGTCCATACCAATCATGGTTTTATAGACCTTTGTTATGTCCCCTCTTAGCCTTCTCTTTTTGAAACTGAAGAGTCCTAGCTTTTTTAGTCTTTTCTGGTATGACAACTGCTCCAGGCACCTGTTCATTTTGGCTGCCCTTCTCTGTCACTTTTCTAATTCTACTACATCCTTTTTTGATGTGGGAACCAGAACTGCACACAGTATTCAAGATATGGGTTTACCATAGATTTGTTATAATGGCATGATGATGTTCTCCGCTTTGTTTTCAATTCCCTTCTCAATGGGTACATCTACATGTACAATTAGCGTACATGAATGAAGTCCAGAACTTATTGCTCTGGAGTTTTTTGCTCCCAGGTGTTATTTGAAGGTGCTCCAGAGAGCAGTTAATTCCAGAGCAACCAGTTCCAGCATTTATTCATGTGCAGTATGTGGAGTCTCATCAGAGCAGCCCTGGCTAGCAGGGGACCCTGGGGGTCAGCCTGCCAGCCCGGAGCTGCTCTGACCGGGCTTAATGTGCTGCGGACCAGCTGGCTGGGGCACAAAGGTGCTTTAGTGTTGGGGCTAGCCAGCAGGCAGCCCCCACACTGAAGCACCCTTGTGCTCCAGCCAGCTGGGTCAGTGTCAACATGTGCTCTGTTGTGCATGAAAAAACTCCACAGCAGGATAGTACTTTTATTTACAAGGGTTTATTAGTTTCCTGTGCCCTAACAGGGGTGCGCGTGTAGACATTGAGACA
>NW_017728998.1:46814012-46814552 GCF_001723915.1 Gavialis gangeticus | reverse complement strand
TGGGTCAGTGTCAACATGTGCTCTGTTGTGCATGAAAAAACTCCACAGCAGGATAGTACTTTTATTTACAAGGGTTTATTAGTTTCCTGTGCCCTAACAGGGGTGCGCGTGTAGACATTGAGACATTTACTGCAGAGCTAATTAGTCAGCTCTGCAGTAAATGTCTCACATACATGCATCCAATGATGCCCAATATTTTATTGGCTTTTTTAGTTGCTGCTGAATACCAAGCTGATATTTTTTAGGAACTATCTATAGTGACTTCAGGGTCCCTTTCCTGAGTCATAAAACCTAGTTTAGAACCCAGTACTGTGTATACATAGTTGAGGTTATTTTTCCCCAGTGCATTACCTTGTACTTCTTGACACTGAAGTTCAGTGGCCATTTTTTGCCCACTTACTTAGCTTGGTAAGATCTTTCTGCAGCTCCTGTATGTCAGCTTGGGACTTGACTACCTGGAATAATTTGGTACCATCTGCAAACCTAGAGACTTTACTGTGCACCCCCATTTCCAGATCATTGATGAAAATGTTGAACAAA
>NW_017728998.1:46812424-46814001 GCF_001723915.1 Gavialis gangeticus | reverse complement strand
TCAGAGGTGGTTCAGGCACCTACATTGAACAGCTTCAAGGCAGATTCGGGGCCCGCAACCCTGGGACGACTGTGGGGGCTGTGCCAGTCCTTCCAGGGTTGTGGGCCCCTGTTCTGTTTGCCAGATGAGGGAGGGAAGCCGGGTGCTGCCACCTGGGACCGGGGAGCTGAGCCTGATCACTCAGTTCCCCTCCCCAGCACTACCATCAGGCTGGGGAAAGGGACTGAGTTCCCCCGTCCCCAGAGCTACGATTGGGCTGGGGAAAGGAACTCAGCCCAGCTGAGCTGAGTTCTTTTTCCCAGCCCAATCATAGTGCTGGGGAGAGGAAGTCAGCCCAGCTGGGCTGAGTTGCCTTCCCCAGCCTGATGGTAGTGCTGGGGAGGGGAACTCAGCTCGATTGCAGTGCTGGGGAGGGGAATTGAGCATGGGGTCAGTTCTCTTCCCCTGTGCTGCGATCAGCTTCCTGCAGCCTTATCGTGGGAGGCGGGGAGAGCCAGGGCTGCGCTCCCTGTCAGGCTGAGCCACATGGGGCTGTGGAGCTGCTGGGAGTACAGCCTGGTTCTCCCCTGTCTCTTGCCATCTGGGTGCTGACTGCTTCGAAACTTAAAACGTCTCAAAAGTTTCAAAATGTTTTGACTTACCTTGTTTTATTTTGAGGCTGTTTCGAAGCCCTTTGTTTCAATTGAATTTCGCTGTTTTGAGCTCAACATGAGTTGAAACAGTGTTGAAACAAAACAGGGCAAAATTTCACACAGCCCTAGTTTACATGGGTTCATTCATAACACATATGTTTAAACATATGAATATATTTGGCTAGGATTCAGCTACTGGCTTGTAGCCAAGCAGTATAATTTTGCATTTAAAATGTCAATAATGTTATGGAATAACATTTTTGCAAAGAGCTACTTATAATTTTGAAAGTGAACAGAGTAATGATTAGGCACCAGACAGTTTGCTGAGTCACTAATAACAGGATGAAACAAACCATGTAAATACATTTTAAAGACACTATTTGGATACTACTTTCTCATTTGCTTTTCTTCCTGGCAGGACTTAATGAAACAAGTCTTGCTTTGGGGATGCCTGTTCTAGAAAAAATACTGTTCCTTCGTTTGCAGATTTGACTTCAGTATATACACATATATATAATAACCAGCTTTGTTGTTTCTAAGTTTTTGTTTGTTTAGGAGGATGCCCTATGATTATTTTAGTGTTCTGGGTGGAGGTATTTTGAGTATGCAACGTACATTTTCATTAACAATCTTAGTGAAAGAATTAGATGTGTACTTATGAAACTTGTGACCTGAAGAAGACTGTCTTGCATTCAAAAGCTTGTCTAACTCTATCCCATGTATGCAGTTGGTCCAATATGAAATATCACCCTAAGAAACCCTTGCCGCTATGGAATTTATGGAAGACATGAAGATGGAAGGTGTTACCAATATAGAGAAGGGTCATATTACAGGAAGGTTTAGATAACATTGTTGAATGGTGTAATAAAAATGTTACATTTAAAGGTATCAAGTGTAAAGCTATACAAAAAAATTGAACTCTTGGTTCCAGAATGATACTTTTTA
>NW_017728998.1:46802577-46807424 GCF_001723915.1 Gavialis gangeticus | reverse complement strand
AACATTGTTGAATGGTGTAATAAAAATGTTACATTTAAAGGTATCAAGTGTAAAGCTATACAAAAAAATTGAACTCTTGGTTCCAGAATGATACTTTTTATTAGGCCAACTGGAAAATGGCAAGAAAATTGTCCTTTTCTGCAAGCTTTCGGGATTGAAGTTCCTTCGTCAGGCTCTGGGAAAAGTGTAGATGGTACAAGATGGTAAAAAGTCCCCATAGGTAGGGGAAAAAGTTAATTTTTGCACAGAGGGAGCTGAAGATGGAAGTCTGTCCCTCTGGGTCCATGAGTGTCTTTGTGAGCTGTGTTGAGTAGCTCTTTGATGTGTTGATCAGGTAGAATTCCTTCCCTGGAGGTGTCAGATGGCAGGCAGGGAGGCCAAAAAAACTTCCTTGTTGTTCTGCAATGAAGTTTAAAATCCAAAAAAAGTGTAAAGCCGTGCACTTAGGACAGATTGATAAGGCTTGTTGGAGGTTTTTTTCCTTCTTCTGTAGCAAGGCATGAACTCCATTTCCTAACATTCTAGGATTACTTGAGCATATTTTACCTTAAAAAATCCCTTTTGCTGCAGTGATGTAGGCACTCGTGGTACCCTTGGCTCTCTCCTTTTGGTGCACTGTAGTGGTTTATTCGTACTATTACTACAATTACTATTGTGGTAATTGGCTGTATGGTTATGGTGCATGATTATCTCAACTGGATTGTCTTGTGGACATTCTTAGACAAATGGTTCCTATAAATCCCAAGGACAGGACTTGGTGGTTGGGGAGATCCTTTCCAGTCTTAAGTTCTTACACTGCAGTTATACCAAAGTATCTGTAGTGCTTTTAACATGTATTAAAAATTAATATTTTGAACCCAGGGGATCACTCAATGATTTATATGAATGCCGAGACAAGTGGAAACTTCATTATAAATTTTTGTTTTTCTTATATACCACATGTCCCCAAACAAGACTCACCTTGTTTTTGGGAAGGTAGAATAAAGAAACAAAAGATTTTTCCAGGGTTATGGCTCCACAGAGTAGGGGCAGAGCCCAATTTTCAGGTCACAAACCCTCCCTCTCATGCTTAACCCAAGAGCTGAAACCCTAGCTGCTGCTCAAGACTGGTCTCCATAGGTGGATCTATGATTATGAAAAGAGCTAAAAACAGTCTGTAAGGCTGTAAAGTAGGAGAAGATGGATGAGGGGTATGGACATATGAACACATGGAGCCCTTTCAAAAGGGTAACATCTCAAAACGGCCACAATTGGTATGTTTTAATTGTTATGTGTGATTATCATAGAATGAGTGTTATGTGTGATCATCACAGAACGAGAATCGTAGAGAAACAGGTTTTCTAGCCCTAGCCCTAACCCTTTAGTAGAACTACACAGTCAACCCTGATACAACAGAAGACAAAACCCTAACCTGCCACAGGTAAAGCCAGGAGACCATGACAGCCAACATCCTGCTTGTGTAAAAAGTTAATATACACTTAAGAGATCCCAGGTAGAAGGTCACACCTCCTGCTACTGAAGAAGGCAAATGTCCCTACAGTCCATACAAATTTGACCATGGGGTAAAATTCCTTCCTGACTCTAAATATGGAAGTTGGTCTGACATTGAGCAGAGGGGCAAGACCCTCTGGCTTTAAGTCCCAACAGAACCATTGGCATACCCCAGTCAAAATCCCCAGCCTTGGCTGCAACCAACACCTAATACCTCTGAGGAAGGCTTAAAGTAAAAAAGAAAAACCCTGACATGTAGCAGAAGCACATGTGTGAGGAGAATTCCCTTGTGGTCCCATGCAGCAACCAGCAAAGCCCAAAAGTGTGGGAAATACACATGGTAGGACATAGGCATATGCTTAGATCATCTCCAGACAGCAGCTGTTGAAACTCTTCTTGAACACTTCCAGTGATGGAGACTTCAAAATTTCCCCTAGGCAGTCTATTCCAATGCCTCACTATTCTAACAGTGAAGTTTCCTGGATATCCAATCTAAACCTACTTTGCTGCAACTTGAAGCCATTGCTCCATATCCTCCTCTCTGCAACAAAAGAGAAAAAACATTCTCTCTCCTTATGGCAGCCCTTTCAGTATTTGAAGACCGCTATCATGTCCCCTCTTACATGAGATTTCTGCAAGCTGAACATGCCTAGCTCCTTCAGCCTCCTATGATTTACTTTCCAAGCCCTTTATCATCTTTGTTGCTCCCCCTCTGAATCCTCTTTTCCATTCTTTTTTAAAATGTGAAGCCCAAAATTACACACACTACTGTAAGTGAGGCCTAACAAGTGTTTAGTGAGGCACTATCACCTTCCATGTCTTGCACCTAATGTTTCTATTGATTCATCCCAAAACTGCATTTGCCTTTTGTGCAGCTACATCACACTGCAACCTCATATTGAGTCTGTGATCTACCAAGACTCTCAGATCCTTCTCCTTAGTTCTGCCATCCAGCCAGCTGTCATGTATTTTGTATTTGTATTTTTGACTATTCTTCCCAAGGTGTAAAACCTTCCATTTGTCAGCATTGAACTTCATCTTGTTAGCTTTAGCCCAGCTTTCCAGTCTGTTGAGATCCTTCTGAATTGTGTTCCCATCCTCCAACATGTTCACAGTCCTTCCCAGTTTTGTGTCATCTGCATACTTGCTCAAGCTTTCTATGTCAGCATCCACATCATTAATAAGCATGTTGAACAGCACTGTGCCCAGGACAGACCCTAGTGGGATTCCACTCAAAACCTCCTGCTATTCTGATATGGACCTGTTAATAATTACCCTTTGCTTGTGGCTATTGAGTCAGTTGTCTGTTCACCTTATAGTAGTTTTATCCAGCCCATATTTCTCCAATATGTATATGAGAAGGTTATGTAGGACCCTGATTTGGGGAGGAGGTGCACTGAAATTTGGGAAAAAGGTTTGAGTGGTATGCTAGTAAATATATTTTGCTTGTTTGTTCTGTCTTGATGCATGTCTGCATTTCCTTTTCACGTAGGTGGTGATTCTATCTTGACATCTAATATTGAAGATCCAGTGAAAAGCATAGTAAACAAGATACTAGAAGTTCAGAAAACAGCAAGACCCCCTTTGTATGTCATGGCACTTGATCTCTTAGTAAAATACCCTGATTCAGCACTTGGACAGCTCCATATAGAAAGTACTTTGGACAGAAACAGACTGTACATCTCTGGGAATGGAGTCCTCTTTCAGCATGTCAGGTGTGTCTTTTTATAAAAGACACATTGAATACATGCAGTGGATTACTTTTTATTTGTGTGTTTCTCAGCCAGACTGGACTGTCAATTTGAAAGAGTAATCCTTTGAAATTTTATCTTAGTCTGTGTTCCTAAAATATTACTTCTGACTGATCTCCAGGAGTGGGGACCAGCATAAGAAGTTTCAAAATGAAGAGATGATGATTATTACCATAAATATGAATTCTTTCAGTTGACCAACATGGGGCATAAAATTATTTCATATTGCATGAATTTTATTCAATAAAACAGAGTATAATAAGATTAAGTCTATAAACTTGTTGCATCAAAATTTAATCTGGACTAGTAGCAGAGCTGATATCTTTTATTAGACCAACAAGATTTTTGCAAAAAATGTCTTTACCTGCAAGCTTTTGGGCACAAACACCCTTCATCAAGCATTGGAGAAAAGATTGTAAAAGTTCTCCTGGGTAGAAATGAAAGTTCATATTTCATAGGATTTCACAGAAGAGTCAATAGATGGAAAACTCCTCTGGGCAGTAAGTTCATAGCTGGTAAAGAGTCTCTCACCATTTGTGAGGTTCTGTGATGACACAAGTTACCTTGAAACAAAAGCAGGAGCAGTGTCTCTGGTTTCAGGTGGTCACAGTTGCTTCCTGCTTGGGAAAATATGAAGATTTCATTTCTAAAAATCGGCCCAAATTCGATATCTTCCATGTTTCTGGTATCCAGGTAATAATAATAATAATAATAATAGAGATAATAAAATATATCATCTCTACTACAAATCCCGATTGCTTTTTCCTCTAGACCAGGGGTCAGCAACCCCCTGGCACATGTGCCAAGCATGGCATGTGAGGCCATTTTGCTTGGCACGCCACGGCCAGCCCCAGCTCCGGGTAGCTACCAGCTGCCAATGACAGAGCCCCTGGGCTGCTGCCAGCAGGGCTTGCAGCATCCCACCTGCCTGCTGGGAGCAGCCCGGCTGGCAGCAGCTCCCCAGAACTGGGGCCGGCTTTAGCCAGGAGGCTCCAAACAGCTGTGCCAGGCTCTGGGCTCCGGCATCAGCTCCGCACTGGCATGTACGTCCACGCGTCAGAGCGGGCAGTGAGGGAGGGGCCTGAGGCAGTGCAGCCCCGGTCTCTCCCCTGCTCCTGGCACAGAGGTGATGGCAGGGTTCCAGAGCCCAGTGCAGCTGTTTGTAGCCAGCCCAGGCTCTGGATAGTTACAGCAAGCAGCGGGCAGGCTGTAAACAGCTGTGCCAGGCTCCACAGCTCTGGCATCATCTCCGTGCTGGCGGCGACTACATGGGCATCTTGGGGTGGGCTGCACTGCCCTGCTGTCTGTCCCGAGGTGCTGTGCAGTCACCGCCAGCACTGAGCTGATGCCAGAGCTGTGGAGCCCGGCACAGCTGTTTGCAGCCTGCCCCCTGCTTGCTTGCTGACACTGCCCAGAGCCCAGGCTGGTTACAAACAGCTGCGCCCAGCTCTGGAAGCCTGCCATCACCTCTGTGCCAGGAGCAGGGGAGAGACCGGGGCTGCTCTGCCTCAGGCCCTTCCCTCACCACCCACTCTGAGGCACGCCTGCATGCACTGGTGTGGAGCTGATGCCGGAGCCCAGAGCCCAGCACAGCTGTTTGGAGCC
>NW_017728998.1:46800037-46801715 GCF_001723915.1 Gavialis gangeticus | reverse complement strand
CAAGGTGCACAAGCAGGGCATCCTGCCATGTACCCCTTGCCGTCATTTTGTTTTTTTGCCATGCCAGCACTCCGGCACCTTCCGAGGTAAGCATTGTGGTGTTTTTTGGCACTCTGGCTGAAAAACGTTGCCTACCCCTGCTCTAGACCAAAACGGCTACAACCTGGATACCTTGCATCAAAAATGGCATTTAACTTAATTTTCTACTGTTTGCATTCAGGTATATTTCAAAATTAAAAATCTAAGTGTAGGATACTAAGGACAATAATCCTTTAAGTTGTGTACTTTGCCCCTCTAGTTGTTGCAAAAGAAGATAGGAAACTCCAACTTGTATAATTATAATAGCAAATTGCCTGTAAAAAGTGACGGGGGCAGGCAGTGGGGACAGAGCCCAGCGTTCGGCCCTGTGCCTTCATTCCCCACTCTGACAGGGGCAAGCTTTAATGCCCTGTGCAAACACTGGCCTGTCTTCTGCCTATGAGCTGATTGCTGCAGCTGCTTCTGGAAGTGGCTGTGGGGCCGCTTCCGGGAGCACAACGGTGTTCCACTCCCCAGCCAGTGCTTGCAGGGGGACACCAGCACTCCCGCCTGCCCTCCCCACCCATCGCCTAAGCAGTGAGCCCGGCTGGTCAGGGTGTGCAGTGGCACTCTCAGGGGATGCACATGCACCCCTGTGCAACCCCTATACATCGCCACTGCCCCCCACCTTCGCATTATCACCACTGCCTTCTCCACAGTTGCTGGGGGGTGAGTGGGCACAGAGGCCCACATCCTCCCCTGCCCCTGCTGCTTGGGGGCAAGGGCCAGGACCGGGGCTGGGGCCAGGACTGGGGGCAGGGCTGGCCCTGCTCCCCACCCCCCACCCCCCCATCCCAACATTTTGGGGCTGGGGCCACTTTCACCCTGCTGCTCCATGGCCCGGGCCAGGGCCAGGCCCGCTGTCCCCACCCCTACCATCGTGGTGGGGGCAATCCCGTTCCGCCACCCCACTGCCGCTCTGACCCCATTCCCCACCGCTGCCTCTTCCACAGGACAGGGTGGGGAGGGGTACCCCCCCATCCCCTCTGTCTCCGCCATCTTGGTGGTGCTCCTCCACACCGCTGCCAGCTGTCTGCAATGCTCTTGGAGTACTCAGATGGGCTGCCGAGACAGCCAATTAAAGTGTGAAAAAAGAATTATGGACAGATAGGCTAAGGCTTTTATATACATAGAATTCTATTATACTGAGGCTATTAAGCATTGCAAAAGAGGATAGGAAACTCCAGCTTGTATAATTATATTCTACTATACTGAGGCTATTAAACATATTATTGCAAAAAGTGATGCAGGCTCTTCACTATGACTGTGTTAATGAACACAAACAGTGAAAATTGGTGATGATTGAAAATTTCACCAACACTCTTTTGAATGTTAAAGGAACATTATATACACCTTTTGTTTAAATATTTTGGGTGATGCTTATTTTATTAAGCTCTAATCCTGTAGCCATAACTATATGGGGGATCTCATTTGAAAGGTCCAGTGCATTAGCTTTATTCATCAAAGTTATAGTAGGAGAATTGTTCAATGTTTTCAGTACAAAACTCTCACCAAAAGCTACAATTAAGAACCAGTAGTGGGAAAGCATTTTGATGAGTGTTCTTAATAATGGCTTTACTATTGTGAAAAAGTGAATGGG
>NW_017728998.1:46799479-46799745 GCF_001723915.1 Gavialis gangeticus | reverse complement strand
GAGCTGATGCCAGAGCTGTGGAGCCCGGCACAGCTGTTTGCAGCCTGCCCCCTGCTTGCTTGCTGACACTGCCCAGAGCCCAGGCTGGTTACAAACAGCTGCGCCCAGCTCTGGAAGCCTGCCATCACCTCTGTGCCAGGAGCAGGGGAGAGACCGGGGCTGCTCTGCCTCAGGCCCTTCCCTCACCACCCACTCTGAGGCACGCCTGCATGCACTGGTGTGGAGCTGATGCCGGAGCCCAGAGCCCAGCACAGCTGTTTGGAGCC
>NW_017728998.1:46795988-46798662 GCF_001723915.1 Gavialis gangeticus | reverse complement strand
CTCCCGCCTGCCCTCCCCACCCATCGCCTAAGCAGTGAGCCCGGCTGGTCAGGGTGTGCAGTGGCACTCTCAGGGGATGCACATGCACCCCTGTGCAACCCCTATACATCGCCACTGCCCCCCACCTTCGCATTATCACCACTGCCTTCTCCACAGTTGCTGGGGGGTGAGTGGGCACAGAGGCCCACATCCTCCCCTGCCCCTGCTGCTTGGGGGCAAGGGCCAGGACCGGGGCTGGGGCCAGGACTGGGGGCAGGGCTGGCCCTGCTCCCCACCCCCCACCCCCCCATCCCAACATTTTGGGGCTGGGGCCACTTTCACCCTGCTGCTCCATGGCCCGGGCCAGGGCCAGGCCCGCTGTCCCCACCCCTACCATCGTGGTGGGGGCAATCCCGTTCCGCCACCCCACTGCCGCTCTGACCCCATTCCCCACCGCTGCCTCTTCCACAGGACAGGGTGGGGAGGGGTACCCCCCCATCCCCTCTGTCTCCGCCATCTTGGTGGTGCTCCTCCACACCGCTGCCAGCTGTCTGCAATGCTCTTGGAGTACTCAGATGGGCTGCCGAGACAGCCAATTAAAGTGTGAAAAAAGAATTATGGACAGATAGGCTAAGGCTTTTATATACATAGAATTCTATTATACTGAGGCTATTAAGCATTGCAAAAGAGGATAGGAAACTCCAGCTTGTATAATTATATTCTACTATACTGAGGCTATTAAACATATTATTGCAAAAAGTGATGCAGGCTCTTCACTATGACTGTGTTAATGAACACAAACAGTGAAAATTGGTGATGATTGAAAATTTCACCAACACTCTTTTGAATGTTAAAGGAACATTATATACACCTTTTGTTTAAATATTTTGGGTGATGCTTATTTTATTAAGCTCTAATCCTGTAGCCATAACTATATGGGGGATCTCATTTGAAAGGTCCAGTGCATTAGCTTTATTCATCAAAGTTATAGTAGGAGAATTGTTCAATGTTTTCAGTACAAAACTCTCACCAAAAGCTACAATTAAGAACCAGTAGTGGGAAAGCATTTTGATGAGTGTTCTTAATAATGGCTTTACTATTGTGAAAAAGTGAATGGGAATAATAGTCAATGACACGGTAACTTATTCTCTCTTATCTTTGGATGCATAGAAACTGGTTAGGAATTTGTCGACTCCCACTTATTGAAAGCACGTCTGAAATCCAGGAACTCTGTGCTTTCTTGGACCAAAGTGACATCACTTATGAACCAATGAAAGATGCTTTGAAAAATTATTTGAAACAAAAGACCCCTTCAGAGATCATGGAATACAGTAAGTCAGTTTTTTTCAGTGAGACATTCTATTATTTTAAAATAGGGCAAGTGAATTGCCTGATCAGAAATCACAAATCAGTAGTCTGTATGTAGTTAGAAAATGGTATAGCATGAAATTAATCACAGCTCTACTTAATGAACAAAATAGTTATTCTCATAAAACTGTCTGAAGCAGTCAGTGCCAAGTGCTGCTCAGAAACTGTATAATTTAGTACACAAGACAAAAAAGATTTAGAAGAAATGTATAACAGTTCTGCACTACAGTATGCATTATGAATAATCACATACACACAACCATTTACTTCAATTTAAGAAAATTCCTTGAATTAAAACCTTTCATACCACACATTTCCATTCAGATATTCAAAAAATTCTTAATTCCAGAAAGTGTTGGTGGATTTTCTTGCTAGAGTATATATTCTGGAAAAGTTTGTATGTTGTTGACAGCACACTAAATGACTCATGTTCAAAAGTAATCCCCCCCTCCCCCAAGAAAATTTATGAGCATGGAAAGGAATGATTCTTACTGTCTTTTTTGTTGAAATTAAAATTAATGAATTCTGAATTCTGTTATTTCTATTGCATATTGACATGAACATTGTACGTTATGATGCATAGACTGTTAGAGAAATTAACTGGAAAAAATTCTATTGTAAGACATTTTAGACACTGTCTGTATTAAGATAGCATGCTGGGCCCCAGTCATGGATCTGGCTGTATTGCCATAGGCTAGGCACTATGCAAATGCATTCAGTTTCAAGAACTGTACAATCTTTTCATATTATTGTCCACATCCATACAAATATAATTTCTAGAAGAATACGACTCCGGTATCTCTTCAGTATTGACATGTGCTTCCTTATGGACCCCAGTATGAAGGGGTTTGAGTAACTTTTTAAAATTATCATTTAATAGTTTCAGTTTTATTCCTAGCTAGTTAAACTTCCCAGAAGCCATATTATAGAACTGTACAGTATATGTATATGGTCACTAGGACTACCTCTATTGGGGATTTCAGTCTAAGCTTTTCCATCTAAATAAAAGAATTGTAAACTAGCCCCTGCGGTGGTACAGATTTCTCTAAAGGAAGTGGTAAAAGGGAGGAAGCTGACTGATGATTTCATAGATTTCATAAACATTTGGGCTGAAAGGGACCCCAGAGGAACATCGAATCCAGCCCCCTGCCCCAGGGGCAGGAAGTCAGCAGGGATCATAGGGTCCCAGCCAGGTAAGCATCCAAATGTGTCATGAAGGCGTTCAAAGTGGGTGCTTGAACCACCTCCGGCAGCAGTCTATTCCAAACTTTGGGGGCTCGGACAGTGAAGAAGTTCTTTCTTAAGTCCAGCTTGAATCGGTTGCGGC
>NW_017728998.1:46784025-46790988 GCF_001723915.1 Gavialis gangeticus | reverse complement strand
CCAGTTCTCTGGAGAGCCAAGGGGGCTGCTGTGCCCTTTTGCTGCCTTTCCTCCCAGATGGGATGGACTTTGCTTGCGCATCCAGGATTGCTTCCTTTAGGAGCAACCACTTGTCCTGAACTCCCCTCTCCTTTGGGTTGTGGCCTTTTAGGGCCTCTCTGACAAGCCTCCTTAGCTTGTCAAAGTCAGCTTTCCTGAAGTCGAGCTGTATTACTGACTGACTTGCCAGCTTTACGGCAGATGGTGAAGGTCATGGTCACTGTCACCCAGCTTCCCTTCGATCGTTAGGTTGCTGATTAGGTCGTCACTGGTTGCCCGTACGAGGTCAAGCAGCACTTTATCTCTTGTCAGCCTGTAGACTTCCTGCGTCAGATAGAGGTCATCCACGCACGATAGAAAGCTTTGCGACCTCTCGGATTTGGCTGAGCACTTGCTGAGCACTTCTCCCGCAAGATGTCTGGGTAGTTAAAGTTTCCCATGACAACCATACACTGGAAATGTGCAGCCTCAGCCAATTCCCTGGTGAACTCCTGGTCAAGGTCTTGATCCTGGGTAAGGGGTCTGTAGTAGACTCCCACCATAGTATCCTCTGTCCCGCGTTCCCCATGAATTTTAACTCAGAGGGTCTCAAGTCATCCACCGTGGGTGCCAATGTTGGCTTGCAAGGACGCATAGCTTTCCTTGACATACAGAGCTACACCCCTGCCCCTTTTGTCCACTCAATCCCTCCTGTCTAGGATATAGCCGTCTATACCTGTGGTCCAGTCATGGGTGGAGTCCCACCAGGTCTCCATTATCCCAATGACATCATAGTTATTTGCATTTAGCAGGAGAACAAGTTTCTCCTGTTTATTCCCCAAGCTCCTGGCATTTGTGTATAGGCACGCAAGTGTGCCCTTGGAGGCCCTTGCCCTGCCTACATTTTGTTCCAGGGCTGGGGCAGGGATGGGTTCCCTTAAATGGCTTGGTCTGCTGGCTTTACAAGGGTTGCTCAGTGGGCCAGCAGTGGCAGTATTCTCCCCATCCCCCGGCAGGCTTAGTTTAAAGCCTGGTGGAGCAGGTCAGCCAGTCTGGATGAGAAGACCCTCCTCCCCAACGGCGAGAGGTGGAAGCCATCCCTTTCCAGCAGCTCACTGCCTCTCTCACCAAAGAGCAGACTGTGGTCATGAAAGCCAAAGCCTTCCCGATGACACCAGCGCCGCAGTCTTTGGTTAACTACCTGGATCCTCCTCTCCCTCCTCAGCCCATAGCCCGAGACTGGGAGGATCAAAGAAAACTCCACCTGTGCCCCCAGACCCTTAAGCCCCACACCCAAATCCCTGTAGTGCCTTATGACCCAGCTGGGAGCGCTCCGAGCCATGTCATTTGTGCTCACATGGATGAGGAGCATGGGATAGTGGTCAGTGGGCTGGAGGAGTTTAGGGATCTTCTCCGCAATGTCTTGGATTCTGGCTCCCGGGAAGCAGCAAACTTCCCTGGCTAAGGGGTCGGGGAGGGAGATTACTCCCTCAGTCCCCCTCAGGATGGAGTCTCCAACAACAAACATTTTGCATTTGGTCTTGGGGAGAGTGGGGGCGGTATCTACAGTGTCGTCTGTGTTCCCTGTGGGAGCTGGCAACTCAGCAGGCTCTGCTGGGGTTGCAAGAGGTTCGTACCTGTTGTAAAGCTCCAGCAGGGCAGGGGCCTCAGTGTGGCAGGCCTTGGGGCCCTTTGCCACTTGGTCCAAGCCCTGGGCTGGACAGTAAGGGAGGTCCCTGCCCAGGAGCGAAGCAACAGCTTTGCTTCCCTTGCATTCTAGGAGTTCCACAAAAATAAATCTACAGTCAAGCCTCTCTTAAACTCCAAAGCATACCTCACATTTTCCCACCATTTCCAGAACTTGGACACTGCATACTTCTGTCAGAGAAGGTTCAACAGCATATGCAGTTCTGCCTACATCAGATCATATAAATATACCAGAGCAGGTAAGCTCAAAGAAAACAAAACTGATGCTTAGACGCGCACATCAAAACTCTTACAACAATTACTACTACAGAGGAGTTTTGGTTGCAGCATGGATCCATGATGTGGCACATGTGAATATTTCCTGACAATGTTTATATTTAAGTACTAGGAACAGAATGACAGAAATGAGCTCCGCATGTGCTGCACAGAATTTTCTATATTAATGTATCAACCTAAAGAATCATATTATACTATTCTGAAATACTATCATTCACTCACAGTTGGCTTATCCAAAGTTTTAATAGTGTTGAAAATGTCTTTCATTGTGACCTTTTCCTATTACACCTTATCTATTAGATACAGATTGGAGAGCAGAAGTAACTACCTACTCCTTACATCAGATTGTGAAAATATATGTAGGAAGTCACTGGTATGAAACTTACTTACAAACCTTGCTGAAGGTACAGTCATTGACTATCTTTACATTGCCTTGAGTGTAAGATTGTCTAAACCGTTTCAGTATTGGAAGTGTTTTAGTACTAGAAGGGATTGACCTGGCAGGCTAGAACAGTCAGACCTTCATATCTAGGCTGGGAGTTGTGTAAAGGCAAGAGGTTCAATTCCAATGAGGAAAGAAATACTTGAAATTACTCTTGAGAATACAGTTACCTTTTTGACTAACAGCATTGCCTAGTGCTGATGGATCCTGGTTAGCCCTTCTTTGACATATGCCATCAAAACCATATAGATAGACAGATAGAGGGAATGCCTTCCCTCTAAATTATCACTAGAAATACAGAAGAGCTAATAGAAAAATATGAAGGACTCAATTCAGCACAGCATCTAAACATATGACTAATTTTACAAAGGCACTTAATAGGGCTGTGCGAAATGGAAGCATTCTGTTTCAACCAGCGTTTCGATGTTTCGACAGAATAGTGTTTTGTTTTGAGTTGAAATGGCTGTTCTGTTTCGATGTTTTGCACATAGGATATAATGGGGAAGGATGAAACAGACTATAACTTTGTCATTTCTGGCCAGATTTGGATGAAACTTGCAGAAATGGTAACCCCTTCTGAGGGCATGATGCGTGCCAAGTTTCAAGAAGATAGGTGCAGGGGGTTCAGAGAAACTGCACCCTGAAATCTTGAGAGCAAAACTCACGTCACTTGTACGTGTTAAGGCACAGTGGGGTCAAAACTTAAGGGATGCTAGCCCTCTGCTGAGGCAACAAAGCCTGCCACATTTCAAGGAGAGAGGTGCAGGGGGAGGTGTAATGGTCACAAACTCCTGGAAGATCATTTGAGACTCATTTCAGGCTCAACATTAGAAAAAACTACTTCACAACTAGGGTGTCCAGACTGTGACCATTATTTCTAGCTTTCCCCAAGGGTGCCCTGGTGAACAGTTGTTCACTGAGCCCTAGATGTACACTTCTGATGTAGCAGGAAGCTGCTACCAAGTCCCCTCTCAGCTTTCTCTTTTTCAGGCTGAAGAGTCCCAGGTCTCTCAGCCTTTCCTTGTATGGCTTGCCGTGCAAGTCTCTGATCATATGGGTAGCCCTTCTCTGGACTCTCTCAAGCTTTACCATGTCCTTGTTAAGGTGTGGAGCCCAGAACTGGACGCAGTAATCCAGCTGCAATCTCACCGGTGCTGAGAAGAGCCGAGTACAGCAGGAGAATCACTTCTTTGCAATGGTTTTACTGGAGATGCATCAATTGATGCATGCCAGCGTATTGTTGGCCCTGCTGGCTACAGCATCACATTGCCGACTCATGTTCATATTGTGGTCAATTATTACCCTCAGGTCTCGGTGACAAGTGATGGGGGATGAGAGGCAGCAGTTGCATAAGCACCCATGTCGTAAGTTTTGCCTGTCAGCAGCTAGGGGTGCAGGGCCCCAGAACCCCCTGCACCAATCTCCTCGACAGCTAGCAGGCTTAGTGGCCGCAGCAGGACCTAGCAGTCAGGCCTGCAGTAGTTTCCCCTCCCCCGTGCTCCAAGACAGACACAGTTGCACAAGCACCTATGACATGAGTTTTGCCTGTCAGCAGCCAGAGGTGCAGGGCCCCAGAACCCAGAACCCCTGCATCTATCTCCTTGACAGCTGGCAAGCTTCATGGCTACAGCAGGGGCTAGCAGGCCTGCAGCTTTCACCCTGCTGTGCCTTAACACACACAGTGTCACCCATGTCATGAGTTTTGCTTGTCCGCAGCTTCAGGTGCAGTTTCCCCCAAACCCCTGTACTTATCTCCTTGAAACTGGGCAGGCTTCATGGCCTCATTAGGGGCTAGCATGCCTGCAGTTTTGACCTTGCTGTGGCTTAACACATACACATGACATGAGTTTTGCTCTCAGGATTCTGGGATGCAGTTTCTCTTAACCCCCTGCACCCATCTGCTCAGAAACCCCAGCTGTATTGACTATGGCAGTAGAAGCAGGGCAGGGAGCAGAAAGCAGAACAGACTAGGAGAAGGGGATTGGAGTGGCATTCAGGGGGCATGTCCAGATGAGTGCACATGTACCTCTTACAGCATCCCAGACTAGTTTGAGATGCTGCAAGAGGCATGCTGTGACTGAAACAAATGTTCCCTGCACTGAATGTTTTCAGCATGGGCTCAACATTTGATACCTGGAGATTCCTGTGAGTGGCTCTGGCCCCTGGGTGACAGTGTGAGTGGCCCTGGGGCTGCAGAAAGGTGTATGGCCCTGTGCAGAGCTGCAGTGAGCCAGGCCAGTCCCACAATGAGAGGCACAGGCCGCACCGACTCTGTGGTGATAGGGTGCCACGCAGTGCTGTGGGGGAGCAGGCAGCAGCAGGACCTAAGCACCCCATGCCCGCTGCTGCTGCAGGGGTGAGTTGTGGGCCCTGCAGAGGGGCTGTGGCCCTGCAGGGGAGGGGGGGCTGGGACCCTGCGGGAGTGCAGTCCATGTGCTGTGTGTGTGTGGGGGGGCTGCAGCCAGTGGGGGGCGTATGACCCACCCCTCCTGAGCAGCTCCCTGACAGCCCCCCACAGTCTCCCCACACCCACTCACACACCGACCCACATCCCCGCCACTCCCCTTCCCACCTCCCTCCTGCAAACCCCACATCCCCCTATCACACACCTATCATACAATAAGAAAACCAAAAGCAAGCATCAAAACATATAGAGATTTAGGATTAATTTTATTATGATCATAAAGACACTGGTAGGCTTCTGAATTGCTTTAACATTGTAAATATAGCAATAAAACATAGCCCAACTGATCTCTCTCTCTCTCTCTCTATCTATCTATATGTGTGTGTGTGTGTATATATATAATGGTCTTTTGTTCTAATTGTGGAAGAACATGAATTTGCGGGTATTTTAAAAAGTGAATTTTGGATGCTGCTTCAGCAGCCCATCTGACACAAGGGGTAGCATCCCCAGATACCAATTGGCCAGGCCCCAGAAGCTCCTGCCTATTTGTATCTTTTGGTGGACATTCACCCAATTAATGAATAGCTCCCACTGTTAACATGTTCCAAGTTAACATGGGCCTTACGGCCCATCCAGTTAACTGCCCCTATTGTGTGGGGCCAAAGGGTGGAAGATACAACTAAATTTCTTGGGCCAACAAAGGCCAAAACAGGGAGTGTCATGTGGTCCAAAGGGTCAAAACATGAAAATAAGTGTTCCAGAGGGGGACACCGAGCAGAGCCCCCCAGGCTGCACCCACAGATCCTCAAAGGCATCCAAGGACTTAGTGGATACCACCCACTGGTGCTCTGCCCAAAACCATGCACAGACGAGTGAAAGGAACACAAACCTGCAGTCCCTGGGCACCTTCCTGGCCAGAGCCAGGGCAGGTTTTTATAGTAGTGGGACCAGCACAGGTGCTAGCCCCAGGCTCTAGGTCCCCCTGGTTGCAAATCCAGGAAGAGCTGGGCAGTGTTATTTTGCCCCAAGTGGCACAACTTGCCCCACACCAAAGTGTATGTCTGGGCATGTGCGCTGAGGCAAAAATCCCCAGCTCATATTTGTGCTGCTCCTATTTGAGCTGCTGCAAGATCATGTGCCTGCATGTGTGGACACGCCCCTGGAGGGTGCATGGCTTACATGTGGCACATTTTCTCAAAAGGCTGACCCCCACAAATCTAGGGATTCCCACTAACAAGACAAATTGCACAGTATGCTAACAATTTTCTTGAGATGTAGCTATGTGCAGCCTTGCATGGCTGAAAGGAGAAATGCTCTAATATTTGATATGAAGGGATTTGGAAAGATAAGAGAGAAAATTTACTATCAGGAAATATTCACACTAGGATCTTCTTAAAGCCTAATATTTATTTATTTCTGTAGTGTCCACAGTTGCTGTCAAATGGCAAAAAAGTGTATTGGATTACATATGGCCAGAGCCTCCTAATCCACGGAGATGGACAAATATTTCGACATGTTCTCAACTTCCTTAGACTTGGCGAGCTGTTTTTACCAGCTGAATTTAAGTAAGAAAAGACAATTCATGCACCTCCATAGTTTTTTTATGTAAGATATCTCTGGGGAAAGTATATACATGTCATTTAAGGCAGTGGCTCCCAACCTTTTTTTGCTGTGACCCTAAATCTGGGTTGTGACTCCTGCCCACGCCACTGACTCACTCATGCCCGGTGGAGCCAGTGGAGCCCAGGCCAGGCCTGGATCACAGGGGGCAGCGGTGGCAAGAGCCATGCAAACCGTGCACCAGGAAAGCCCTGCAGGCAGGAGGGGCGGAGCAAGGGGCAGACCCTCCACAACCCTGATTTGGGTTGGGCCCTGAAGTTGGGAGCCACTGATTTTATGTATAGTTTTTTTGATTGGCATAGTGATGGTAGCCTAAAGAATGAAAGCAAGACTCTTTCTTTAGTGCTTGTTAATACACATATTGTATTGTTGGAACAAGTCATCATTTTACTTTAGACCAGGCATTCGCAACCAAAATGGAGCAGTGGGTCATTTTAACAGAGCTAGCTCTGAAGGTGGGCTACCCTTTCTTACCTGGCCACTAGTACCACCACTG
>NW_017728998.1:46769267-46779025 GCF_001723915.1 Gavialis gangeticus | reverse complement strand
TTTTACTTTAGACCAGGCATTCGCAACCAAAATGGAGCAGTGGGTCATTTTAACAGAGCTAGCTCTGAAGGTGGGCTACCCTTTCTTACCTGGCCACTAGTACCACCACTGCTCCCCAGCCATGATGATCCCCTGCAAAAGTTTTGCATATGTACCCTACACTGAAGTCCCAGCTTTGTGATCTTATTGCTTGGTAGGTCAGGTCTGGCCCATGTGCTGTTGGCTGCCAACCCCTGCTCTCGATACCTTGTTTTGGTGAGTGAAACCCATTGAGATAGTGCCTGTGGCTTAAGCCCTCAAAGAATGGGTTTACCCTAGTCATGCCTGTGTTCCTTCCTCCACCCTGTGGCTGAGAGTCAAAGTTTGCAGAAAAGCTATGCAGCCTTTCTTGCTTATGTAAATAAATGCAGACAATTTGTAACAATAGATAACTAGGGATAAGGGTTTTAGATAGAGGGAAGAAGTTTTGGCTTGATTAGACCCAAAGTTTTATTGTTAACTTTAATAGATTCAGGCTTTCACTTTTCATTTTTTGGGTATTCAAATTAAGACACTGCCATGTCATCCCTGCCCCTCCCTTCTCCTCCTAAACTCTAATCCTAATTGGTGAGTATTTTAAAAATATTGCTCTATCTTTTTTCATGTGTTAAAGTGTTGCTGTACCAATATCAAAAAGAAAAAATGACTTACCTAAGGAAAAGCACTTTTTCATTACCAGTTACTGCAAAGATGACCCTAAACAATTTCACAAATTGGCTATTATTTGTTAAAGATGACTACTGTATTTGACTGCATACTTCAGTTTATTTATAAAACTTTTCAGAGAATGGGCCCTATTTTGTCAAGAAGTAGAGGAATACAGAATCCCTTCTCTACTAGAGGCACTGTATCAATGTGATGCATACAGGTAGGAAGTATGTTTGTCTGCATTTTATAGTATAATGTCTCTGCATTTGGTTTCAGCAGGTAGAAAGAAAGCTGAGGAGAGGAGAGGAGAGAACAGATACATCAACTCTGAGAATAAGAAGCATATATGGAAAAAATGGTGGGGCCTCAGAGGGCCCTCAGTTAGTTCAGACAAACATCTAACTTTTGCAAAAATATTTCCTTTAGTTTGATAATGACAAGAAATATTAATATACAGGCTCTGGCTGGGTTGCCAATCTTGGCATTTCAAGGTCTAATATAATTGATTAAGCTCAGCCATGCTACTTAGCACCAATTCTATATACAGATGATAGTATTGATACTTAAAGGGGAACACTCTGTAGCCCAGAGGGGAAGTGAAGGCAATTCTAAAGATGTTTCTAACAAAATCCATATATAACAAATGTAAAAAAGGAGAAAATTGTAGTAATAAATATAAATGAGAAGTTAGGAATTGTAGAAAATAAATAAGAGAAGCAGGAGGACAGAAAGAAAAACTGATGACCAAGGTAAGAAGTATCAGTGGGAGCATCTACATGAGACACTTAATGTGCAGTAGACGGATTGACTGTGCATTACAGCATCATGGCAAAAACTGTGCTATTATGCTAACACATGGTAATATTAGTCTACTGTGCATTAACTGTCACAAAAAAAGCACACCACTGCTCTACCGCGCAGTAGGGCAGCCTACTGTGCATTTATTTTAGTAGTTCCTTTTGCAAGTGCTAAATCTAATGTGCAGTAGGTACTGTGCATTACTGAATGTGTAGACATGCCCAGTATATTGGGAATAAAAGGAATCTCTAAGCCACTGTGACAGGGGGCTGTCTCGAGGCCAGTCCCATTGTTGGCCCACCCACCTGTCTAGTAGGGCTGCGCAAAATGGCTGTGTTTCGATTTGGTCATTTTGGAGGACAGTGATTCGTTTTGATGTTTTAGATCACTGTCCTGTTTCATTTCGGCCAAATCTATGCTGGTCCCTGTCACGTGACCTGGCTCCACAAAGAGCAGAGATTTGGAGCTGCACGGGGCAGGCAGCAGTGGGGAGGAGACCCCGGCATGGATCTCTGCTCCCTGTGGAGCCAGGTTGCCTGGCAGGGATTCCCCAGCCCCTGGTTTGATTCCGCAGCTCCTGTTTCAAGTCCCCAGCTCTTCCCCAGCTCTGCGGGATCCCAGATCTATGTGCCAGGTTTCAGCAGACTGCCACTGTAGGCTGGGGCCAGTGGCAGCACCACAGTCTTCCCAGCACTTCTGCTGCTGCCCCCTGCCACATCGCCCTGCACCACACCTGCACTAGATTACTTCCCTAATGGATTGCTCCTGCACTCCCTCACAGCTGCCTCTGATCCTGTACTTTGTTTCCTACCTGCTGTCCTGCTGCTGAGTGCCTGGCTGGAGGACTGAGGGGCTCCTGGACTGAGCTTCAACAAATGAAGGCCCTCTGCTGCTCCAGCTGTCTTTTTATACCTGCCTCAGCAGCTTCCCTTGTGTGTTTTGCCCTTGTGTGGTAAGTTCTGTGATCCACACCCCCTGCCCTGGTGTTTGTTATGTGGCTGAGTAAGCCAGCTCGAGTCTCCCTAGCCCTTGTGTGTGTGTTCCCCTCCCCTCCCCTTCCCTAGGCATAGCCCACCTTGTTTCCTGTGGGGCTGTAGCTCATTGAGCTTCAGCCCCTTTCCCCTCCCCCCCACAGCCCTAGCCTGTCCCTATTGGATTCACCAGCCCTGCTGTATTTTTTGTTCTTCTTTATTGGTTTCCCTCTCCCTCATGTGAAATAATGGCAGGGCAGAAGCCTTCTGGGGGACCAGATGTCCCCACAGAACTTCCTGCAGCCCCCACTATAGGGACAAATTGCAGCCATGCCCCTGTGGGGCCTCATGTCCCTACAACTCCCACCCTCTGTGGGTAGACAAGCCTGTAACCCCCACTGTGGGGGCAAGCGGGACTCTAACGGGAAACCACCAGGGCCAAGGGGTCTCCCCTGGCAGGCCCCGCCACCATCAGGGACCCAGGGCAAGGACAGTGGGAAGGGCTCCTCCTCAACTGGGGGTGGGAAGGGCAAGGGCCCCACCCCCAAGCCTAGACCACTGGCACCTGAGGGGACCAGGTGCGCTATGCCAGCCAGCACACCCACTCAGCCTGTCCCTAGCTCTTGCCCCACTAAGCCAGCCCCCCCGGTAGGGGAACCACAGCTATGCACAGGTGGCTGTGGGGCAACTCATAGCCACAGGGCCTGGACCCTCCACTGCCGGACCTTCCAGCTTGGGCAGCAGGGCCCCCTTTCCGGCACTCACCCACAGGCACGGGGGTGAAGTGCAAACTACCTGAGTGGGTGAACCTGTACTTTGAGATCTGGGTGCAGTCCCTGGCTCAGGTGGTGGGGGCCCCCAAGATCATAACAGTCTCCTGCTTTCATGGCAAGGGGTTTTTTTGCCTTGCTTTGGAGGCTGCCGCAGAAAAGGCAGTGGAGAAGGGGCTTGTGGTGGAGGAAAAATATATCCCCCTCAAGCCCCTAGAAGAGCTGGGTACCAGGGTAGCTCCATCCCACCCTATATCTCTAGTTGGGCCCTGCTCCTCCAGCTCCAAACCCTGGGAAGGGTTATCTCCCTGGTGGTGGCCCTCTCATTGGGGTGCCAAGACCCCGGCCTCTGCCATGTGCACTCATTCTGCTGCCAGGTCATGATTCAGCTGTCGGCGGGAGTAAGGCTGGAGGCCATGGTGTGCCTTGTGATTCCTTTTCAGGGAGCCCTGGTGAGGTTGTTTTATACACTGGGAGACCTGTGGTTTTTCAGTGCCATGCCCCAGGGCACCTACATCACAAGTGCCCCATGAGCCAGGTGGGGAGGACACCTGCAGGTCCCACTGGCGCCCCTCCGCCCTCAGGCCCCCCTGGCACCCCAGCCACAACGCCTAGCCCCCCCTGTGAGCTCGGGACCCTGGCCCCCAATGAAATTTGGGTCCCAGGGAGGAAGGCAGCAGCTGAGGGGAGAGAGGGAGTAGCCCCCCCCAGCCAAGTCCCCACTGCAATTGCCCCACTCCCCCAACCCCTACCTTCTTCTGCTGGAGTTTGTCCACCCAAGGACCACCTCATGGCTGAGTGGGTGCAGGTCCCTTCTGGGCACAAAGCCAAATGGAAGGCCCAGACACAGCTGGAGCCCTTTGAAGTGGAGGACCCCCCTCCGCCTCCCAAGACCACCACATGGGGAAAAAGAGCAGCTCAGCTTCCAGAGACCTCCCCTGATGCACCCAACACCCCACCCCAAGAAAAGCTCAAATGGGTAATCCCAGTGGAGGGGGCTTTGAGGCTACTGGCCAGTCCCAAGCAGGAGCCCATGGTGGGGAACCCCCACTCCGCTAGCCAGGACCTGCCCCCTGAGACCATGAGCACTGAGGCTGACCCAATGGTAGGTCTGGTAGCAAAGCCCTCCCCCTCCAATGATCTGGGAGAGGTGGGGGCCCTGGGGTTCACTCTGGTGAGTCCTGACGGGGAAGATCCTCTCTCCCAGGACCCCAAAGCAGACACCGATGCCACCCCAGTGCCTGATGGGTCTCCTCCACCTCCCTTCCAGGAAAGCCTTGCCACTAGCCCACCCCAGAGGGGGTCAAGGTGGGGTCCCCTGAATGACAGAGTTTGGGGTCTTAGTGGACTAGGGGGTTCAGACAGTGCCTAAGGAGCCTGCTGAGCCCCAGGACCGGGAGGAGGATGCCCAAGAACCGGCAGGCTCTGTGGAGCCTGTGGACCTCTTGATCCCTGCGATCCCCAGGGGCAAGCTACTTGCATTTCTTGACTGTGAGTATACCTGGCGGTCTGCCAGCAAGATGCAGCTCACCTTGTACTGCTGGAGAGATTTTGACAGCATCCTTGCCACTGTGAGGGCATTGACGGGAGAAGGCAAGGGGCCCAAGATCTGCAACACCCAGATTTATAGTCAGGCTCACAGTTTCCTAGACACCCTCTATGCTTATGGGAGGATGCTGCATGAGCCGGCGTGCCCCACACTGGTTGTTGAGGTGTGCGAGGCACCTGCCATACTGTTTACTTCACACCCCCAGCCATGAGATTGTTTAAGATCGTGACCCTCAACGTCCAAGGCTGCAGGAAGGGTCTCCAGAGATGCCAGGTGCTCTCCTTTCTTCATAAGGAGGGGTACCCCATGGTATTCTTGCAGGAGACCCTGAAAATTCCATCCGATGAGCCTAACTGGAAACTCAAGTGGGGAGGCAGGGTCTTGTTTAGTCACCTTTTGGCCACCTCTTATAGGGTTGTTCTCCCTAGGCCTGCAACCAGAGGTTATCCAGGATGTTGAGGTAGTGCCAGGCTACCTGCTGCACCTCAAGGTCCAAGTGCAGGGGCTAGTCCTGAACCTTCTGAATGTGTATATCCCTGAGAAGGACCCAGAGTTGGCAGACTTCTTCTGCCAGGCAGCCACTTATATCAACACCTTCAACCCTTGCGAGTGCCTGGTCCTTAGAGGCGACTTTAACGTAACCCTGGACCTGTGGGACTGGTCAAGTAGGGAGCAGAACCAGGCCACCATGGGCATCCTTGGGGAGAGCCTGATGGAGTACTCCCTGGTGGTCTCCGGTGTCCAGCCTACTCCCTTCAGCAATCACCACCTTGTCTGGGCCCAGGCCATGCTGGGGCCTGGGCATCCGGGTCAGCCTACTGGTATTCAGTGTCAATCTGCTGGAGGATGTGGGCTACAGGAAGGCCTTCTTGGAGTTCTGCCTGGTCTGGCAGCTGCAACGGGCAGCTTTCGCCTCAGCTTAGAGATGGTGGGATGTGGGGAAGGTGCACACCTGGCTCTTTTGCCACAGCTCCAGCCAGGAGCACACCCGGCAGAGGGAGGTGGTTCAAGAGCAGCTCAAGCAGGAAGCGCTGGAGCTGGAGAAGTGCCTGGTCACCAACCCAACCAACCCATCCCTCTGTGGAGGGTGTCGGGAGGGGTGGGAGGAGCTTCGCGGTCTGGATGACCACTGTGCCTGCAGTACATTTGTCCACTCGTGCTTTCAGCTCCTCTGGAAGATGGACCACGGCTCCCACTTCTTCTATGCCCTGGAGAGGAACTGAGGGGTAAAGAAGTACATCACCTGCCTTCTGGTGGGCAATGGCACCCCCTTCACCGATCCAGGTGAGATGCACCAGTGCACGCGAGCCTACTATGAAAAACTCTTCTCCCTGGATCTGACCAATACTGAAGCCTGTCGGACCTTGTGGGAGGGACTGCTGTAGGTCACCGTGGGTGACCGAAACTGGCTGGAGGCTCTTCTCACCCTGGCTGAGTTCTTCGCCACCCTTCACCTGATGCCTGGCAGCAAGGCACCGGGCATTGACAGACTGACCATGGAGTTCTACCAGGCCTTCTGGGACGTCCTTGGCCTGGACATTGCTGCAGTCTTGGCCAAATATGAAGGAAGTGGGGAGCTCCTCTTGTTGTGCTGGAGGGCCGTGTTGATCCTCCTGCTGAAGAAAAGGGACCTCCGCACCCTGAGGAACTGGTGTCCTGTATCCCTCTGCATGGACTAAAAGATGGCAACAAAGGCCATCTCACTGCATCTGTGGTCCTTGCTGGCAGATGTGATCCATCGTGACCAGACGTACACGGTGCCTGGATGTTCCATCTTTGACAACCTGTACCTGGTTTGGGACCTCCTGGCATTGGCGCGCTGGGAGGGCCTGCCTTTTGCCCTCCTTTCCCTGGACCAGGAGAAGGCATTCAACAGGGTGGATCATGGGTACCTCACAAACACACTGCAGGCCTTTGGCTTTGGGCCCTGCTTCATGCAGGCCGCACAGGTGCTTTGCACCTCTGCAGAGTGTTTGGTCAAGCTCAACTGGACCCTGACAGAGGCCATCCCGTTCAGGAGAGGGGTGTGTCAAGGCTGCCTGCTGTGAGGCTAGCTGTATACCTTGGCCTTGGAGCCCTTCCTTGTCCTCCTGCAGAGATGAGTGGCGTGGTTGGTCCTCTGGGAGCCAGCGGTGTGGTTGGTCCTATCAGCATATGCTGTTGATGTGCTCATCACAGTCCAGGACTCAGGCAACCTGGCATGGGTGGAGGCCTGCCAGGTGTTGTACTTGGCAGCCTTCTCTGCCCAGGTCAACCGGGTCAAAAGCTTTGGCCTGATGGGTGACAGGTGGCAGGTGGGCTCACTCCCCCCACGCTCCATGGGATCTGCTGGAGTGTGGGCTCATTGCTGTACATGGGGGTCTACCTGTCCCCCATGAACTCCTCCCCACTGGAGAACTGGCACCAGCTGGAGGCAAGAGTGGTGGAGCAACTCCAAGCATGGGTAGGGCTGCTACAGTTTCTCTCCCTGCACAGGAGAGTGCTGGTGTTGAACCAGCTGGTCCTGTGATACCAAAGCATAAACTTCCACACCCTGCCAGTGCCCCCCGAGGTTCTGGCTGGACTCCAGAAATGAATGCTGCAGTTTTTCTGGCCAGGATGTCACTGGGTTGCTACAGAGGTCCTAAGCCTTCCCTTGTGAGAGGGCGGCCGGGGCGGACCTGGTTTGCCTGTGCAGCCAGGTCCTAACATTCAGTCTTTAGGCCCTGCAGCGACTGCTATATGGTGTCGGTAGCCACGCAACATGGGGCCACCTTCCTTCACCACTTCCAGGAGCTCCAGTATGACTGGCAGCTCCTCAGACTGTGGGACTTCCTGCAGGACCTGCGAGGACTGCCAGAGTTTTACCAGGACCTCCTATGGTTTCTGCCTCCAGGTCCCCTGCAATGCCCACCCAAGGTGCCCACCTGCTTATTGAGCCCTCCTCTGGAACCTCCAGTTAGAGGTGCTGACAGCGCAGGCACTCTGGTTGCAACAGAGGCTGGTCCCATGGAGCATGAGGGGGAGTGTCACCCATATCGGAGACCTCCTGGACTACAATAGGCAGGCATGGGTGGACCCCGCTGTGCTGGCCTGACGCATAGGTTTACCCACGACTTGTGCGACCTGCTGCCTAGTCCAGGTGGTGAAATTTGCCTTACCTCCCGAGGCTCTTGCCTTTGTCAACCAGGTCCTGCGTGATGGCGGTCCCCACTTCCCTCCCCCCATGTCCTGCAGCCCACAGGAGTTTGTTGTGGGGCCAGCGCCTCGCCCGGCCTTGCAGCACTCCCTGCTCCACCACCTGAGCCAACTGGAGGACATCAAACCAGTCCACTTCTCCATCATCCATTG
This sequence comes from Gavialis gangeticus, assembly GCF_001723915.1. Classification (NCBI taxonomy): domain Eukaryota; kingdom Metazoa; phylum Chordata; order Crocodylia; family Gavialidae; genus Gavialis; species Gavialis gangeticus. The sequence goes on along the minus strand of NW_017728998.1, from coordinate 46,770,920 downwards.
CCACCACCTCTACAAACTCGTGTGCTGCACGATCCACCATGGTGCCCTTGCGTCCCGTCCAGACACCAAGTGGCAGGACCTGCTCAGCGAAGGCATAGCTGGGGTGCCCCAGTGGCTGAGCCTGTTCTCCACCTTCATCCCACGAGTCACTGGGGAACCTTAGCTGGCAGTTCCTCCATGGAGCCGTTGCCACGAGCATGTATATGGCAAGGTTCACAGACACCCTGGGTTCCTGCCCCTTCTGCAGGCATAGGGAGACCCTGATGCACATGACACTCAAGTGTGCCAGGCTGCAGCCTCTCCAACTCCACCTCCAGAACCTCTTCCTGAGTTTTTCGTTGAACTTCACGCCCCACCTTTTTATGTTTGGGCACCCCATCTGCAGCCTCATCAAGTACCTATGAAACTAGGTTTCATACCTATGAAACTGCAGCCTCATCAAATACCTATGAAACTAGGTTTCATACCTATGAAACTGCAGCCTCATCAAGTACCTATGAAACCAGGACCTCCTGGTCAACCTCCTGGCCCTGGCCCAGTGGGCCCTGTACATGACCAGGAAGAAGGCTCTGGCCAGAAAGGTGCCTGGGGACTGTGAGGCCACATTCCTCTCATATGTCCATGCATGTTTCCAGGCAGAGCACCAGTGGACGGTGTCCACCAGCTCCTTGGATGCCGTTGAGGACCTTAGTGGGTGTGGCCTAGGAGGCTTTGCTTGGTGTCCCCCTCAGGTGCACTTATTTTCACGTTTTGAACCTCTGACCAACATGATACTCCTATCCTGTTTTTGATTTAGTTCTCCCAAAAATTTAGTTGTACCACTCATTCATTAGCCCCACAAGGGGCTACTAGTTTGCCAGGTGGGCCCTTAGGCCCACTCTAATTGAGTGTACAGATAGTCAGGAGCTTCTGAGGACTGGCCACTTGGTATCTGGAGACACTACCTCTTGTGCCAGCTGGATTGCTGAAGCAGCCCTAACTTGGAGTGGCCCCTGCACCCTCTACCCACTGCAGCAGTCTGGCAGTGGGGGCTGCCGCCTGGCTGTGACTTGCTACTAGTGACAACATCCACCCCCTTGGACCTGCAGCCCCAAGGCTGCTCCCCTGCGAGACCTGGATGGGGTGCCCCCGCTCTGCCATCTGGGCAGCTATCTCCCAGAAGATGTGCCGGCTTTGAACTGTCAAAGCATGTCCTCTTTGCCCCAAATAGCCAAGAGGTCAGCAACCTTGTCTGCCATCCAGCTGGGTCCCCAGCACTGGCCCTGGATAGGCTCCTTTTCATGGGTCTTGCCACTTGTCTCACCAGCAGAGATCCTGTTGTTCCCTGTTTATGAATGGCAAATTATCTGATAAGAAACCTAAATCCTCTCATTAAAATACCCCAAATAGTGTTCTTCCGCTATTAAAATGAAATGCCACTATATAGTTTCATAATTTGTAGGGTCAGAAGGGACCTGAGCAGATCATCAAGTCTGACTCCCTGTCAGACCGACCTGGTGGCCTTCTATGACCAGGTCACAAAATCAACACCTACACAGTCAGATGGGTCACTAACTGGCTGGAGGGCCAGGGGCCAGGGCAATGCATAGAGAGGGCAATGGTTTATTGATATATTTGGGCAACATTGGGTGATATTTTATTGATATATTTACA
>NW_017728998.1:46763825-46764267 GCF_001723915.1 Gavialis gangeticus | reverse complement strand
TGGGGGTATGGGGCTTATGCAAATGTTTGGAGTTTGTGGCTGGGTATGTGGGTGAGGGGTTTGTGGGGTTGGCTTGGGGATGTGGGTGTTTTATGTGGATTGTGGGGGAACTGTGGGTGTGGGGGCTACTCAGGAGGGGTGGGTCCTCTGCCCCCTCACAGGGTACAGCCCCCCCCCCAACAGCACAAATACTGCCTCCACTGCAGGGCCCACAGCTTCATCCCACAGGACCACAGCTTCTCCCACCAGGGCACATGCCTCCTCACAGGGCCCTCATGCCCCATGCAGGGCCCTCAGGGCCCCAGCCTCCCCGCTGAGCTCACAGCTCAATTTTGCAGCAGCAGCAACTGTGGGGTGCTCAGGGCACACTGCAGCCAGAGCCCCCGGCAGTGCGGCTTGGCCCCAATTGCCTCAGAGCCGGTGTCACTTGTGCCGCCTGTTA
>NW_017728998.1:46756762-46763679 GCF_001723915.1 Gavialis gangeticus | reverse complement strand
CCGGTGTCACTTGTGCCGCCTGTCACGGGACTGGTGGAGCTCAGTGTGGCACCACACAGGGCCATGCAGCTTCAGTCAGCACTGACGCCCCTTGGGATGTCACCCGTGGGCTGGCACTGCTTGTGTGCCTCCTGTGTAGCTGTTAAGTAAGATTTAAGAAAACTTTGACACAAGTAGACATTTTCAATTTTGTTTGTCTGTCACCAACATTTATTATTGGTATCATTTGGATTCTTCTATAATTAAAAACCATATATAAATCATATAAAAATTATTAGAATGCACATGTAACCTTCTGATGACTAGAGGCCTGGGAGCTCCTGATCCCAGGTTGACATGGGTACTGTCTTTGGAAAATGTTTCCCAGTGTTTACAAATAATAAAACTTTAAAATATTCATTTGCAGATTATGGAAAAAACATGAAATTCCCAGTGAAGCTTTTCCATTTAAAAGATTAGATATTGTAACTTGGGATAAGGAGCATGAGTTAAGCAAAGACCCAAAAGAAGTAAGTCATGTTTTTTTGGAATACATTTCACTAATGAACTTTAAAAATCAAGTCAGACAAGAAAGGTGCCAACATTAACTTGTTCTGAATGAGCTTAGGATAGGGTCATTTGTTATGCTCAGTGAAAATTACCCACAAAACTAAGAGTCCTGCAAACCTCTCTATGACAGGGCCTCCTCATTCCACAAGTGCAGGAGTATTCAAGAATCTACTTGCATCATGATGCCAACAAAAAATTCACTGAGAATGATGCAAAAGGCAAGGAATTTTTTAGGGAGTTTGTATCTTTTACTGGACCAATTGCATGACGGGGAGATTTTAGACAGGCATAAAGGAAGAGCAACTTTTGTTTGAAATCTTATCTAAAAGTCACTCCTTGCCATGCAGCTGGTCCAGTAAAATATCCTTGCCCCTCATACATTTCCTGTACCATAATGGCTACAATATCATTCCAACACTACCACTACAAATAATGTCTATATATATTTTTAATATAAAACTACAGGTTTTTTAATATTAACAAAGAGAGAGAAAGATGATAGGCCTCTTGCTTAACTTCTGTAAACATATAGAAGGAGCCCCTGCACAATACGAAAAATAAAATCTCAGTCATTTTCAGTTGATTATTGCAGTTTTAGGTAGTTCAAGTATTTTGAACTGAAATGTTGCAGTGTTTGAGTTCCCAGTCCAGGTCTTGCTTCAGTTATAGTGATCAAGTTTGATGAAGAGTTGTCTAAGGGGCGTTGGGTAAGGCTATTCCCTATGTCTTTGTTTTACATCTTGAAGCCATAAAAACAGGCATATTTCAGGCTTCCTCTGTAAGGAAAGCATTAGGATCCAGATCCCTACATCCAGCCTGTGGACAGAGTGCCCATTCTCTCAGCTTGCCCTTGTGCTTGATCAAGGTGAACCTTTACAACACTTTTTGCAGCACAAGTTTCACCTGACAGCTGTAAAATATTTAGACATTCCCACCCTCTCATACAGTGATTTTTTTCTGAGAGGGATGTTCAGTATTTTTCCAGTACCCATGGAATCTCCCCCAGCATTGGATCTCAGCTTAGTGCTAACAAAGTTAATGGAGCCTTAGCAAGAATGCTCTGTGTTCCCACCGTCATTGCAGATGTCCTTTTTAACTGCAACTACATCTTTGAGTTGCATGCTTTGCTATCTGCTCTCACTCCCATTGTATTTCTCAGGGCCAAAGATGTCCTACATCATTATATAAACAAGTTAGATAAAAATCATGTATAAGTTGTATCCAAATTCTACAAGTTATTTTGTTTTCTTTCCAAAAACCTAATTTTCTCCTGGGCAAAGCTGGCCCTCATGCGCAACATATTAAGGGGACTTGGCATTTTTTAAGCAGAAATGTAGTACTGGGTATTTAGGAAGTTACCTGCAGTTTTTGTGGTCTTTTTAGAGGTTCAGTGTAAAAAATATATATTCTTAATGCCTTTCAAGGTAGATTAAATGTACAGTGAATCATAGATTCATACATTGTTAGGGGCTGGAAGGGACCTCACAAGACCATTGGGTCCAGCCCCTCTGCACTAGGCAGGAAGACAACTAGGGGTCAGGTGAGCCCAGTGAGGTGACCATCCAGTCTCCTCTTGAAGATTTCCAGGATAGGTGATTGCACCACCTCTGGAGGGAGTTTATTGCACAGTCTGGACATCCTGACTGTGAAGGAGTTTTTCCTAGAATTGAGCCTGAAGAGGTCTTCCAAGAGTTTGTATCCATTACACCTGGTCTTCCCCATGGGTGCCCAGTTATTCCCCGCGCTCTTCATGTATTCCCCTGATGTAGTGGTAAGCTGCTACCAAGTCCCCTCTCAGCCTTCTCTTGTTTAGGCTGAAGAGGCCCAAGTCCCTCAGCCTCTCCTTGTATGGCCTGCCTTGTAAGCCTCTGGTCATATAGGTGGCTCTTCTCTGGACCCTCTCAAGTTTTTTCCACATCCTTGCTGAAGTGTGCCCAGAACTGGATGCAGTACTCCATCTGTCTGTGATCTCACTAGTCCTGAGTACAGTGGAAGAATCACTTCCTTGGTTTTACATGAGATGCATCAGTTGATGCACGCCAGAGTGTTGTTTGCCCTGCTGGCTACAGCATCGCACTGACAGCTCATGTTCATGCGATGGTCAACTATTGCCCCTAGGTCCCTTTTGGCTGTGGTGCAAGTCAAATTGTCGCCACTGAGCCTGTAGGTATGATGGGGATTATTTGCCCCCAGATAGAGCACTTTACACTTCTCAGCATTGAACTTCATCTGGTTTTGATTCGCCCACCTCTCCAGTCTGTCAAGGTCCACCTGTGCCTGCAGCTTATCTGCAGGCATGACCACACTCCCCCATAACTTGGTGTTGTCCACAAACTTGGCCAGTGAGCTCTTCACCCACACTTCCAAATCATTGATAAAGATGTTGGAAAGCACTGGACCAAGCATGGACCCTGGAGGGATACCACTGGCCATTTTTTGCCAGGATGATACAAATCCATTCACAAGAACTCTCTGGATCCTACCTCGCAGCCAGTTTCCCATCCACTGAACCATCGAGCAGTTAAGCCCACGATCTTCCAATTTTCTCCTGAGGATATCATGGGATACTAGATCAAAGGCCTTTTGGAAGTCTAGGTATATAATATCAACCTCCTCTCCCATGTCCAGATTGCAAGATACCTGGTCATAGAAGGAGATGAGATTGGTAAAACAGGACCTGCCTGTGACAAAGCCATGCTGGCTGTTGTTCAGAATCCTACCCTCTATGAGTGAGTTGCACATAAGACTCCTTGATGAGTTTTTCTAGGATTTTTCCTGGGGTAGAAATTAGGTTGATTGGCCTATAGTTGCCTGGGTCCTCCCTCTTCCCTTTCTTGATGATGGCACCATGTTGGCCCTCTTCCAATCCTCAGGGATCTCCCTTGAGCACCACGATTTTTAAAAAAGATTTGCCAGGGGTCCTGCAATGACTTCAGTCAGCTCCTTCAGCACCCTTGGGTGAAGTTCATCTGGTCCTGCTAACTTATAAATGTCTAGCTTTTCCAGTTACACAACAGCTTAGCATCAACAGTTGGAAGGCTGTCATTCCCACCATGCCCCATATGGACCTTATCTTGCATGTTTTTCCCCTTGGTCCAGTGAAAAACTGGAGCAAAGTGGGCATTCAAGAGTTCGGTTTTCTACTGGGTGTTGGTTACCAGCTGTCCTGAGGTGTTCAGCAGGGGCCCCGCACTCCCATTTGTTTTCCTTCTGTTCCCTACATACCTGAAGGACTTCTTATTGTCCTTGACTCCTGTTGCTACCTTGAATTCAGTCACCGCTTTAGCTTTCTTAATCTTCTCCCTACATATGTGGACCATTGTTGTATAGTCCTCCTTAAGGACTGTTCCTAGCTTCCATTGTGTGTATGCCTCTTTCTTCTTTTTTGAGAGGACCTTATGTTATCCCTTTTGAGAGGACCTCATGTTATCCCTTAGTGAGTCTAGCAGTAACCAAGGGTCATAGAACTCCCTCCTGTTAATGCTCAGGTTGCATTGATGCTCTGCTTCTGTTAACATATCTACGTATGTCCACATAACTTATCTTCTCCTTTGATTTATTAAAGTTTGATGCTTTTTAAGTAAAGGCAATCCTGCATCCTTCTTTGATTCAAACTTCTCAGCTTGCCTTCCAGAGGTTGTACTGCTGGCTAGAACCAGCAAGAGCATGCAAGACCACTTCAGAATAGAGAGCTTCAGTTACCACAGTAACTAGGATTTGTTTTAATGGTATCCTTACGTATCCACACTAGTCCAACTTTCTGCTGGGATTTTGTGAAGGAACTGATTTGGATCCAGATTACATAACTCCTTGGCCCTGGATATTCAAGGCCATGAAGTGATGTTGATCATTCCACATAGCAGTGAAGCACCTCAAAAGAGAGACTAGGCCTTAAGGGCATTTTTACATATGCAAGTGCTATGAGGCTTGCAGTTGTATAAACGGCAAAATGTGCGGCAGCACTGAGAAAATGGCAGTAGCATGCTTTTGAACATCGAAGGTGCTTTAATTCAAAAGTGCACCACTGCCATTTTCTGTGCGCTGACACACATTTTGGCACTTATACAATTGCATGTGGCACATTGCAGTTCGCCTCAGCTCATGTACGGAGCAGAGTCAATTAATCGAGTCTGCTCCAAAGTGGCGGATCTCCAGTGCATCACACAACAAAAAGTATATGTATAAATGCCCTAAGATGTTTATCTCAGCACTGGTGAGGCTGGGTTCTAAATACATGCGGATCAGTGCCACCAGCAAGTTTCACTGTATGATCCCTACTAGGTCTAGACCAGTGGTTTTCAACCTGTGGTCTGCAGATCCCTGGGTGTCTGCAGACTATGTCTAACGGGTCCATGAAAGATGACTATGATAAATCAAAAGTATGTGAATACTAATACTTACAATTCAAAGGGGTCTGCACCTCCATTCAAAATTTCCAAAGTGGTCCGCAAATGAAAAAAAGTTAAAAATCACTTGTCTGGACAGATAGGATGCATTCTCACGAGCAGGAATGTCTTTTTCCCTGCGGTCAAGTAACAGCAGCACACCTTGTGCCGCTGTTACTTGTCCCGGGGACTGCCCATGCCATGTGCACTCTGGCGCACGGTGGGCTAGCCTGAGCTGGGTAGGGGAGGCTAGGGCCAGCAACTGTGCTCACCCCAGCAGCCTTACCTTGGGTCCTGGGGGCCTCAGGGAGCTGCAGCCATAGCTCTTCTGCAGCAGGGAGCCTGGCCAGCAGCTGCAGTTTGGCTCCAGTCGGCCAGGCTCCAGTTTTGAGTGGCATGTGCTGCCACCATGTGTGCTGTCCCACTTTTTTTGGCATGGGTTTTTTTCGATCCTGGCATCTCCTGTGCTAAAGAAAACACCCTGTGCTGCAAAGTAGCAGCGCAGGAAATGCTTGCATGTGCATTGTGTGGTACCGCAGATGGGTCTGCAGTGTCACTCATCTGGACACACCCATAGGTACTCAGAATTACCAGTATCCAATTTCCACTGACTAAAAGACACCTTGGGTACTTCATCTTTATGCCATTTTATTCAGAAAATAGCCTAACACAGCTAATGGTAATATAGAAATTTTTAGGGAAGGCCAAACTTTGCCTTCATTTGGTATCATCATGAAGAATAATTTTAAAACAACTTTTCACATCATTTTTAGGAACATTCATATACTGCTGTGGATTTCAATAAATGCTATGGAAATACTTGGAGTAAAATAAAAGACTTGAAAGAAAGGCAGGACAAGAAAGGAGAAAATGACATGTATGCCAGAATAATCTCACAGATGAGAGGGACAAAGCGAAGATTTAAGCCTGCAGGACATCATCAGTCTACAGACAGTCAAGTGAATTCCAGCTACTGTAACCATTCAGGGAGTCCTCCAAGGAAGAAGGGCATAAGAAGTAAATTGAAAAAGAGATCCAGAAGTAAAGACTCAGCCACCCCCATTAAGAAACTAATATTCCTGGTCAAGGAATGGGACACAGTGAACTCGAAAAGGTGTGAATGCCAGCATATGAAACTAGCCTATGAGAATCTTACAGAGAGCACATTTCAGTGCAAAGCCTTTGAAAATGAGGGCTACACTAATGAGCTTGCTGTTCATTCTCCTGCCAGAGGAGGTCATGCAGTACAGAAAAATGATCAAACCATGCCAGATGCATTTGGTGCCGAAGAAAAACATTTAGAACAACACACATTCAAACAAATTATGCTGGCTACCTCAGCCATTGAAAAACCCAGATACAGCACTATAGAAGAGCCTTACTCAACAGAAACAACAGCCACATGGAGAGGCCAGGAACAAATACAAGCAGGTAAGAGGTTGTCTTGGGCTTGTCACTTTCAAAGTGACAAGAGAGATTAACCAGTGAGCATGTTCATCAAACGGAACTAGACCAAACATATGAGACTGCACGGGGAAGATGAGAAGTGGAGAGAGAGAAGGAATCAAAAGGGCATTTGAGGGGATGGCTCAGGGCAGAAGTCATTGGAGGAAAAAAAATGACTGAGGTCTGAGAGAAAGGGTTTTAAAGATGAGGTGAGGTAAGGGTAATGAGAAAACTGATGTAAAGAGAAGCTGGTGAAGGGACTCAAGGAAGTGATAGGCAATGTAATTAGAGAGGTGGAAGAGAGAAGTACTATGTCAGCAGCACTTAACTAGCAATATCAGCTTGTACTGGGGAATCCTTCCTAATGAGTCAAATTCAGCACTGGTGTAACTCCATTCATTTCAGTGACTTTACAAGAGAAATTTATTTAGTTTACCCAGATAAACTAATCTGCAGATGTTTATACTCCTGCTCTTCCTCCATAACTGACACTTGACCAATTCTGATCACAATTACAGTGGCAATGTCTAGAGCAAC
>NW_017728998.1:46744227-46751762 GCF_001723915.1 Gavialis gangeticus | reverse complement strand
ATAGGCAATGTAATTAGAGAGGTGGAAGAGAGAAGTACTATGTCAGCAGCACTTAACTAGCAATATCAGCTTGTACTGGGGAATCCTTCCTAATGAGTCAAATTCAGCACTGGTGTAACTCCATTCATTTCAGTGACTTTACAAGAGAAATTTATTTAGTTTACCCAGATAAACTAATCTGCAGATGTTTATACTCCTGCTCTTCCTCCATAACTGACACTTGACCAATTCTGATCACAATTACAGTGGCAATGTCTAGAACAACTCTGTGCAAGTTAATTACTCCATATTAACACTTCCATAACTGAGACCAGAATCTTGTTTGCGGTGTGTAAATGACCCATTTCTCAGATTCTTCAGATGTCTGCAGCAAATTCTTGTGCCTAGGAAGAGATGGACACATCTAGTTTAATAATGCTTGGTGACTCCTCTGTGCAAATATTGGCCTTCTGTCTGGAAACTAGTACATACTCCTTACTTGCCATGCAAATGCAAAATAATAGTAGTAATAAAGCAGAGCTAGGAATATGATTATCAGGATGGAAGTATTGCGACCCGCATCTTATGTTTGTTGATGTATTAATCCTATGCATAGTTTTTCAGGTTTTATTCTGAAATAAGTCTATGTATTTTTAATTCCAGAAATGGTAAACGATGAATCAAATGCTGTAACCAAAGAATTTAATAATGTAGGTTTGATTCTTAAAGTTGAACATCTTCCCATTGTAAGCAGTGATGGCTCTTGTGCATACAACGAAGAGAGTCTTATTTACAGCACACAGCTTGATGGCAGCAAACTGGCTAATAGAAGTGCTCATGCATTATGTCAAGGTACATCTTACACTATATAATGCTTAGGTATGGTAGCTGTTTGCTTTCAAATATTGTTATAAAGCCACTGACAGTGAAAACAAATGATTTGGACAACATTTACTGTTCTACATTGAGGAGCTAAGTACCAGCAAAAAGACACAAGTGATACAGCCCTTCGAGCATGCATGTGTAAGAGCATGCATTTCCCACTGGACAAATAGTGGCACATATTTGTGCAGCTGCTATTTGTCCCCAGGCATGCTGCTGCACACGTGCTCCAACACATGACAAAAAGACCAGGTGGGGTAGGGGAGGCTGGGGCCAGCATGTATCTGGCCCCAGCAGCCTTACCTGGAGTCCTGGGGGCCTCTTGGGGCAGCAGCAGTGCCAAGCCAGCCACTCAGAGCCTGGCTGGCAGCCAGAGCATGGCTCCAGCCTGTTAAACTCCAGTTTCTGGTGGTGCATGCTGCTGCTGTGTGCACTCACTATACCATGCCATGCTGCATTGTGCCACGCTGCTTTTTTTGGTGGCGTTTTTTTTGACACCGGGATCTCCTGGTGTCAAAAAAACCCTGTTGCGCTGCAAGTTAGCAGCATGGAGCACAGATGCACGTGCACTACGTGCAGTTTGCAGCATCTCATGTCTTTGAGGTGCCGCAGACCACACATGAGTGCTCATGGGGACATGCCCAAGGGTCTTATCCTAACTGCCACTTTCAGTTGCACAGTCAAACATTTAGATCCTCAACCACTTGCTCAGCTCTTGCCTACCCATGCATTGCATAAGGAGCCTGGATGCCTAACTTGGCACTGAAAGTTCCATTGTGTAGGCAACAGGTTGAGCATTACACTGCTGAACCTAAATCCTCTTTCTATTTATAGACCCATATTTCTTGGTAAAATTAGTAAAGCTTTTATAAGTCTGTTTTCTGCTGGGAGTTACAGGCAACACATTTGTATTCATTAGAGAAAAACAGAAGCATTACAGAGGCAACTCAATTACTGGTAGTTTCTTTTGGTTGAATGAATTAAGCCCTTGCTTTGAAAAATTTGAAAGACCGTTGTATGTGTTTGACCCTAGAAAAGGTTCAAGCAGACTCAGGCATGGGCAACTCTGATCCTGGAGTAACAATCATAAATAATCTATAGCTTTAACAGTCCAGAAAAACCCCATCTAACTGAGCAACTTTAACTAACCTTACAAAGAGTTGGGTGCATGACTAGTTTGAGCTACAACTAACTCTCATTGAAATAAGTGATCTCAGGAAAACTTAGGCATCTCAGTACCTTTGAGCATGTGGCCCATAGCCACTAATTTATTTGCTTGTCATCTGTATGAGATGCTCCCCTAATTGTAACTACCTGCCCTTCATGCCTTGAAGGAGGTACAGAGGGGAAATCCATGGAGCACCCCCTCCTCTCCTTGTTCTGCTGGGAGTAGGCATGCATGCACATGACTATCCATCAGCCTACCTGGAGAAATCTCTGTAGTTAAATCAATGTAGCTGCTCTGGAGGTTGCTGTACATCAGTAGGCTTTACATTAGATATGGGCCACTGTGAATGCCTATGGGAAGGCCTACTCAGCATTTTCATTTTTCCACAACACTTGAGAAGGCAGGTCTTGAAATATGTTAAACCCTCCCCAAGTTCTGACTCTTGAGTATAGCAGGATTCTGGAGTGGCAGTGTACCAGAGAAGACAAATAAAGAGGCTAGTATTTGGCTAGTTGAGGAGGCCAGCACTCTGAAATAGGTCTTCTAATGCTCTGCTATTTGAAACTTTCCTTCTAGATATTGTTTTCCTAAGTTTTGCTCTGTCACATGAAGAGATATTCTATGCTAGGATGTGCCACTGTTTTCTGACTGACATCATCCTGAATTCAATCAGTCAGAAGGATCCCAAGGAAATCACAGACAAAGTTGTGATCCTAGTGAACAAGCTTTGGGTAAGCATGATTTCCTAACAGTTCCAGTGGATCCATCTCTTCTCAGGCTCCTGAAGTTACTTAGGGCAAGGGAGACTTAGGGTTCATCTGTAGCAGGGGTTGGCAATTATTTGGGCTAGAGGGCCATTTAGGGAGTTTTGGTGAGCTGTTGCAGGCTGGGTCGGCATCTTCCCCCTCTCTCCCAACCCAGTCCGGAACAGCTTATCAAAACTCCCTAAGCAGTAGATTAGTAGGCTAATTTGGGGGCACTAGATGGAGTCTTCATGGAGACCAGCCCAGGACCCCTGTGGGCAGGGCATGCTTGCCTGGGTGAATGGGATGGGGCTGCGGGTGGGTGGGGAGTGGTGTCTGGGATCAGGATGGGCAGGTGGGTAGGCCTGGGGCTGGGCTTGCAGGGCGGTGACAGCACAGGCTGGGGCAGGGGCCTGGGCCTAGGGCAGAGCCAAGATCTACTCCCTGCACAGCAACATGCTGTCACTTCCCCATGATCCCAGCCTCTGAATCTGCTAGGAAATGAAGTCCAACTGCTACATCACCCCAGCTCTGTTGCACGCCCAGGGATGGCAGAACTGGCAGCACGTGCCATGACCTGGGCTGTCCCCCGTGCCTGGGCCAGGCAGAGCCAAGGGCCTCACAGTGGATGGGCTAGATAAAATACCTTGGTGGGCCAGATTCAGCCCATGAGTTGTATTTTGCCCACCCCTGATCTATACCATGGCAGCAACATGTCCCAAACAGGCTCTTCCTACCCAATTTCACTTGTATGCTCCAAACATGGAAACATGTCATTTCAAGGTCATCCCTAGCAGCTGCCCTAAAGTGCACTGAAGCATGAGGTGGCTTCTTAGCCCTATTTCTGGGGTTGGGACCTTGCTTGTGTGGACACACTGTGGATATGCTGGAAACATATCCTTACGTATCACAGTGCCTGACATAGGGATTCTGCTACCTAGGGGAATACACAGCCCTTTGTTGGGAGCCCAGGTCTGGTTAACATGCATAGGAAGGGGCGGGGGGAGGAATCACATCCCTAGGAGCCTTAACAGCCAGCCCACTGACTAGAAAGTTTCCTAAGCTGGCCAGTAGGAAAAGCTGAGAATTTGGCAGGACTTGAGCCTCTGGGAGTCACGGGGCCTAAACATATAGCTCTAATAGTGATTTGTAGCCATGGACCCTGTCCTGTAGATCTTTAGGCAGAGACCTCAGGCCTTTCTTTAAAAACCAAGATGAGGAGTGACCCTTCAAAAGGAGGTGCCTGATGAGGAAGAGCCTTTTACCCAGGAGTTCAGAGGTTACAGCCCTTACCTGGGCTATGGAATTACATATTAAAAATCTCTCAGGACAAAGCAGAGACTTGGTTTGTTCTTTGCCCAGAGCTTAGTTTCACCAAGAATGAGGCTAAGACTCATTGGCAGAGGCTGGAAGAGAGTACTATTTGGAGGCAGAGGTTGACTTACAAGCCTTTGTTTTATGTTAGACCCTGCAGATCACACCAAGAGAGTTTGTTGCTGATTTGCTTAACACAAAGAAGTTTAAAGATAACAGATACATTCAGGAAAAACTACTTAGATGGGTGGAAGTGAGTATACAGCACTCAATATAATCCCATTCTCACAAAAGAAAAATGAGCTAAAAAAAATACCAGCATTTCTTTTAGGACAAAAAATTTTGTTCCTCTGGTTTCTCTATGGCAGTGGCTCCAAAACTTTTGGAACCAGAACTTGTGGCCTGATTAACCAGGAGGAAGGAGAGTTCTGTTTCCAGACCACTTACCAGGGCCTTGCAGACCACGGTGATCCGCAGGCCACAGCTTAGGATCCTCTGTCCTGTGGAATGATGTAACCGCAGGCTATTCTACAGCACATGTATGGCATCTAATAGAAGTTTAAATCACATTAACATTTTAGTTGTCTTCAGTTAAGTCACAATCTAATCCAGAAATGACTTTTTCTATGACACTTGCCCTTCTCAATCAAGCATTTTGTGCTTTGCATCATAACTGAATCAGCTCTTTCACAGCTATGTTGTAGCCGAGGTATAACTTCTGGCTCGGTTCTGCCTTTCAGTTCACACTGCCATTTGCATGGAAGTACAGTCGCTGCATGGATGTACTGATCAAGAAAGGGTACCTCAGATCCATATCATATTTTGCCTTGGTAACATAATTTACAGAAGCTTTAATAAACTTTGATCTAGATATTTTATTTCTTGGAAATGTTTGCACTTACTCCTAGTTTTGTTTTATAATTGACTTTAACTCTCTGTGACAGGTCAGGAGGTGGACACTGCCACCTGTGCAGTCCCCAGGCTGTTCACTGCAATTTCTTCAACATGCAGCAATCATCTCTGCTATAGTTTGCATGAATTTATCACTTGCTTTAGATCAGGGGTGTCCAAACTTTTTGAATGTGGGGCCAGATCACAAACTTTTTATCACCCAGTGGGCCGGCAAGCCATATTCAAAGACCTCACAGGAAGTGGTATCACATTAGGAAGTGATGTCATGTGACCTTTGACACCAATGAAAGTCTCAAGAATATATGAAAAGGTCACGAGCAAACTTTAAAAGTGGGTTCTCCTTTAAAGGCGAAAAACATATAACTGTGGCTTTTCTCTTGTGGGCTGGCAGAGTTCCAGCCTGCAAGGGGCTACTTGGGCCCCCCCATGCCCCACACACTGGGGCACTGGGGTCTGGAGGTAGGAGGAGTGAGGGACACTGGGTCAGAACTGTGAAAGGCAGGGACCCCCCCACACACATAGGTGCTGGGAGCCCACAGTCACCGGCCCGGCCCCGGGGGAGGCGCTGTCTTCCTGCCCTGACCCTGGCCCCAGCCCAGCCTGGCCTGGCCCTACCTGTGGTGCCCCGGCCGGGCAGCAGGCAGCAGAGGCAGATGACAAGGGCGAGCCTGGCTGCCACGCCGCCTCCACGGGTCTGCATTGCCGCACTGGGCCGGGCTGGAGGGAGCCAGAGCTGGAGCCAGGGCCAGGTGGCACCTCAGGGTGCAGCGAGTGCAGGCTCCACCCAAGCCCAGGGCCACCCCTGCGCAGTGAGGCCAATGCCGACTGCCCATGCTGCTCTGCCTCTGCCAGTGACCTGGGGCTAGGCGGTCAAGCTGGGCAGTCCCTTGCCTGCAGGCAGAGGTGGCGAGTTGCTCGGGCTGGGAAGAGGTGGCTTCCCCACGTGGTGCTGGGACCGGGAGGAGGCAGGCCGGGTCTGCACTCCTCTTCCCACACGCACCGCGTCAGCTTGATGTTGCCAACGCGTTGCGTGTAGGAACCTTGTTCATTACGAAGCTGCTGAGGGGCTGGGGGAGGGACAAGGGGCGGGAATGATTCGTTTCCCATCGCAGCACCACAGGCCACAGAAAATGCCTTGGCAGGCTGCGTGGCTGCTTGCGGGCCATATGTTGGACAAGCCTGCTTTAGATACTCTGCTTGGTGGCAGCCACGTATTCCCTCATGCTGGGTGAGGTTGAAGAGGAAGTACCCGGGCCCACACTCTCCTTCCTGGTCTTGAATTGCTCTGAGAACAGCCCCAATAAACCCCCATAGCACAAAACAATTTTCTGATGATTTCCTACCTCAATCTTCCAGGATACATCAGCTGTATTCCCTATCCTAGGATTCCACCTTTTCCCTTGTCCACAGCTTCAGTTACTACTCAATGTTGAATGTATCCAGGAATGGTGCCTCTCCTCAGAGCTGGCCAGTACGACTCCCTAAGACAAAGCTCCTGTCTCTTCTGCTGCCCAGTCTGAACTGACGCATTTACCTCACTGGCAGGCTTATATAGTTCCAATGGAAAGTAAACAAGCTCCCAAGCCTTAAAGGGCCTATTATTTGTGCATTGACTGTGACTCCAGTATTTTTCTCTCCTTTGTGGATTCAAAACCCCATCACCTTTCCAAATAGTGATGTAGAAAATGATATAATTCCCAAATAAAAGTTTGCTATGATGAACCTAAAGTCACTAGTAATATAAAAATGTTAGAAAGCCTTACAAGAATCTTATACTTAACAAAGGGAAAAGGACCCAACCAGTACAGAGGCAGAAGATATGGCTGGGTCACTTTACCAGAAACCAAAACATCACAGGTGACTGCATTTACACTTACAGCTCTGTCTACAGAGAAACCCTGGGTTCCTACTTCCCCTTGTATTTAAGAGGAATGTAAAATGTGAACACAGAATGTTAGTTAAATTACTGTCTACTATACACACATGCACACAAACACCCATCTTTCTAGAGCAGTGGTCTCCAAATTTTTTGATCGTGCACCCCGTCAGTAAAAAAATTTTTGAGCACGCACCCCCAATATATGTATATTTATAGAAATACAAATAGAAGTTCTAATACTTTCTTCCCGCACCCCAATGGATTGTCTTGTGCACCCCACTTTGGAGACCACTGTTTTAGAGCAAGCGTGCTGCTCTCTCACCATATTCATCTTTCATGCCCTATAAGGACATGCATAATGGAAAAGAAAGGGCTGGAAGGCCCACAGGAGGTCATCTAGTTCTCTGCTCAAAGCTGGATCATCCCTATGTAAACCTCCTGTCTCTGCTGCCACTTGGATAACTGACTGGCACATGACATCAGGACACATGTCTTTTGTGAGTAGTTAAATCCAATAAGCAAGGCCAAATGTTTGCTCTAGCTGAGGAATAGTATTAGAAGAATGTTCTAACCATGTGGCCTACTTTACTGCTTCAGTATGTCTGCTCCAGAAGCTTATCCTGGGGCCAGGTAGTAGCACCATTTCATGTGCTCTACC
>NW_017728998.1:46696085-46744181 GCF_001723915.1 Gavialis gangeticus | reverse complement strand
AAATGTTTGCTCTAGCTGAGGAATAGTATTAGAAGAATGTTCTAACCATGTGGCCTACTTTACTGCTTCAGTATGTCTGCTCCAAAAGCTTATCCTGGGGCCAGGTAGTAGCACCATTTCATGTGCTCTACCTCCTGAACCAGAAGCAGTGTCAGTATATGTGCACAGCACCATGGCTTAGCTAATTACCACTGCTGAAATTAGCTGACAACCTAGTAACTCATCATATTTTTTTCTAGGAAAGGGTTCCCCTTTCAGGGTGTTGGGGAATGAACTTGAGGGTGGTATCTATCACAGTTGACTCACGGTTCTTTCCATCTAGGTTGTGCCACAAAGTCCTCTTTCCATCTAGGTTGGATAGATTCACTGTCTTTGAGGAGTGTCAAACTATCCTGCGATTGCAGGAAAATAGGACTGTGGGGAGTTGAGTCACAGATGGCTTTTGTTGTCTGGAAAAAGCTATGCATGTCATGTTTGTCAATATAGAGCTGGATCTCCTTGGCGTTGTCACCACTGATTTTTGATTTCCCAGATCCTTCTCTGACCTTCAACTTTGAGCTGATACATCTCCTTCTTCTGCTGAGATAAGGTGTCATCTTGCCAAGCAGAATAAGCCCTTCTCTTCCAGTTGAGCAGGGCTTGGATCTCAGCATCATTCTCATTGAACCAGTCTTGATGTCAACAGGTGTAGCAAATCACTTCAGCACAGGCCATATGGAAAGTGGCTTTAAATTCCTCCCAGAGTTCCTCAATGCTGCCTTCATTTGTGGATATGGCAGACAGCCTTTCATGGAGACACTGTTAGACCTTGGTCTTGAAGAGATTTGGTTGTGAGTGTCATGATCCACCAGGCCAGCTGGCCTAGTGGGTAGAGTTGAGCATGGTAGGAGTTGCAGGGGTAAGGGTCAGAAGCCAAAAAAGCCAAGCCAGGGTCAGAAGCCAGGAATCAGAAACCTAGTTACCAAATCCAAAGGGCAATCCACAGGGTGAAGTCCAGGAGTAAGGCAAGCCAGGGTCAGGAGTTAGGAAACAGGTCTGCAGAGAGAATCCAAAGACTGAAATCCAGAAGCAAGCCAAAGGCCGGGTCAGGAACCAGGGAAACCAGAGCTGTTGCTGCAACAGGAGCTGTTCAGAGACTGAAGATGAGTGTTGTGCAGCAAGGCTCAGGTGCTGGAATCTGTCCTATCTCCCGACGCCCTTGCCTCTGTTAACCAGGTCCTGCACGGTGGCGGTACCTGCCCCCCTCCCTCCCCCCCGGGTGTCCTCCAGTCCACTAGAGTTTGTTGTGGAGCTGACGCCTCAGCTGCCCTCATGGTGCTCCCCACTTTACCACCTGAGCCAGCTGGAGGACACCAAACCAGTCCACTTTTCCACCGTCCATTGCCACCACCTCTACACGCTCGCGTGCCACACGATCCACCATGCCACCCTCACGTCATGCCCAGACACCAAGGGGAGGGACCTGCTCAGCGAGGGCATAGCTTGGGTACCCCAGTGGCTGAGCCTGTACTCCACCCTCATCCCACGAGTCACAGGGGACCTCAGCTGGCGGCTCCTCTATGCAGCCGTTGCCATGGGCGTGTATGTGGTGCGCTTCAGACACCCTGGTCTCCTGCCCCTTCTGCGGGCAGAGGGAGACCCTGGCACCCATGACACTCAAATGTGGCAGACTGCAGCCCCCACATCTCCACCTCCAGAACCTCCTTGTGAGGTTCTGGTTGAACTTCACCCCCCACCTTTTTATTTTTGGGCACCCCATCTGCAAACCCACCAAGTCCTGGGACCTCACGGTCAATGTCCTCCTGGCCCTGGCCAAGTGGGCCCTGTACATGACCAGGAAGGAGGCTCTAGCTGGGAAGGTGCCCAGGGACTGTGGGGCCGCTTTCCTTTCACTCATCTGTGCACGTTTCTGGGCAAAGCACCACTTGGCAGCATCCACTGGCTCCTTGGATGCCTTTGAGGGTGCAGCGCAGGGGGCTCTGCTCGTTGTCCCCCGCAGGCGCACTTATGTTCATGTTCTGACCCTTTGACCAATATGACTCTTTCACCCTGTTTTTGCCTTACTTGTCCCAAGCATTTTGTTGCGTTATTCATTCACTGGCCCCACAGCGTGCGGGCCACTAGTTAGTCGGGTGGGCCTTAGGGCCCATGGCACTTGGGTAACACAAATAAACAGGTGCTGGAGGAGTTCCATAAATACAGCTCCAGAACCAATCAGAAGGAAGGTGTTGCAGTTGAGCTGGTCTTGATTAGTAGTAACTGCGTCAGTGCACTTAATAAGGGCTGCAGGGCAGAAGCCTGCTTGAGCCTTACAGAGCTGACCCAGGCTGCAGCACAGGAGCCTTACATTGAGAATCCTTAGCATTGCTTTTGTTGCAATCCCTGGAAAGACATCGAAATCCAGGTCTACAATGCATTCATCATTCCCATTCTCTTTTACGGATATGAAACATGCGTGACCTACTGTCATCATCTCAAAGAGCCTGGAGAGGTATCACCAACGATGCCTCTGAAAAATCCGCCACATCAAATGGGAAGACCACTGAACAAATGCCAGCATCCTTGCTCGAGCCAATGTTACAAGCATTGAGTCAGTGATTCTCAAGCATCAACTTCACTGGACTGGACATTGTGTGCAGTTACCCAACTCTTGACTCCCAAAACTGCTCTGCTCCCAGCTTAGTAGCAGCCTGATTTCTCATGGTGGCCAGAGGCAATGCAGTAGGATACGCTTAAAGCATACCTCAAGAAAACAGATGCTGACATTGAGACTTGGGAAGAGCTGGCTGCCAACCAACTCCAATGGCATTGCAACCCCAACCAAGCAGCACCGTTTTGAGGTAAAGCGTCTTGCCTTCAAAGCAAAGAGAGAGCAGAGGAAGGAAAAGGAGAAAAATCTCAGCCTTAAGCCTATTTTTCCCTGCAGAAAAACCTGCAACTGCTGTGGACATATCTTTGACTTACGATTGTGTGTGTGTGGAGGGGGGCAAGGGGGACTGAGCTTTAGTTAAAGAGCCCCCGCTGCCATTTTTCAGCATGCGGACGCTGATACACATGACACTGGAGTCTACTGAAGTGCAGTAATTACCACACTCCAGCAGACTCGATTCATTGAGTCTGCTTCAATGTGCTGTGATTACAGTGCATCAGAACAGCCTTGCTGTATAGGTGCCCAAGGATTGGACTCTTAAGTCACATCAAAACCTATCAGTGGGTTTTACCCATTTTGTGGTAGAGATCGTCTTTGAATTGAGGGATTGCTGTCACTACCACAAAATAGCTCACCTACACCGACAAGTGAACATATCAACACAGCTTCCCATTCCAGAGGTAACATTCACGAAGCAGCTCTGGCTCATGGTAAATTTGCAACAGAGAATTTCAGCCTAAGGAAAAATTCATTCAGCACAGAAGTTCCAATAGTAACAGAGCTCAAAGCAGGAACCAGACTTGTAAAAGAAAATTATTGGCTCTGTTTAAACCTGAAGCTGAAGTCTCCAACATTTCTTCGAACACCTAAGTTTAAGCTTGTTGTAGCAGATGTACCATTCTTCCTTTTAGGTTCCAGCAACTTTGAAAATTAGAAAGGAATCAACTCTGGCCCTGGCATGTTAGATCTCCACTGGTCCAGCACAACAGACCAATGTCATCTCTTCCCTTCTATCAGATTGGTTAGAACCTACTTCAGTCTCAGGGATTGGTTTTATATGACCACTCCCTGCTGTGTGCGCATTCCATACTACTGCCCCATCTCTCAGACCTGCAATGAACATGCAGTGCAATACACTTCATACAAAGAAAATAACTTTTATTAGATAATGCAATCGAGCCCTGAAAAAATAGGTGTCAGGTAAACATTACTAAAGATTTTTCCAGCAATGTAGAAACACTTTTAACTGAGGAATTGCAGAAGTTGATCAGAATGGTATTTCCATGTTCCCTTGTTTTGTTGGTAAATTTAAATTCTTTCCCTCTTTAGTGGCACCAGCTACTGCTGTGTTGACAGCACAAAGTTTAGCATTATTGAAAGATTTCACAGAACTGCTTTTTATGATCTCTCCTGTCCAACCATTTCCCACTAGTTGCTACTGTACAATGCGGTTAATTGGTTTTCTTCCCATTTGTCATCTAAAAAGGAATATGGCTGAAAAAACATGTAACAGTTGGCTTATGAAAATAAACAACAGGTAAAAATAAATGGCATATGTACAGTACACAGATTTCAAAACTAAAAGGAACATGGTTAATATGCAAAGGATGTGCCCATGAGATTTAATGTGTATAAGACTAAAGCAGTGCATTGTGAATAGACTGAACCCAGCAAATACATGGAGAAGTTGCAGGGACAAAGAAACCCTTGTGTTTGTTATTAAGGCCAGATATGATGTGCAATTGTGGAAGCTGGGAATGAGGGTTTTGTAGCAATTAAAGTAAATGGGACCTTCATCAGCATGTTTTCATGTCTCCTTACATGAAAGTGGCACAAGCTAAGTATGCTCAGAAAGTATTGAGTCAGGCTTTACTGACAGCCCTTACTGACCCAGCTCAGTTGTTACTAACGAGAGGCCTCAGAAAGAGGACATTTTTGCCTCCAACTTAAATACACTAAGTTAACACTAGGGGTTTTGACATTTCAGTGGCATGATTAATTGGGCTCATCATACTCAGTATCTGCTACTTACAGTCATGGCCTCCACCAAACCTACTGGAAGTAGCAACACACTTGCAAGCACAATGTCAGTGAGTTGGAACTGAAGTGAGGCATAAACTCTGATAAGCTAAAGTCAAAGACAAGCTAGGCTGTTGCACTTCCATTTCATCCCAATCCATCTACACTGGGCACAACCCTTCATTTCCTGTAATGTGTCCTGCCACTTACACCCTGTCCTGTTAGAAGTTGATTTTAACCAAAGGTTCGGGCTCTTGCCTGTGAGAGCTCTGCACCCCCAACGGCAATAAAACAGGGGCAGGACAGAATAGACCATTCCCCCTTTCTCTAAAACCAGAGCTGTGCTACAGGCAGGAAACAGTTGGGGTGGCTGAGTAAGCCTCCTGGATTTGGTAGGACTGTTCCCCACCACATTCCCCACACCACGTCCAGGGGAATTTGCTGCCCACTAGGGTGTCTCCTCCTTTCTCTTATGAAGGATGTGCTCTAGTTTTGTATGGTTTGGTTGTCATTTACTCTACCAATAAGAAAGGGAGCCAGGAGAGTCTACAGCAGAGAAAAGTTACTGAGACCAGGGCAGATCAGCACTGAGGCACTTGAAGAATCATCTGAAGAAACAAACTCTGTAACAAGGAGAGGGGGTTTATCAAAACCAAGGGTTAAGCTAAGAAAATAAATTATTGCTATGCTAGGAAAACCTAAAACAAGAGGAAGGACATAATCTGTACACTCCAGCTCGGCAGAAAGCTGAAATGGCAAGTTCAGCTATTTTTATTAATTACTTTGTTTCTTCCCTTGTGCCCTTCCATGAACTTTATAAAATGTGCAGCTCACTGAGCAAAGAGGAACCAAATCAGTTGTCACAGCCTATACACAACAGAGCTTTACAAATAGGACACTCTTCCAAATTTCTATGTTATCTGTTATTACATAAATAAAGGACTCTTGGGCTTGGAGGCCCTGGCTTCCATCCAACAGGACAGCTATTAACTTTACAAAACAGAGAACTAACTGGGGTGCTCCCAAGCCAAAGGCCAGGTTCTGGGCTGTTTCAAGGAGTCTGCTGTTGTGCTGGAACATGTGCACAGGTGACCAAATGGCCTGTTCATGAGAACATGCCTCCACAAATGTACTCCTCCTCCTGCTGGTCAAAGACACAGGGTCTTTAGTGGGTTCACTGGAAGCAGCAATCAAACCTGAAACAAAAGCACCACAGAGAGGGTTAGACTCACTGTGCTCTCCCATGGCAATATGTCCCATGACATGCTGCTGCAGCCAGATTCAAGCCACCATTTCCCCAAGGCCCAGCAATTGTTTCAAAAACTTCCATATACCTTAGAACAGAAGATGCACCTTTTAAAACTTAATACTTATTCTAAGAATGGCTGCATCTTACAGTATATAAAAAGTAAAAGGTTCTCATATGCACCATCAAAGCTGCATCCTTTTAAATGTTTATTTGCTGTTTTATTTTTTTCTTAAATGGACAATCAGAAAATCTGGATGGGTCTTAAATTCAAGGGCATTTAATATTCAAATGAATATGGTCCTTCCTAAAGAGGCTTTTAACTAGATGTGCTGGAGCTGCTTCTGGGGGGAGGGGTTACAGCTCCTTTGTCTTCCTTGGAAAGGAGCAAACAGAGAAAAAGCACATTCCTTCCTTCTATCCCAGAAAATGCCTATGCTGTCTCTGCACTGATCCCCTCTCCACACCCTCTGGTTGCTGCATGCTGTATCCACAGTACTGGCCTTCACTTCAGGCAGCATGAAGACAGCAGCCCCAAGGTCCGGGTTAGACCTCAGTGCACTACTGCCTTCCTCCTTTTTGCACTGTCTCGGCCTCTTCCAGCTCAGACAGAAATTTGGTTAAGAAGCAGAGTCAGGCCTAGGTTTGGCTGCAGTTTCTGAAGTTTCCCTGGGAACTCCTCCTCCTTCTACTAAAAAGGCTGTTTCAAGCAGCTGGCTAGGGACAGGATGCAGGCCAGTTCACATGAAATATGGTGTCATGGTTCACAGGATCATAGGAAAATAGGATTGAAAGAGACCTCAGGAGGTTGCGAAGTCCAACCTCCTGCTCAAGGTAGGACCAGCCCTGTACTGGCTGGGAATCAACCTCTGAACCTGTGTCATGAGTGCAGACTGTACCATAGCCCCCATGGCCTGCAATCCAGACCAGAGAAGTTCTGCTCTCCTCCACATGAGCCATGTGCGCCTCCTTGCAGCTACACCAGCGCTGTCTCTAGAATGGACACACATTCGGAATCCTTTCAGAAGGTGACGGTTTCAAAGGGGCAGCAGCTGGTATGTTCTGTTATGTGTGAATGTGCTGAGAATCATTCAGATGTAGCAATATTCAATCCAACTTTAAGGGTGAGATGGCTAACTCTGTGGCTGCTGTGTTCACCAGCTCTCTAGCCACAGTATATGCTGGGAGCAGGCGGAGAACTCTCTTGCACCACTTGGATGGCCCCCGATTGGCCCCACCCTGGCTCCACAATAGGCCCCTCCACCCCTGGATCACTGCCCTGCTTCCCTGATTAGCCCAAGAACCCTGCTGCTGTCCAGCAGTTCCTTGCTTCTCCACCCCCTCCCCACTGCTCCTCTTCAGCTGGAGTACCCAGTGAAGGCAAGATGTAGGCATGTGGGGATGACATGGTCTGCAGGGAGCCCAGAAGCAGGAAGGGGGGGGGACGACCCTCCAGCGGCTCCCTCCAGGACTCTTGGGCTGACTGGATCACAGGGAGGCAATCCAGGGGTGGAGGGACCAATGTGGGGCGGAAGGAAGGATCAGGAGATGCAAGTTGAGGGTTTGAGAGACATCAGGGGGAGCAATCCAGGAAGTAGGGAGGATTGGGGTGGCAGGGGATGATTTAGGGATCGAGGAGGCAATTTAAGGGGGAAAGCTGGGGAGCAGAGAGGGCAGCAGTTTAAAGTAAAGTGCTGTTTGGGTGGGGGGTTAATATCTGTAACAACCTCACACACGTTAGACTCCTGCCCTTTTGAAAACCTCTCTTTTTGAGAGTGCTCCAAATGTACTTGTGTCTACACCCTCAGCTACACTTACACTCACCAGATCATCCTAGAGCACTGATCCTCAGCCAGAGATCTTTTTAAGGGTGTCAGGGGTCCCACATAATATTAACACTGTTAGGTGTGAAATTCCAGAGATTTAAAATAGGCAACCAAAGTGTTAAAAACATTCTGACCTGCTGTGGTCTGAGTTCTTTGCGAAAGTAGAATGGTCCTGTTGTTTTTCCATAGTCAAAAAACAAGGAAAAGCTTAGAGCTGGCATTTTCCAATGGGTGCCTCAAGTTTAACAAGGGGGTCCTTGAGACTAAAAAGGTTGATAACCACTACCCTAGAGTCAAATCATTCACCAGAAAGTTACGTCATTGACAGCATGTGGGAACAACCCCACCCCTATCCCCTCTAGGACACATCCTGGTCCTGCACTTGGGTTTTGAATTTCCAGGTGCTTTTCCAAGAATCATAGAAAATTAGGGTTGGAAGGGACCTCATTAGGTCACATCTACTCCAACCCCCTGCTGAGAGCAGGACCATCCCCAACCAGATCATCCCAGCCAAAGCTTTGTCTAGCTGTGTGTTAAAAACCTCCAAGGATGGAGATGCCACAACCTCTCTGGGCAACCTGTTCCTGTGTTTTATGACCCTCCTCGTGAGAAAATGCTTCCTAGTATCTAACCTAAACTTCCTTGCTGTAATTTGAGACTGTTGCTCCTTGTTCTGTCATCTGCCACTACTGAAAACAGTCTAGCTCCCTCCTCTTTCAAACCACCCTTCAGGTTGTTGAAGGCTGCTATTAAATCCCCTCTTGGTCTTCTCTTCTCTAGACTAAATAAGCCCAGTTCCCTCAGCCTCTCCTCAGAAGTCATGTGTCCCAGGTCCCCCAAACCATTTTTACTGCCCTCTGCTGAATTCTGTCCAATTTGTCCACATCCTTTCTGTAGTGGGGGGCCCCAAAACTGAACACAGTACTCCAAATGTGGCCTTACCAGTACACAATAGAGGGGAATAATTAGTTCCCTCAACCTGCTGGCAACACTCCTACCATTGCAGCCCAGTATGCTGTTAGCTTTCTTGGCAACAAAGGCAAACTGTTGGCAAATATTCAGCTTATTGTCCACTGTAACCCCCAGGTCATTTTCTGCAGAGCTGCTGCCCAGTAGTCAGTCTGCATCTGCAGGACAGATAAACTCCACCAGGCAGAGCAGAGCAGGGGGTGGGCCCTCAACAGGCAATCTCAGTGAAGCAGTTTCTCAACAAGTGCTCCAGCAACAATTAATCATGTCTAACTCCAGTCCTGGAGCCTCCAGCTTCTCTCTTGAGGCTCAAAAGAAAGACACTGAACATCAGAGGCCAGAGGCAGGCATGGAGGAACAGCACTGACTGCTGTAGCCAGTTCCTTGGGGGTGGCAAGCAACAGCATTTTGTCAAATGAAAGTCCCAAGAGATAGGTTAGTGGTTAGATGATTGGTTAAAATTCAACTCAGCGATGCTCACTGGGATCAGGATTAGGGACTGGGCCCGACTTAAGTCTTCCCCTTTCTCAAATTCACTCGTTCTGCCTCTGCAGCTTTTAACCTGGGAGTGAGGCCCACAGCATTCAAAGAGATATCTCTGACCACATGGGCCAGTGTCTCCCTGATCAAATAAGTCACACTCTCAGGGGTTGGGGAGCTGTGAGGTCAGGATCTCAGGAGCTTCCTGTGGAACACATGGTAAGAGGGAGCTGTGGAGGAAGTTCCCCTGACTAAGGAGATGCCTGGCACACCTGGAGAGTACTAAGAGCTGCTGGAATATCCCTACCAGATGCTACTTACAGCAGCTCCGCTTCTTTAGGCAGAATACGTCTGCAGAGGGATTCACACTACTGTCGAGGGGCTTATGGTGACCTGGCCTGCTTTCTGCAGAAAAGAGAAGCCAGCATTAGTTCAGGGTTAGGAGATGCTGAGTGTCAGGACACCATCAAACAGGACAGGGAGGGTAAGAGACTGGAGAGTCTCAGAGGAAAGAAAAAAGTAGAATGCGAGCATCTCAGAACAGTCAGGCTCCTAAGTGACTCACCTGGAGTTTTTTGCCCATGGAACTGCTTCTACAACACCTGGCCTGCCTGGGGAAGCCCTTGCATCATTCCTATTAGGGCACTCCCGAGTGTGTGCCAGCAGCTGAAATGGGCTTCTAAACCATGGCCACAGTGACATGTGGGCTGGAACTGCAGACCCTCTGAAGATGGCTTTGGAGACCCCGCCAGGCAGGGGTCTAGCTGTACAGGCTCTTAGGCCCTTTGTAAAGCTGCTTGCTCCTAAGAGGTGTCTAATTCCTGAGTCAGGATTTCATAGTACTAGAAGCTTGATCTTGTCCCTTTGCGGAGCATGGGAGTCTTGGCATTTACAGCTGGACAGACAGATTGACAGATAGACAGTGGGAGAAAATCTCCTGTCCCCTTGCTAGCTCCTACAGGGCTGATGTATGGTGCAAGCACACTGCCCATTTACAGCAGTATAATCTACCTTTTCACCAATGTAAACATGGAGTAGACACATGACGTGCAACCCTATCCCAGTGTAAGTCACACCACTGTGGAGTTGTTATCTGTCAAAATCAGGGTGACTGTAACTGCAGTATGTACGTTATACACAAATGTGGGTCATAGCCCTGGTCAATTTTAAACCAAGGTAGCCTTTTTGCTGCTTACAGAGGTGAGGATCTGTAATTAGGCCCACTTCACACAGCTACTTTTTGCCACCTGTGTATCTGTCCACTCTGTACACTGACGTAACTTGTGTTGGTGTGCAAAAGGGTATAAGTCACATCAGTATTAACATGTCGTATGTCCACCCCTGCAGAAGCAACATCTTCAACCTTGCTACAGAAAAGCTGCTTGAGGCAGTGATTTGTATGTAAGATATGAGGGCCCTGCTTGCTCTCACTTACTGCAGAAATATACTGGCTGTTTCTGAATCTGGGTTTCTCCTCCAGCGGGGATGCCAGCATGGAGCTGTGCTGTGAGCCCAGCGGTGTGTACAGTAGAGATGCCACATCGTCACAGAAGCTCTCCTGTGGTGCGCTGGAGACACAGCCACTGTCGGAGCCACTGGAGCCGCTGCCTGACATACACTGTGAAGACTCTGAGCTCTCTGTTGCTGGGAGGAGAAAGGGAAGGAACAGTCTGTAAGTGACCAGCAGCCTGTGACCAGATGGCAGGCTCATGAGAAGCCACATGAACAGTCTTGCTGCATATACTGGACTCACTGGAACATTTGCCTATGTAGCCCATGGTCCTCCCATTCCTGTGGCTGGGCCTGGTCAATTCAGAGGCCTCAGCAAAAACAACTGCAATGGGTGCAGTAGGAACCAACACTGTAAAGTTAGCAGGGCAGACTCGCTGACAGGTCACAACTAAGGGTCACAGCTAAGGGACAGGTCACAACTGACAGGTCACAACTAAGGGGAATCAACTAAGGGAAATCACTCTAGGACTGATTGGTACTCCTCAGGCAATCACTGTTGTAGACCTGGTGTCTTGGCCAAGTTAGGACCCTCACCTACTATGCCAGCCTGAAGCAAAACATTCCACTTCCTGTCCTAAACTGGTGAGTCATGATGCTACCTCACCCCAGAGGGCAGCAGCACTTCAGCTGCTGGGGAAATGCTCCCAGTTTCTCATAAAGCACTTGAGATCTTTTGGGATGAAAGAGGCTACGGGGGTGATTGGTGGTGGTCACTAACTGGAAGACAGGCCAGCTGCTGGGTCTTGGTGATAAGGTTCAATTTATCACTTTATTATGTGCAAACCTGAGGCAATGGGAGTGACTCAGTTTCTCTCTGCTCAGTTTCCCACCCTGGGCAATGGGAACACCAGCACTGCCATGCTACACAGCAGAGTTGGAAGGGAAAATCTATTCAGCAGGAGAGGTTGGTAAGTCCCAGATCACCCTCTTCCAGAGTGGAAGCAGCATGTTCCCTAATGGACAGACCCCTCAGACCTGCTGGAGAGCGTCCGCTGTGCTGCCCTGCCATCAGGGAGAGTTCCACTGGGGCAGTTCTGCTTGCCTGATGAATCTGTTAACACACAGACTCCCTGCTAGCAACACTGGCACATTCCTCATCACCCCACTCCAGGCAGGTGTCTCTACTCAATCCAGTCAACTGCAAGGGCCTTCAGTCTCCAGGGGCCCGTAGTACCCTCACTGCGCCACAGAGGACTTGCTCTGTGCCCTTCTCTACTGCAAAGAGGCAAGAGGCAGTGCCACCAGCAGCACAGGGAATTGAATCCAGGTTCCAGGTTCCTTTACCACAAGACCATCCTTCCTCCTGGCTGGATGCTGGGGCACCTGGGTACTAGCATTTCTATGGCTGAACCCTCAGCAAACAGTGACAGAGGGAGAAAAGACTGGGAAAAGAATAGGCAGTTTGTATATCAGAGTCCTAGGGCTGGCCTATCCCTTCATTCCCAGCATATGCTGGGCTGAAGATTCGAGGGGATGAACTGCCAGGCCTACTGGCCTAATGCCTGATAATGAGATGGACACATAGGGGAGCTCTGGGGACCCAGGGGGAGGACCAGGCTACCCCAGACGCACAGAACAATGACTGTCTAAGGTGATGGAAAAGTTGAGCATGCTCCCAGGACACTGGGCTAGGGCCGCTGGCTCATACGTACTCATTGATGGCTGGCTGCTGGTTTCCTGCTCCAGCTCATCTTCTTCAATGCAGGTGCCAACATCGAAGGGGTGGCTAGTGGCCAGCACACCTGGTAGCAGGGCCTGGTCCAGGTACATGTGCAGATTGAGAGGGCCGAGCAGCGAGGAGGAAGAAGGACCGTAGGCAGAGGGGACACTGCTGGTGGAGAGTGATGTCTGTGTCCGCTTGTAGGGATTTGCATGGTCAAACAGGGACACTGCAATTGAAGCCCTGGTCCTAGCACCTGCACATAACATGCCAAGAAAGCTATGAGCACTGAGCCCCAGTTACCTGGTGCTGGGAGGGGAGCAAGGCCAGCACCTACCTCTGCCTTTCATGATGTAATCAATGGCCCGGTCATTGATAGCAGCCTCACTGGGCTTGATATCCAGGAAGGGCTTGTTCCCGACCCCCATGGAAACCATCTCCTGCATGCGGATTTCTGGGGGAATAGCAGTAGAGTGTAAAGGAGGCTCCACACAGGCAGGTCTAGTGTGCAGGGCAGGCACCACATGCTCCCCACAAGCACCATGGAGCCTGCACTCATCTTCTAGGTTAGTGGTTCCCAATGTGGTGCTCATGAGTGCCATGGATAAAACTTCAAAAGAATACAAAGTAAAGGGAAGCTGCATTTTGAAGTTGTGGGTCTAATGCAGTTTTAAGTAATGGATGAGATGATCAGATTGATCTAAATTCTAAACTTTAATATTCATATTGATGCCCCCTTTTTCTTTTAAAACTGAATGTGCCCTAGGGCAAATAAACGTTGGGAACCCCTGCTCTAGGTGCTGGGCCTAGAGTTCCCATGTCTGAACCACCTTAGACAGGCTGTGGTCTCTCTGGTACTGAGATGTGGACCTGGCTGCTCCCGAGACACTCACTGCTCCCAGTGAGATGTTAGAGGGGCCCTACTGGCCCCAGCAACTCAAGCTCTGGTGGGGCTGTTTATTTGGCCCTAGGTCTAGGAGAGGGAGACTGATGTGCCCACCTGAGGGGAGAGGGCAGGTGGGGGAGTGTGCACATAGTTGTCTTACGGAGGGGGCTAGCGGACAGCAATCCCCAGCATGTGACTGCAGGGCTCTACATAGTGCAGGCAGCAGAACAGCTGCACAAAGTCTTTGGGGACCAGGTTCCAAACCCAAGGTTGTTGCACCAACACCACTGAGAGGACAGAAAGGAGCCAAGATATCCTTGGAGTGGGGCTGTACCTTTATTGCGGGCAGCCTGCTGCCACAGGATCTTGGCTATGTCACTGGTCCAGGCTTGTTTGGTCTCAGCTGTGTTGGCCTGGAGGATGTATGTGTCACTGGACTTCCGCCTGCGAAACCAGATCTCGAAGCGCAGACCGCTGTCCCCAGAGTTCTCCGTCAGGCCAATGTCTGCAGTCTGGTGGTGGGTGGAAGAGTCAGCAGCCCAGGCTGCACAAGGGAGCTGCTCTGAAAGTGGGGGAGCCTGTGCCAGGGAGGGGCTGATCCTTGTGGGAAGCAATCTCTGGGGTTAGCTAGGAGCAGGGGATCTGCAGGCTGCCCAGGACAGCAGGCAGGAGAGGATGATCCACTGCCTTAGGCAGGTTTCACATTTGAGCATCTGAGCTATTTAAATTTGCTGTACCCAACCCAGGTGGGGCCTGTGAGGAAGACTCATGAGTGTATGGCTAGGCTGGGCAAGACTGGAGCACAGGTGTGTAGAGACTGGTCAGGCACTTGGCCTCTCTGACTGCAGGTGTGGCCTTGCCAGTCAGTTGGGACATGGAGACGGCCAGAAACTGCTCCCCACTCCCACTCCTGGACTGACTTCATCAGTGCCCCCAGACTATGCCTCAGAGCATGTAAGCACTATGCCCCTGCCACTTTCTTGCCAGAAGCAAACACCCCGATGCTCAGGGAGGCCTCAGCCCTGTGTCCAGTGATGCCCTTACCATTGTAAGGGAACTCAGGCCTGGGCACACAACCTCTTCCCTGGCTCCTTATCTGTGGTGGCCCAGGCACAGAAATGTGGCCAGGCCTCGAGCACAAAAGCAGCTCTCTCCTACAGGCTGTGCTCCCTACTTGCAACAGAGTGGCAAGAGCCGTCTCTCATCAGCATGGTCCTGATGTGGGGTGGGGATACAGCCACACATATCTGGTTTTCTCACCCTTCCTACCTGTCTGTCCCCATCTCACAGGTAGCTATGAGTTCCCTGGGGCTAGGCCTGGCATCTGGCTCTGTGTGCATCACCCAACTGCATGAGGGTCTGGTTCATGCCTGGGGCTGGCAACCACTGCCCTGTACCTGCACCCAGTGAGTTGTTATAACAATGCATCCAGGGCATCCCTGAGGGGCAGTGCTGCTGAGCAGCACATGGCAGAGTTGGGCCTTGCTCACCTTGAAAGAGCGCTTGTAGATGTACACGTCAAAGCCTCCTTCAATTCTCTTGGGCTTGCTGAAGAGGATCAGGTCCTCAAACAGGAAGACATGCCTCTGGCACTTCTTGCGACCCAACCAAATGGTGAACTCATCCTGCCGCACCAGCTGCCCCTGCTCCTTGAGGTTCACCTGGTCACAGAACACACCCCCATTAACTTCACCCATTGAAGCAGGGATGTCAGCTGGACTGCAAGGGACTGATGCATCCCAAACCCCTGGCAAGATCCTAACTGCAGGCACTAAGAACCTGTATGTGGTAGCAGGGACCAGGATGCCAAGACAGACAGGCTTATCTCCCATTCCCCCATGTGCTGGTGGGACACTGCAGCCATTGTCACTGAGGGACAGTATTTACTGAAAGGACGATGAGAAGACTAATCAGAGGCTCTACCTCCCGTTCACCCAGGAACCCTGGCTCAGAGCCACCAAGCATGATGTCCACCCCAGAAGCCAACACCAGACATCTGCACTGCTGGATGTAAGCTGGTCAGGGTTCCAAGACCCCTGCTGGCCCTCAGCAGGGGTGCACATCACCCTATCAGAACAGGAACAGCTGTCACTTGCATGCCAAGACTGAAGGTACCTACAATGGCACCCTGTTCCTTGAGAGTGGAACTGCCCCTGCTGCAGCTTCACGATTTGTACAGTGCCTAGCAAAATAGGGACACTGACCCCATGTGGGGTCTCTAGCTGCTATTGCAATGCATGTAATAGTAACGGTTTCACCTGAGCAAAGAGCTGGTGAAAAGGAAAGAAAAAAGTGGCAAGTTATCAGTTAAGAAATATTGCTACCAATATCAACAGAAACCACCCACAAATGGGAATGTGGAGCCACCTTCTGAAATGCTCCTGAGCTATCCCTTTCTGCCCCAGGCTACTTGCTGGCTCAATGGCCATTCTAAAAGTAGTCTCCTGGTTGGGTTACAAACTGGCCCACTAGGCAGCTTATGGAGCTGCAGCTTGGTGCAGTTCTCGACACTGCTGAGAACCAGGTCTAGCACAGATACTTAGGGCAACACTGTCCTGTTTCAACAGAGAAGGCTCTCTCTGCTCCTACCCAGGTGCAGACAGGGATGTGAACCATATCTGTAGGGTGCTTTGTAGCGGGCATTAGGGTACACTGCCCATTGGGTAAGGAAGGGGGTAGCATGTTTTTTAGAAGGCATAGTAAACACTAGCCCCAGGGCTCCAGCTGCCGAGGAAGTTCATGCTCCCAACTTTGTCTCCCTCAGGCACCTGGCACTGCTGGGATTATCCTTGCTCCATTCAGCAAAGCTGGCCAGTCTGACCCAAAAATTAATTTGGAGGTCAGTGATGGTGGAAACTGGAGTGAGGCCCTTTCTTTGCAATTCAGGCCCTTTGGTTATGGGGGGAAAGGCTATGGGGGATCATTTCAAAGAGTGGTTCTTCACCTACTGGGTGGGTGGTTTCTGCTCACACTGGGAGCAGTGTCTCTAGCTATGGCCTCTGTCACTAACCTAGCTCTTGGTGTTGGTCAGTTTATTGAATGTGGGGTGAGCTCTGGCTAGTGGTTACAGCAAGGGCTGAGCTGAGCTGTCTTTTATTTCTGATGGCAAAGACACAAAGGGCAAATGCTAATGCCAGGGTGGCTTTGGGTTTCCATCTCCATAGGCAGCATTACATGGATGAGACCTACTGGCTTGAGCATGGTGGATGGATAGTGGCCGTCTGCAGAAAGGAGTAGACTGAGCCCCCCAGTACAGGGTGAGGAAAAATCATGTTGTGCCCCTACGTACGTCACAGTCTCGGATGGCATCCATGGCTAGCAAGTCATTGCCATGCCGAAGCTGAAATTTCACCATCTCCTCTGCTGCTCGAAGGTAGCCCAGCTCCTGCTCCTGGGCCTCGCTACATTCCTTTATTAAGTCCTTCAGGAGAAGGGCATATTTGCTCATGCGCTGGATGGGTTTCAGTAGGTAGGAGGCCAAGTCCATCTTATCCCCAAGCTGCACCTGCTTGAACTGAGAACCGCAGAAGAAAGAGGTGAGCAGAGCCAGAACCTGCTCTCCCCCGAACATCTCTCTGCTTGGAGCCTTGAAGCTAGCATTAGCAGTTTTGCAGTTACCAAAGAGCCTACTCAGCACTGCTAGCTAATTACAGGAGTTCAGCATGTTAGGACGTGCAGATGGATTATAAAAGAAGGGCTGATCTGGGCCCTTTTCCAAGGCAGAGCACTTTGAAGGGCAGCCAGCCTTGTGTTCTGGCACCCTCCTCACCCAGTACAGACAGCTGTGCCAGCCAGGCAATTTTAAGTGACCTCATTCCCAGCAGACAGCAGAGCCCACTTTCCATGGCATGGCATAGATGTATCACTCCATGTCCTGAAGAGGAACCGGGCTTGTTTAGGCAGCTTAAGGAGTGGCAAACAAACACAGGAGGATCCCTGGTCTGGGCACAGCGAATGTTATGCAGTGGGATTTACCTTAAAGAAGGTGTTCCCGTGGCTGGCCAGCAGCGAGTCAGATTTGGGTTTGTTTTTGCTGTATAATGCATACATCCCAAACTGGTCCTTCTGCAATAGAAACAAACACATCCTGAATGAGACCACAGCTCTCATTCACTGGAGCCACAGGGCTGTAGCTGTACAAGACCTTGCTATCATATTGCCTTTTCTCTTTGTGGAGGAATGCTACTGTGGGTCTGTATCAACTGCCCTGACTTCCACTTGCCACATGGGGTGGGCCCACAAGGGGTTAGTTAATGGGAACTGGGGAGGACTACTGTCCCTCTGCATTCCTGGGACCATGACAGGAATTTTGGCTTGCTCCTTCACACCTCTCTCAATGGCAGGGCAGATTGTTTATTGTTGCCCTGTACATGGTTCCTGTGACTCTTTCACTGAAGGCCCCACAGCCTTCAGACATGGCTGCCACCATTGAACAGGAAAGAAAAGAGATACCAGGAGTAACTGGCATTAGAGATCAGGTGAAGCCTGGTGTGGAAAGCAATGTGCCACCTCTGCCTTGGAGCCGATGCTCCCTGCACTCTTCTTCCTCTCTGCAAGATTAATAGAGACACAGCCAGGAGAGGCCTATCTTTGCTCTTAGGGATCATCTGGTCCAGTGAGTCTTACTTCAGTTGATGCCACAGACCGAGGATGAGGTGGAGGATAAGCCACAGGAGCAGATGGATCCTAAGGAGCAAAGGTCCTGTCGCCATGAAAGTTTTCCCTAGTAGCAAAGAATAAAGGGAGAGGAACACAACATCTGTTGCCATCCAGACTCACCCCTAAGGGGCTGCCCTCAGTGCCAACTCTCTGCTGGGCTTTGACTGAATGCTGCCCCTCACAACCAGAACAGATACCTGCTGCCAGGAGGTGGTTTCTTAGTGTCACTAGGAGCACAATCAGGCCTAGTGCCTGAGTTAAAATTGGTCAGCACATCTACTTCTCCAGCTGCTTATACTACAAGATGGGTGTAACATCAACCACCGTCATGTAGAAAATAGCAGACACTCCTGCAGAGCTGGGAAGAGCAACACTGTCATCTCCCAAGCTCCTATTTATGTACCCTGGGGCTAAACCATCCTCACTGAACTGTAGGTCCCTAGCTCCAAGGTGAACACCAGCTGGCTTGGCAGACTCACTACTGGCATCTTCACTAATGTCGATGTGGCACCCATAAAGCTATGTGGGCTGCAAAGCCAGAAGGCATGTTCTTCACTGGCCTCTGGTGTTAGGGGCCCAGGATGCAGCTTTCAAGATTAGTTAGCATGCAATGCTCAGCACTGCAAGAACACAGGTGGCCAATCCAACCAGGGAGCACCACTGCTCCCAGACAATGCCAGCTTCCTTGAGAAATCCCATCCGGATCTCACCAGAGAACAAGGACAGGAAAAATAATCAGATGCCTTACATGTCTGAGGAAGCAGTGGCTGACCCGTAGTGGGTGGTTGCAGCAGCTCTCCAGCTCCCGCAGGAAATACTGGCTGTGGAAGTCATAGAGTTTCTCCAGGTTTCCAAAAATGACACTGCGCTTCCCCCTCAGGTCCTGAGGAAGGTCTGTACGCTCCATCTCAGGAAAGTAGCTCTTGATGATGTAGCACAAAGATTTCACGTACTCCCGCTCTGTGGTCACCATCTCATCAATGATATGCCGCAATTTACTGCAAATGGAAACAAAATCTAAGTTGAGTTCAGGAAGGCAGGAGTAAGGCTCAGCTTCTATAGGACCAGGTCTGGCTCCTAGACCAGATGGTGATGTCCAAATCTCAGCTGGACACTCTGAGTAGATAGGGCAGGTCAGCTTTGCCCCTAACAACTTCTCTTGCAATTCAGTGGGCCTGGCACCTCTGTCAGAAACAGCTTTCAGGAAAACCAGATGAGAGACACCCTAGGGGCTGGGTGAGCTCCTTTTTCTAAGGAGGACAAAACACTATAATCCTGGGGCCATAATCCTGATTCACTCCACATAAGCTCATACAAGCCAAAGCAGAAGGCATAGGCCTCCCCACTCACTGGAGATGTGATGGCTGGGTGGCCCAGAAAAATAATCAGACATCACAAGTGAAGTGAAAACAATAAATTGGCTCTGTTTGGGTCCACTAAGTATCAGCAATTGCTGCTGTTGACAAAGGCCATGAAAGTGTTGCAGACCACCACAGCCTACAGCTCTGGGATAGCACCATTGCCAAACGCTGCTGGTGCTCACCAAAGCTGTGAGCCAGAACTGCAGGGAGGGTCAGGTACTGACACATAAATGCCTCTCGTGATTAACAGCAGACCACCTTCCCCCAGCACAAGAACAGCTAGTGTAGTAATTCTTAACCAGGGTGACACAGCCTTTTACAGGTGCCACAGACTGCCAGATAATATTAGCACTGACAGGTGTGCAACCCCTACACATGGCTCACAAGTTAAACCCAGAGATTTCAAAATAGGAATCCAGAGTATTAAAAACATTCTGACCTGACCTGAGCTCTCTGCAACAGAAGGATTGCTCTATTGTTTTTACCTAGTCAAAAAAAGACTGAAAGCTAAGAGCTGGCATTTTCTGAGGGGTGCTTTGAGTCTAAGAAGTTTGAGGACCATTGAGCTAGTGGCAGGTTTTCTGAGAGTTTGAGGGTGTAGATACTCCTTGCCACTAGCCAGTTCTTAAACACCACAGCCCTATGGCAAAGAGGACTAATGCCAATCACCAATGGTGAACTCAGTCATCTTTCCTTCGTTCCTCTCCAAGTGGCAGGGAGGGTTGTTTACTGGTGCCCTGAAAATCTTTCCTGGTACCCCTTGGCTTTATGTTCACAAGGGGACAGGGCCATTCCTCTGTTTTCTCACATGACAGAAAACAGTGCAATGAGAGAGTCACAACGATCTCATTTGCACTGGTTTGGGCATGGAGACCAAACATTCAACCTCCCCTGAGACAATCTTCTATCCTGGTGGAAGGGCAGGGTATTGCACTTGGATCTTAGGTCATTTTATTGGACAGAATGGCCGCCAGATTTACAGAACAGGTTGTCTTGTGCTGATCTGAGCAGATCAAAACAGATCCATTAGACTGGGGCTTTTACTATGAGGCAGTCTTCTCTACAAGTGAGTGAGTGCTTGAGGAATGGGTCTGGATCTGGTTTCCTGTCTGGTTCCAATCACCTCAGACTTCTTTTCACCTCTGATGCTGCCAGTGACTACTACTGAGGTCTTTGTAACTGCTACTGTTGCCCTCAATATCCCATGAAAGGGACTACAGCACTTGTCCATTCCCTGAAGAAATAAATTCTAAAGTGTCTCATAACCTCAAGTCTACCAGTCTCCAAAGCTTGACTCTGGTGGTGCCCAATTGATGGAAAAACGTTTGAGCTGTAGGGTCCCTGCTCTTAATGGTTTTGCTCTGTGCCAAGAGTCACAGAGAGGTAGGCCAAGGTATCCAACTCATTTTATATCATATCCCACAGTAACAAGGTGGTTGATGGGTGTCTCCATCACAACCTGTCCTGTTCTGGACTTTCAGCTCTGACAGTTTATCATGGTTTGTATTTTTTCAAATCCTTGCAGGGCCTGGGGGGAGCGTGGGCTGTAAACCTTGGCGTTAAACAGCTCTTAGTACTCCTACCATACTAGGCTGTGTGGAACATTGTACAGATCACCCTTGGCCTTCAAGCAGAGAATGAGGTCAGGCCAACTCAGCTTAGACTCAAAGGATCAAGTGTTGTCCGATATTATGAGACTGCCAGTTTTCCTGGGCCTATGTGGCACAGAACTTATTGAGCTAGAGGGATGACAGTCTTGGGGCTTGCACCTGTATTGTGATGTTAGCCAACAGTGAAAGGGCTGCCATTCCCTTTATTTGGGGGCACCTACAGCAAAAGCTGGCTTTGGGACAGCAGTGCTTTCAATTCCACTAATACACAGGACTCCACCTGGGCCATTCCTGCTAGCTGGATTCGCCAGTAGGTGACGGCACTGGACACATGGATTCACAGACATGCAGGCACCTTCTCACTGCTGAGCTCTGCTCCAAAAGTGTGGCAAAGACATGAGGAGTAGACACCTCTGCCAATGCTAGTAACTCCCCTTCAGCATTTCTCCTGTGGAGCCCCTCTCTGCATTGCCATCCTGCAGAGCTCTTCCTGGTGCCTGTGAGAGGTGGCAGTTCAGCTCCAGTCTGACACATTCTCTGCAAGGGCTAGATCCCACATTCTTAAACAGTCCCTGGTACAGGGTAACTTTTGTTCTCTGTTTCATCAGTCTTATTGTTGGATGTGACTCCTAAAGGTGGTGTTTCCCTGGTGTAACAACTACAACACTACCTGCCAGTTTAACATTTGCAGAGGTGATTGCACCAGTACCCCCAGTGCAGGCCTAGTCATCTTCCACACACAAGTGTGTTGGGAACATTAAAATACACCAGCATATTTTTATTACAGACTTTTCCTGGAGTACCTTTGCCCAAGACTCAAAGCAGGTGTAGGGCTATGTTGTCTAGCTGCTTCATTTTTATTGGTATCAAGGCTAATTACACTGGTATAAATGCATTGTGTGTCCAAGCCCTTAGTCCTAAATGGCAAATAGCCTGGTCAAGTGTCCTCCGTTTGCATCTGGGGGTATATTTGCACAAGGCTGTCCCACAGATAGGGAGGATTCTCCCCTGACCAGTGGAAGACCAGCTCTCATACTGGACAGGGCGGAAGAAGACTGGTGTGGAGGAGAATCCAGGTTCCCTTGTCAAATTGGTCTCCTGCCTTGCCCTGCCTTGCTTACTTTCCCCTCTCCATTTCATGTATATCCTTCCCACCTGGTTAGAGAGGGACCATGACCTTGGTGACATCATCTGCTTTTAATGCCATTCGCTACACATTTCCCCATTAGAGATGCTTTTCCTTCTTTTTTTGAAGGCAGGGGACACTGCTGCAGCCTGTGTGGGGAAGGATAGTAGCTCCTTTCCTGAGCCAGCTGCCCCACGGGACCATGCTGGGTGTATCAGGAAGACAGGGTTGCCCTTCTGTCCCTCTTTTTCCAACCCCCCATCCTCTGAGACCTGCCTGCTCTCCCAGGACTTGCCTTAGACCCAAAACTAAGCAGGATCCTGCAGAGCTCCAGCATCTGTTACGAGGAGTGCTGTTGACTGCCTCCCTCTAGAAATCAGTATTGTGTCCCCACTCATGCTGCACAGAACTGTCAGCAGTAATGGGCCACACAAAGAATCACCCACCTGCCCCTGC
Organism: Gavialis gangeticus; assembly: GCF_001723915.1. Lineage (NCBI taxonomy): Eukaryota > Metazoa > Chordata > Crocodylia > Gavialidae > Gavialis > Gavialis gangeticus. The sequence goes on along the minus strand of NW_017728998.1, from coordinate 46,721,721 downwards.
TTCTTGCTTCTGGTGTGGAGATGAAGCTCTTCTGTGCTTCCGGCAGACAGTCCGCAGCCCAGCTGTAGGCAATTTGCTGCCGTGACGTGCAAGTCCTGTCCACGAGCTCAGTGCTGCTTACTTCCAGCCCCTTAATGAAGACCCCTGTGTTGCCATACCTGGCTGGCTCACTCAGAGTCCTCTGGCAACTAGAGCGCAGGCTCTCACTGCAAGGAAGGTCAAAGCTTTGAGCCTTTCTCAGTGTTCTCTTGGGAGGTGGCCTCTTGGAAGCTGGAGAGGAGGAGCTGGGTAGCTTCACTTCAAGGATTTCCAAGATGCTCTCCAGGTTTGGCTTCTCCTCAGGCACATTGCCTGGAAGTTTTGATGCCTCAGAGCCCCCCACACTAAGGGAAGCCCTGCTTGAGCTGGGACTCATGCTGGGAGTTGCTTGGTAGGTAAAATCTTCCCCAACGCTTATATCCCCATAGCTGCTCGTGGATGGCAACAGAGTCTTTTCCTTAGTCCACCCAGGGGAGCGATTTGATCTGCTGTAGAAGTGGGATCCACCTTGACTCCTGTCCAAGGGCAGTCCATGGGCAGCCCCCTCAGAGTGTCTCCTGTGAGAGAAGCTACCACCCTCACTGCCAGGCCTGGCCAGCTCCCCATCAGCTGGCTTCCGGTCTGATGGCAGAGACCTTTGTGTTCTCAGAGCAGCTTCCAGCTTCTTCTCAAAGACCAGTTTTGTCTCCTGGCACTTGGACCAGGCAAATTTCCACTGCTTTAGCCCCTTGTCACTCTTGAGCTCACATGCAAGCTCTTTCATCTCCTGGAACTTGGCATCACTGATTTCTGGGTGCTGTCCCTTGTAGCTTTCCAAACACTTGATCACAGCTGCACAGTGCTCAGAGGAGCTGCAGTCCTCCATGCTGATGCAGGCAAGGTGTCGCATCCCTTCTAGTGCCCACTCATAAGCCTGCAACAACAAAAAAGCAGCCAATCAGATTAGAGTGGAAAGAATAAAAACCCAACTCAGTGTCCAAGTGCAGGACAAGAGAAAGGACCAGTGTGCTGGCCGGGACAGTACCGAGAGTGTGAACCAGAGGGGGGCTGCCATTGTCAATGGGGCTTAACAGCTCAGCAAAACAAATGGCTCTTTATCCGGAGGGTTTCAGCTGTGCTACATGCTCAGCCACCACCCTGCCTTCCAGTCAGGTCACTCTCATGCTAAGTACATTTACTGCAGGCTGTCTTGGACGTACTGTGTTTGTCTTCTCAAGTGCCCCTCCTGGCCCTGGGAAGTGTCCCTGGGAAGTGCCCCTCCTGGCCCTGGGAAGTTGTTAGCAGCACTGCAGGGTTCTCACACATCCACAGACTGGGCGGTTATGTGGGAGTCCCATATTTTACCTGTATCTTATGTCCAACACTTCCATTCCCTTCCCACCCAATGGGGAAGGGAGTGTTATTAGCAAGTGGCTAGACTTGTTGGAAGTGAGGCCACTGCTGTTTGTCTGGATCCCCTTGGGGATGTGTGGGCCTGTACACTGCAAGCATTACACCTGATTGTGTCATCAGGTAGCTTTCCCATTCAGAAGCTTTGGGTAACTGCGCAGCAGGACAAACCCAAGTATACCTGTTTTCTACTCATTATGAGGATGATTCTGAGCATTAATGGGAGAGGTCCTCACAGCCCCTGTTGGCACTGGGCACAGAGCTCGGCTCACTGGCACTGCTGGGATGCTTGCTCAAGAAGGGTAGTTGGTGCAGTGCTGCTGTCTGGGGGCCAGATTTCCCAAGTTCAGCTTTACAAGGGCTGAGGGGACTGGCAGACAAGATGGGAAACCTTGGACTTGTACAGAGAGAGGAGCCACTCCCTTCCCTACCCCAGAGGCGGCGGGTATACAGGGGGGGAAGATAATGGCAGCTCTGAGGAGAGAGCACAGCGCATGCAGCAGCCCAGGAAACAAGAATCCTCTCCCCACCCTAAAATGGAGGATTGCAGGTGTGTGGCTGGTTCCTCATGCTGGTTCTGGGAGACAGGATTCAGGCTAAAAACAGAGACATTTAAAAACAGGACTTGGGAGCCTGGCCTGACGCTTTCTCCTATGTCACCAGTCCATCTTTGTGGCCCCTAACCCAGCTTGCCTTACCCTGACCTTTTACCTCTGTGACCTTGGCCTCTAACCAATTCAGGCTTTCTGTTCCCCTATCCTCAACTTTTGGCCCTCAGCCTAGCCAGGTCTGGCAATATCCATTAAGTGTATCAGCAGCTGCCATTGGAAAGTTGTGACTATTTTAGTGGTAGCTCTTTACAAGGATGCCAAAAAGTGTGCTCTTCTGAATAAGAGCAGTCTATTTAGCACACACGTGGGCCACAGGCTGCATGCCCCCCTTGACCTGCTGCAGACGTTCTTCCCCCCCCCCCATACTGCATCATGCTGGTACCCCTATGCCATGCCATGTGTCCCCCACCACTGCCATGCATTGCACCACATGGACCTCCTTGCCATACCATGCAGCAGGCATCCCCTGCCACACCGGTACCCCTGCTCCATGTGGGATCCCCTTGAGTGCCCCAACCACTGTAGGGGTAGGAAGGGGAGCCCAGAGACTCTGGTGGCAATAGTGGGAGAATGATGGACAGAGCAGGACTTGGATGGGGAGCCAGAGGCCATAGTTTAGCCCCTTAGGGGCCAAACACAGCTTGCGGGCCACCAGACAGACAGCACTGACTTAGAGCAACAGGGCCCCAATGCCTGGCTGCCATTCCTAGTACTCTACATAAATAATCACTGTAGTAGATGTTGGACACAGTTACAGTATGACACAGGTATTTTCTGTGTAAACCAGGTGGAGCAGGAGTCAGGAAACTATGGCCCATGGGTTGGATCTGGTCTGTGAAGAGGTTGGATCTGGCCCAGAAGGCCCACCCCAACAAAGGCAGCAGGGTGGATCAGGTGTTACACAGCTGTGCTGAGCCACCCATTCCCTATGCAGGCCCCTCCTCAGCAGCTTCCCTGCTTTTCTCTCCAGCCTGTGCTTACCCTGGCCGCAGGGGGTTAAGCATGGGAAGGGTGAGCTGGGAGCGTGGGAGTCGTGGGCCTTGTCAGGGAGCCGGGTTACAAGCTCTGGCCCAGGGCAGCAATATGTTGCCAGCCCCTGGGCTGAAGACGTTTTGCATCCAGCTATTAGCCACGCGAGGTGTATATCCATGTAGGCAAACTGTATAACCACACACTTGTAATGGGCACCAGTTCAGCTAGGAAACCTGCATGCACAGGGGAAGTAGGCAGGCACTGCTTAAAAACCGGTCCCCCACAGTTACAGGAGTCATCTACATGGGTTCAAACAATTTGAATATCTACTGCTGTGTGAATGCTGGGAAAGGCTGGCTGGGACTGCTGCATGCAGCTGAATTCCCACATTGTAGTGCATCCTCTCCACACACTTTGTGGACTGTTGCTAACCTTCAGTCATTTACATGACAGCAGCATTATGAGCACAGGGAGCACAGCAGAAACCCATGCAAGGGGAGTCCCCATCCTTAAAAATCTAAGACAAGGTACCAGCAAGTGTAACCACCAGCGAGAAGGAATGCTGGCAGAAAGGCTGGGACCACAGCAGGAGTAAAACGGGGCTACTGATTGACAGTGCTTAGCCTTTTTGTTTTATTTAAATAAATCAAAGATACACAAGCAGGCAACTCATGGCAGTATGTACTGTCTCTGCTGGCTTTCAGCCTGGCTGTTATTGTTGCCTGAGTGAGCCCAATTTCATTCCAAATTACAACAGTATAAATATAGACTATTTTCTTTGGAATCAACAGTGATTTGGGGCTTGCACCAGTAAAGCGGACTACTGGCCCCAGTACCCAGCAAAACAGATATTTAATGTTCTGGTTTTACTCAAATGTAAAAGTGCCGAATCTGACTGACTACACTGAACCCAGACATCTCTGACCTCAGTCTCCTTGGTGGAAAGCTAATGGCTGGTTGTCCAACTAATACTTGAAAATTAATATCTCCTAAAGAAACAACTGGATTATAAAAAAGGTTTGGACACATGATTTGGATAAAGGCAACTGTAATGGGTACCGAGTTTCAGGCAATGGGACTCAATACTATGCAAGTCACCAAATAGGGTTCTCTGACCTGCATTTGTTCTGCAGAGGTCAAGCCACATGGTCTAACAGTACCTTGTGGCCAAAATCTATATCCAAGCTTTCACAGTGCCTCTGAGGATCCTGCTCTCAGTGTCTGCTCTACTGCCCACTCAGCACCTCATCAAAATCTTAGTTATCAGCCAACAAAGCATGGTGATGCGGAGCAACTAATTTACTAGGAGCTGTAGCCCCATCGAACAGCCTTAGGTATTTGGGACTTGTACAGTGTGAAATGCGTCTGTCAACACTGAATTCCAATGAGTGGCCTTTCTTCTGTGCAGGGAGTAAAGACTGGGGAGGCAGATGGCCAGGAGGCTGCTGACAGCTGCTTTTTTCTGCAACCTAGAGGGGATGGTACATCTTTAGTTGTCCAGTAAAGCAACCCAGACCCCCTTGCCCTGCACACACCAAACATTTCCTTCCCAGAGGCAGATGGGACCCAGCTGTCACATACACAACTGGCCCAGAATTTTTTAATGGTATGTTTTTTCCATTAAAAAAATGTCCATTTGTTGAGACAAACCTTTCCTGAGAAATGGTCAAGTTTCAATTAATTTATCAACTTGAAAACTATGTGAAGACGGCATTAGGAAATGGTCAAACTGTTTGGTGTTTTTTAAGGAAAACATTACACTTTTCCAATTCAAGATGACTTGGTTATCAAATTTTAGCTAATTAAAAACAGCCCTGAAAATTAGCAAAACATAACATTTCAATTGAGTAACTCTTTTTTACATTTTTAGTTCACAAAAAGGGTAGATGTTAAATTTTTATTCCAATTTGGGACACGAACCCACCCTCCAAAAAACAAAACAAAACAAAACAAAAACCAGTTTTCCCAGGATAAGGAAGTGTTACTTGCCCACCTCTGGCCATTCGTGCTCCCCTGCAGTTTAGGGCAGCTGCCCCAGGTCCCCTCAGGAGGCAGAGTTCAGAAGGCACACACAAAGCAAGCACAGCATGCTTCACAGGATTGATGTCAGCAGGCTGATCCCTGCTGGGTGGCAAGTCCTTTCCTTTCCATTGCTGCCTAAACACATAGTGAAGCCATATTTCAAGCTACTTCTCTGGTTGCTTGATTTCTACTGCTCAGTGTATATGCAATTCAGTAGCATGAAGTGGGGTGGGTGAGTGAGGCACCAGTCTGAGACACCAATTTAGTAGGGATGCCAGAATGGTTGCCCCTCTGCACCCCACTAACCAAAGCCACATGCCATGAAAACCGGCCCAAGTAGTACTGGCAGGATGCGTGGCTGGGCAGAGAGGTGCTTCGGGGCTGGGATCTTGTGGTGATGACCGCGTGGGGCAGAGCTGCATCAGCTGCCCACACACCCCAGGCAGGGGCATGCAGGCAGCAGACTGCAGCTCTGTCTCACCTCTGGACCACGCTGTCACTTCTGCAAAATCCCATCCCCAACCCCAACCCTGGAGCAGCTTCCTGCCCAGCCACTCTCCCTAGCAGTGCTGGTTAGGCCGGTCTCTATGGAAACTGGCCACAGCGACACAGGCAGGGGCTGCTGGGAAATGGAGTCTGGCTGCTGGCTGGGTCCACCATTTTGCCCACCCCTGGTTTAATGATTCAGCTTCAAAGGACCAGAGTGAACCATTCTTCTCCTGGGCCCCAGTGGTGAGAAGCGACTTGGCTGGGTTAATGTCACTCTCCATCTTGCTGTTCCCTATGAACTGGGATGATGTAAAAGCAGGGTCTTCTCAACGGAGGGCTCTTTTGCTGCATATCCTCTTGAGCCCCTCCACAGATGTCTTCATGGTTCATTTCTCCCATCTCTTTATTCATATCTCTCTCCTTAGAGTAGCTCCTTCTGAAGCTTCATCCCTCTGGTTTGACAGAGCAGCACTGGGCCCAGTTTTATCACAGCCATTTGTAAATGTGTAAGGAGTCCCTAAGTAAGGCCAGAGGCACATAAATAACAATATATTGGTACAAAAGTTGAACTGGAGGATGACATGGGCTTTGCAGAGCTCTAGTGGGGAGAAATGATATAGCTGCACTTCGCTTTGGCTGTGCTGTACATGCACAGCGAGCTCTACGAGCTTACTAGCTGACTGGAATGAGCTTTGATGAGCTATTGCTTGACTCTAATCCACACTGCCCTTTTAACATACTTGACTTTCTTCTGTCACACAGGAACTGGGCAGGAGGGTCATCGCCACTATTTTCACTGTGAAAGAGCTCCTCACACAAAGGACTGTTGCATTTTGCTGCAGAGGTGGCACAACTTCATCATCAGCAATCCCTTTCGAGGAGGATTTTTACAACCACTCATTGATGGGTCTTGAAGCATAGGCAGGGGAAGAAAAAAAAATTGGAGGAGCTGAGCACATGTAGGTGCATGCACACTCCCTCCCCCAGGCAGGAAAGTCTGCAGGGAGAGGGGAAAGGGCCATGCGGGGTGGGGAGCGGCGTTGCCAAACACCATCTCGTGTCAGCCCTGGCTGCCTCCCAGCCCTGGTCACACCAACCCCAGCTGCCTCCCCAGCCCCGGCCCCGGCCGCCTCCCGGCCCTGGCTCCAGCCTCAGCCACCCACCGCCTGGGGGGACCCAGAGCCTGGGGCTGGAGTGGAGCCAGCTTCAGCTGCACTACCGGGCTGGAGGGAGCAGAACCCCCAGGACCCCCATGTCTGCCCTGCCAGGCCCTATACAGCTGGGGCAGGGTGGGGGTGGAGCGTGGGACAAAACTGCAGCTCATCCAGGGATGCAGAGAAGGGCAGCGGCTCCCACTGCTGCACATGTCCCAGGGGGCATGGGGGGCACGTGACCCCGGTCATCGAGTCTAACCCCCTGCCCTGGGTAGGAAAGAGTGCTGGGGTCAGATGACCCCATCCAGCTGTCTGTCCAATCTCCTTTTAAATACCTCCAAGGAAGGGGATAGCACCACCTCCCTTGGAAGCATATTCCATATTTTGGTACCCCTCACTGTAAAGAATTTTTTCCTGATGTCCAATCTGAATTTGCTCTCTTCCAATTTGTGGTCATTATTTTTAGTTGCCCCAACAGGCATCCTGGTAAACATTGTATCCCCTATTTCTTGCTGCCCCCCTCCCCCCCCCGATGAGTTTGTAGGCAGCCATGAGATCGCCTCTCAACCTCCTCTTGCGGAGGCTGAAGTGGTTCAGGTCTCCCAATCGGTCCACATAGGGTTTTTTCTGTAGGCCTTTAACCAGACGAGTGGCCCTCCTCTGAACCCTCTCCAGGTTGAGGTTGTGTTATCACTGGAGTTGGTCAGCAAGCCAGATCTTTCCAGCTCTTGATGTCAGCATCCATTTTCTTGAGGTATGCTTTCTATGGGTCCTTGTCCTTCACTCTTCATGAGGTCTCAGGCCACAGTAAGCTGGGACTAGAGAACTTGTTTTAAGAGTCGCAAGTTAGGCATTTGCACACAATGTTTGGTTCAGTAAAGATAGTGCTTGAGAATCACCAATTCAATGCTGATAACACTGGCTTCAGCAAGGATGCTGGTCTCTGTGTGGCAACTGTCCCATTTGACGTGGATGATTTTCCAGAGGCACTGGCACAATTTACAGCCATCCTGATCCCCACTGAAATCAGCACTGTGCCATCACACATAGCAGCCAGGGAACCTAAGCCAGGGAGTACTGCCTGCTGGGGCCTATCTGGAAAGGCTGTGCTCCATAGCAAAGAAAGAAGTGCTTGAAACCTGTCTTAGGTTATAGAAACCAGTCTGGCCCTCAGGCTCCCGGCTAGTTTTCATGGTGAGTCATGGATGCGGCAAAGTTTGGATATCCCAGTTCCATAGAGTCTTATTGGTCTCACTTTGTGTCATATGATTTTCAGAGCTCTTTATCTTAGTGTCTAAACAAATTTTAATCATGGAAAGACTGTGCTGGTTTTCATTTGGGCAATGCCAGCAATTAGATGATGGTTCCGGGTAGAGGGTGCTGTGGGATTCTCAGGGGAGTTTGTCCTTAGGTTAGAGTCAGTTCTTGAATCAGAACCAGCTTCTGGGAACAAGATTTCGGTGTTGGGCTGAGGGTCCTTGGGGCATGGCTTGACTCCTGCATACTGTGTGAGCAATCCTGTTCCAGCATAGGAGAATGTGTACCAATGAAGCAAATTACAGTTAGCCTCTGCCCAGGGCTCGTGTCACTGCCTTCTCATTCACTAGGAAATCAATCTACACGACCTTGACATCTGCTACTGCTCTGCAGCAGGGCAACACCCTGCTGCAGAGGGTTCTAATTTCCCAGAAACAGTGAAGTCTGTGCAGATTGGATGCAGTTGAGCACTGGAGAACCACTGGAACAGACACGTGGCTGAAGAGCCCATATGTTTAAAGCCCCTGATTCAGCAAAGTGCTTAAAGCATCTGCTTATGTGCTTTGCTTTAATGAGAGCACAGCCAGGTCCACATACCAAGGGACAGTAGTTATCAAGAGCAGAAACTAGGAATCCCCTATTCTGAAGATGTAGAGGCTTTCATTCTTATTAAGGAATGAAATATGTGTGCATATAAAGGAATGAAATGCATTCCTTATAAAGGAATAAAATGCATATGTGTGTGTGTAGAGTATGAGCCCAGCCCTGTGCCCTATACAGTAACTGAATGCCAGTGCAAAAGAGCGTATCTGCAGACAGAGCAGTCTCTCTGGAGGCAGATGTACAGGTCTGGGTGATTCCATGGTCTTTGACAATTGTTCTCTTGAGCTGCAGCTAAATGGAGTGTGTTCAGCTAGTCTCATTATACATGCAAAGCAAGAAGCTACTTTAGAAAACCCAGCAGCTGCTTCAGCAAAAAAATGCTGCTTCAGCTACAACTAAAACAAATGCCACCAAATGCACCCACAGCCAGCAAAACCACTATCAGTGATGGCCTCTCTGTCTAGTCCCTGGTGCTGGGCTATTAAAGAACCCAGCACTCTATACCAGGAAAACGCACAGTCTGGTGGGAAGGAATGTCTCCTGGCATGAGAGATGTCAGTCACCAAGTGGACAAGACTTGGAAAGGGTAAGTCAGTCACCGGGGGATGTTCTGGTTACAGGAGGGCTGAATGTAAATCTAGGAGCTCAAGTATGACCTGAGGCCAGGCAGGAGGGTATCTGTCTGTCTGAAGTGAACTTGTCAGAAAAAACATATTTCATCAAATCAAAATGGATCAGCGGTGGCAGGATGCGTCCCACCACAGCTGATCTTCTTCACAGGACAAAACATACGTCGCAGAGGCCCGATACAGGACAATGGGCAATATATTTCCCTCACCAAGGAATTCTTCATCTTTCTCACTCGACCATGCCTCCTTGCCAGGACCCACACTGTTCCATCCTACCAGGTGAAGCACAGGTTGGTGCGGGTCCCAGCAAGGAGGCACAGAGTGTCATGGGAACCAGGAAATTATTGGTGCCCTGGGCCTCTGCCCTGGGACTCACACTGGGCATCACACCACCTATGCTTCATACAGATGCATGGGTCAGTACAGAAGCCTGGGGCAGAGCAGGTGCTGAGGAATCTCCATGACTGTGGACTTTATATACTTAAAGAGACACCCCCCGGTACCTCCCTAGAAAGTCTCAGCCCCAGGCTTTCCCTGCTTATAGAGGCACATGGGACAACCTAGGGGATAGTCTCTGTAAGTGGGGAAACGCTGGATTTCTCAGCTTACTAAGAAATGCCTCAAGCTTGGGGTATGGCTCTGTAAGAGGGGAAAGCCAGGCAGGTGCCCAGGGCTTTAAGGGGCCCAATGCTGCTGGGAATTCCCACGGTGCACAGGATCAGGCACCTCAAGCCTCCGAACCACCTGCCCAGGGCAGCCGGAGAGTGCAGGCAGCTCTGGCTCTCCCATCATCAAGCAAACAGATGTGCACCACAATAAGGTGACACAATCTATTACCACCTTTGTTACAGCCACAAATTCTGGGCGTTCATGGCACAACAAAGGGTATGGATGTCTGTTTGCTTCACCTTTTTGCTGCTATCAAACTTTTTATGGCAGTGCAAAGGCAAGGAAAGGTAATATCTGTTTCCACCAACAGTGTGTCTGCAGTCTATTTTGCTTCCTTTCTGACAGGTGACTGCTCATTTTGCTGGTTAATGCGCTAGGTAGGTTGCAAGCAGGATCCTCTGCAGGGTCAAATGTGAAGAGACTGCGAGTGGGTAATTAAGAGTATCACACAGTACCCTCTTCTCTTATTCTGCAGCTTACTGGCCTGTCTCCCTCTTGATCAAGACCTCTATACCAGCAGGAAGTACTGGCCACCTCTGTGAGCTTAGATAATATCATCAATAGTGCAATTTTATTGGAATGCATCTCCTTTCCCTAGCCCCTATTACAATCACTTGTTCTTTGCCTCTTCACCTCTCAAACTTCACTATTTAAAAAGGAAATGAGCCCAGATGGGTCAATGCAGTCGCCCAGAAACAGGGATGTGAAAATTGATCTGCCTATAGTTCAAAAGAGCCTTGCCAGTCTGTCAGCTGCTGGATTACATGGTGCAAGGGATGGACATGGCCCACGAATGAACTTAGGCCAGTGATTAGTACAGCCAAAGTCCGGGAGGGCCATGACCTGGAGAGCCCTCATACATGGCTATGTCTGTAAGCAGGACTGGCCACTTTCCTGCTGTGGAGAGAGTATCTTAACAAAGGCAGAGAGAAGAGGCTTCTCCTTTGTAACTCCCCCTTTTTGACCTGCCTGTGCTAAAGGCTGGGAATGTGAACTGATCCTTCCAGAATAACACAGCCAGGCTGATCCTCCCTGATCCCCATTTAGTGGCATTTGCTCCTAGGACAATCCAAGAGCCAAAGAGAAGTCCAGAAATGATTTTACATTGCAATGACAGCTATTTAAGATATCAGGGCCTGTTGCAGGCAAGTAAATAGCGGAGCTCTGTCCCCTGCACAATAGGTTCTCCCTCCCATCTTCCTGCAGTTTGTTTGACAAGTGTCTAAATGGCTACCAAGGCTTTACCAGGTCATATCATCTCCCCAGCTACACTTTCCAGCATACGAAGTGACAGTGATAGGAGTCCGGCTGGCATTGCCCAGGGCCACACACAACAAACTCAGGCATATCAAACAGAGCCATTCTGGGAAATGGCCTCCTGGCTCTGTCCCCAGTTCCCCAGTCTGCGGAGGAGGGGGGTACAGGGCTTAAGTACATGTTTTTCCAGTGATGCTGCAACCAGCTAGAAGGCAGCTTGTAGACTAAAAAGATGAAGGTCTATGTGTGGTGAAGCTGAATATAACCACCACTCCTAAATAATGCTCAAGGAATTAGCTCTGGAAACAGGCAAGAAAGAGCCTATGCCACCTTTGGTGAGGTACTCAGAATTACCCCACAATAAGCCTTTGACTGCACCTCAGAATTACAAGGAGTTATAACTGTCCTCAACATACAAAGCTACCTACCCCACAATTGAATTTAAGAGTCAGTGACAGATCAGGTCTACCAGTGTGCTTGGGAAAAGCAAAGTTTATAGTGAAATTTCCATGTGGTTTGTTGTTGTCAGTGTCTCTACTGGGCATACTCCTCCTAGGCTGATACACTACTTCAGCATGTGTCACTGCTGGCTATAGGATGTGCATGGATTTGTACACATTCCAGTACAGAACCCACCTAGACTTTTTCTCTTTCAGTGATGTCTACTGTGCCCATCACAGCAACACTTGAATTGCTGTAGGTGAGGAGATCATAAAAGAATACTTCCAGTCCACTCACCTGGAGTGAGCTAGCAGTTTTCACTGGTGCCTAAAGCCCTTCATTAGGCAGGAGTTCAAGACACTTTCCCCCTTTAAAATCCAAAGTGTGAAACATGGTGAGACTTCTCCAAGACTGTGGTCACAGGGATTTCTAACCCTTCAAAGAGGCAGGAACACATCTCCTGGCACTACTTGATAGCACAAGGAATAGAGGAATAGAAGGGATTATCCTCTTGACTGGGAACATAAATAAGGAAATGGACTGGCTGGAACTGTGTCCCCACCACTTCCTCCCCATAATCTCATGCCTCAAAGAGGGTCTTAGGGTGCCTACAGATGTTTAGGGCCCTGCATTAACTCATGGCACTTTACACAAAGCACCATGAGTTACATCCCTGCTTCCCCCCACTCCTGACCCATGACCCAAAAGATGTTCACCTGTTAGGCTGGGGGGGGGGGCTAAAGCCTGTCTGCACTGGCTTTGGCCAGCAAAGCAAACCTCTCCCTAGCCATGCCCCCGCAACACTGGAGCTGTCAGCAGGGTAGGAAGAGGGAACAGCAGGCAGCTGCCGGCAGGGCTCAACCTGGCTGAAACTGGGGTGGGGGCAAGGTGGAACAGAACTCTCCTCACCTTGCAGGGTCCCACCCCCGCTACCCCAGAGAGGGGCTCTCTTCCCACATCACTCTACCCAGGCCTCTTGAGAGTGGCAGCAACAGCTGCTGGTTCAGCTTGGCCTGCCAGAGCTACAGGAGGGTGAGGTGGAATGGAGCCCCCTCACCTCACCAGCCCAGCTTGGCTTCCCCCAATACACCAGCCGAGCCGATCCCTGCAAAGCATGAAAAATTAACCCTCAAAGGAACACAAGTTCCCTAAGGCACTCTACTTTAGATCACCTGCATCTAATGGCTCATTTGACAAGCATTAATTTTTTTGCACGATCAGTCATTTTAGAAGCACTGTGCAACAGTTCATGTATGTTACATTGCGGCTATATAGCACTTTTTGTAAGTGCTCTTAGATACAGGAAATGAACACAATAGTCAGCTGCTGTTTTGCACTTAGGATGGTTGCTGTCTTCCCTGTAAGGCCTAACCATGGTGGGCTCTAAGTACATGAGCTGCTACCACATAAAACAGGCCATGAACTAAAGGGCTTTCAGGGCTCTCATGGCCCAAGGAGAAGAGTAAGTTCAAATGAAGACTGAGTGAACCTCTAATATGGCCATGGAGCTCAGTAACAGGCATCTGGAGTGGGAGGCAGAAGGTGCATCTATACTACAATGCTCCCAAAAGCATGGCTAAAAAGCATTCTCTGCCTGTTTGCTCACTCCCTGTGGTCATTTGCAAATGGTCCACCACAAAATGCCCTTTGCATCTCAGTTATGCAAACCAGACAGTGCATTGTACTGTATGTACCAACCCCAGAAATGAGGCAACCCCAACACCTCTCTAAAAATCTATCTCTAGAGTGCTTGACAGCAGGGCCAGGGATGGGCCTTGGATGGCTTCACTGTCTCATTTCTGCATTGAGTAGTACATAGGTGAGCCATGCTTGAGTGGCACTCCCCGGAGCACAGTGGAAGTGGCCCAGACCAACCTGGAAACACCTCAGTCATGCTGGCCCCTTCTGAGGGGGAAAAAACTGAATGCCATACCCCCACATCCCAGGGAGCCTACCCTGAAAAACCATGACTGAGACTCTGTAGCAGAAATGGGTGACTGTACAGGACACAGTTAGGGCCTGACTGTACAAGACCGATCATAGCCAGTCCCTGTGAAGAACCAGAACTTGTTCATTCCAAGAAATCCAGAAGCGACTGTCTACTGCTCTGATGATTAACATACAGAGAGCATCTGAAGGTGATCTTACATTCAAGTGATCTAATCCTGAAAGCTTGGCATCAAAAACATTATCTAAGTCACAACCCCTTCCAATCCAATGACCCTCCCTGTGAAGAAGCCATACACACTCGCTGAATCAGAGCGCTTTGGGTCAAGGACTATCTCCTACTAGATGACTGTAGAGCATCCAACACAAAGAGATGCCATCTGGCTGGGGTTTGTAGCCATTGCTACAACATAATCCATCAACAGCATCTCAGGTATGAATTTGGAAAAACAACTAGAGATGACAGGCAGGCAGGTGCTGTGGGGACAGAGGTGAGGGATCAGAGCACTGCTGTAACAGGGAAGCTAGGAAAGACTCGCTGAGTGCCTGCACACCGCACACAACACTGACCTAACCTGACCTGAGCCAAGCACCTGTCAAAATGTCAAATGTGTAGCCTGGTGGGGCCTTTTTGAATGTAGCCAGAATTCTTCCTGCAGCATGATACCAGGGAATTGTTTGCAACAGTCAGTTCCCAAGCACTGACCTCAACAGAGCTGGGGCCCTGTGAAGACAATGCTCCCCAGCACAAGCTTTTAGAGTAATGGAGTGCACAACAGAGCAAAAACCAATGCAAATGCCTCTCTCCCCTCCATCCTTTGAGAACAGTCTGTCATTTCAGTTATGCAAAGGGGACATCTCATTGTATTGCAAGAAGGAAGGAAGGAAAATCTGAACTCACTCCCTCTGAAATCCACATGCCACTATAGACAGCCCCAAGTATCTGTCCACAGTTACAAATACCCAGTGCCCCTTGTCACATTTTTCAAAATGCAAACCCTAAACTGATACGAGCTGCAGTCTGGGGATTACACCTCACACTAGCAGTTCTATATGGATGTAATTATGAAGCAATTTCCCATTGAGAAGCACAGAGAACTATTATACAGGCTTAAAAGTTACTGTCACAACAAAGCAGCCACTATGCAAACAAAAAAAACCCTCCTCTGCTAACTGAGAGAGAAACCAATTAGTTGCACTGGAAAGTGCTTGTGCAGAATGCTTGGCTTCCCCTGTGCTTTGGGTCTGCTTTGTATTTTCCTGAGAGCCTTCCCATGCAACTCACTGTAATAATGTCCAAGAGAGAAAAAAACTTCAGGCCAAGAAGTCAGGGTGTTACTGAGTGATTAAACAATTTAAAAAATAAACCTACTCCTACCTTCATATTTCTATAGAGGGGGTCCATAGCGCAGCTGAGTACAAATCCGTGTGCTGTGTGCGATCATCCTCTGCGGTCAGACTGAAGCAATGGCGCCCAATTAGTGCACCCTACCAAGTCCTGCTATTCACAAGCAAATGCTGCTAGCCTAAATACCAGATGGACAGTCCCTGGTAACTAGAGAAAAGGAGGTGGGGGGAAGGGCCTTGACTTCACATTAAAGCTACTGGAGTGTGTGGAGAACACCCAGAGTTGGGCATTGGACACACCACCTGGCTTTTACATTGTGACAAGAACAGGATAAAATGTCACCACTAGCACGAGCAGAGGATCTGTGAGCAAAGTTAAAAGAAATTAATGCATCCCAAATGGACACGTGCTTTGCAGTTAGACTGAATCAGATCTTTCCCGGGGAAATAAAAGCACTCTACCCCTGACCACACTGCTCTTGGACACTAAGGTTAGGGGTAGAAGTTACACATAAACTGGTTAAAGTGATCAGAAATTGGTCTAAATCTATAACAGAACAAAAGTTCAGTGCACATAAACCAGTTTCAAAATGGCCAAAACTGGCTTAAGATAAATCTGGTTTAATGTAGTATCCGACTTAACTGATTGAGGTCAAACTGGTTTATGGAACTTCTGTCCCAGACCCCTTCGTGTTTTAAGTTAAATCAAAGACCCCCAGCATGCTTTTCAGCCCTGGGCTGGGTTGTTCTGTGCTATCTGCTCCAGAGAGCAGGGTTGGCCCTGCTCATCTGCTCTCTAGCTGGAGCAGGGGTAGAGGCATAGCCAGATGCCAGCCCAGCATGGTTCTCAGAGGCAAAATGGGTGGGTGGGGATTCCCCCCTCCCACCCCTCTTCCCCCTGGGGACCCCAGCTGGGCTCTGCCTAGCAAGGACGAAGCATCCCCTGTCAGGGAATGCTTCCCCACTCCCCCTCTAAGCACACCCTGGCTAAAATCCCTGCAGGCCAGGGTGAGAGATTAAACTCCTCCCCAGTCATACTCAGGACTGCTGGGGGCCTGGCCACACTTCCTCCCTCAGCTCACCTTCCCTCTGCCGCTGTGGAAGGGAAGAGAAGGGAAGGGAGGGCTCGTTCTAGCACCCCTGGCTCTGGCCTGAGCCACTGCAGGCATGTGTCTGCATTTCCAGAATCAAAAGTGAACTTGCTTGCTGGTTCAATCTATGTAGGTTAGACTAATCTGCAAAGATTGAATCAGTTCAGGCTTGGACTTTTTGAATGTCTGTACTTAGCCTAAAGCAACAACTCCTGTTCCCTTCAAGCACTATACATGAGCTAGATCAGTAGATCCCAATCTGCAGTACAGGTACCACCAGTGGTATGCAGACAACCTGTCAGTGGTACGTGTTAACAGATTTATTATAATTACTTTATATGAAAAAAATTTGCTGATGGTTCTGAAGGTTGTATCATTTTAAATTGGTGGTGCACAATTTATCAGAGTTTGGGAATTGTTGAGTTAGACAGCACGTGGAGCTGTGGCTTTTGTATGCATCAGGAACCAGGTATTTCAAAGAACAGGAGCCTCCTCCCAACCTGTCATTTGTCAGTGACTTCCTCTTTATGTAGAGGATTCATTTATTTTTTTACTCTGTTCCCCATACATGAAGCACACAGAATCCCTTCACTATGTGGATTAGATTGACATGGGGAAGCCAAGAACTCAAGTTGTGTGGACTGGATCTTCATGAAATGCTGTGAGAGGGAAGGAATAAAGTATTGAACTGTTTCTGGGCAGTAGTGAACATGGTTCCCCTCCCATGGGTGACTGGTGCCACCTTAGTCAGGGGGGCATGCTGATCCTGCCAACCAGGGGGGAGGGTTCTCCCTGACTAAGGCAGCACCAGTTGCCCATGGGAAGGGAACCATGTTCACTACTGCCAATTGCTGCAACCACTTCCAGAGTGGCTGCGGCCACTTCCAGAAGCAGGTGCAGCAATCTGCTGGTGCTTGCAGTGGGGCACGAGCGCTCCCACCTACCCCACTTGCCCATCACCTAAGTGGCAAGCACAGCCAGTCAGGGGGTACACCAGTGCTCTCAGGGGGTGCATGTGCACCCGTGTACCTCTATGCATCACCACTGTCCCCTCCTCTCAAAATGGGAGGCAATTATATTAAAATTGTTAGTTTATCTAAACTCAATCATTAAGGAAAAGTTCTTCAGAACTTTATTATTATTATTTACATTATTATTCATGGAAAAGACCTTACCCCAGCCTCATGCTAGATACACTACAAATACAGAACAAATGGCCCCTGGCTCAAAGAGCTTACAATCCAAGCATGAGACAAGAAATGACAGTTGGCAACAGAAAAACAGATGGGTGGTGTAAGGAAATAAAGAGATCTTGTGGTCATCTTGATCAGTACCTGTCTCAGCGTACCAGCAGCTTAACCAGTGTCAGGTATTTTGTAGGCCTCAAAGAAGACTGGTATGGCTGAACTAGCCAACTGCCCATCATGAATGACAGAGTGTTTCAGGGACTGTTTGCATGCCCCACCCTCCTCCTCGGGACTGGCCATGTAAACAGTTCCTTCACCCAGGGGTGATGCATAGGAAGTGCACACGGGTGCATGTGTACCCCCTGAGTATGGCGGTACACCCCCTACGAAAAGGCCAACAGTGTCAGCGGTGCCTGCGGGCAGTTGCTGCTCACCACCCCACTGCCAACAGCATCTGTGGGTGGTCCATGATCGCTGCTGGCTCCTGCCAACACTGCTAGCAGCATCTGTGGGTGGTTGCCGACCCCTGGTCAGCGTTCGCCACTCCCACCCTGCCCCCCGCCGCTGACAGTGCCAGCGGTGTCTGCGGGAGCATCCGCTTACCACTATTGCTTTCCTGCCGCTGGGGGCACACACCGCCTCCCTGCCTGAGGCCAAGGCGGAGGCGATGGAGGCGGCAGCAGTGACCTCCCCCTGCCCACCTCTGCCCCGTCCCCCTGCCTGAAGTGGACGCAGCAACGGCAGTGGCAGTGGCAGCCTGCACACAGATATGCCTTGACTTTATCTACACTAGAGCAACTCAGTATCGACACTGAGTGCCAAATTAGGCACTGAAAAATCATGTAACCAGCTAAAAAAGTGGAAGATTGGGCATGTCTACGTGAGACACTTTATTCAAGATTAGCGCAAACTACTGCACAGTAAGCATTACCATTAACATGTGCAGATGCTTACTCCACAGTAATTTGCGCTAATCCTAAGTAAATGCAGGTAGCAAATTTACTTGGAATTAGTTACTGCACAGTAACACGCTCCTCTGGCCCTGGGTTCTCCCCCGACCCCGCATGAGCCTCTCACATGCTGAGGAACATGTTGCCAGTGGCAATGTCCTCCATGGCTGCTGGGGGCAGGGACATATAGTGCAGACAGGTAGCTCTCCAGGCAGCAGCAAAAGTTGAGGGGCAGCACGGGCTTGCCCACCACACTGTCAATCCTCAGAGTCCTGTGCCAGGTGCACAGGTGTGCCTGGGGCACTATGGTCAGCAGCAGCAGCAGGGCACGGTGGGTTAGGCACTCCTTGGTCCATGGAAACATCTCCTCATATTGCATATATGACACTCAGCAGGTGCAAGCTCAGAGCCCATGTGATAGGGAGCTGATACTGGGGTGCCTCCCCAGAGCTGCGATTGGCAGCAGCACAGGAGACAGGCTGGCCTCCAGCAGAAGGTTGGGAGAGTGGCTCTGGAGTTGCAGCAACAGGTGTTGCCAGGAGCCAGGCCTGTCTGGGCCTGGGAACAAGGCAGGGGAGGCATGCTGCCTGCAGCCAGCACCCAATGGCCCACCTGACACTGTGGAGCAAGGGGGGATGGGGGACTCGACCTTTCACTGCCTAGGCCAGGGCCTTCCCAGTCATCTTACCATGGTCCCTGGGCACCCAAGCAAGCATGACCCCCGATCTGAGGCCAGGCAGTGCATGGACTCCCTGGTACAAAGCATTTTATCTCAGAAATGTTGCAAGCTCTCACCAACAGCCTCTTTCTCCTGGCTCTGCAGGTCCTGCAGCTGCACATGGGGGAGATATACCAGTTGGCAGGCAGGATGCAGCCTCAGAGTTACTGCCAGCCTCGGCTAGGGCCCTCTGAACGTGCTGGCTCCAGCAGTTCAGGATCCAGGACCACACCCAGCTGCTGGACCACCTGGCCATGGTGGCTGAGGGGCACCTGGTGGACTCGTGAACTTAGCGAGTGGAGAACATTGCTTGCGATGAGGTGCAGGACCAGCATGAGGAGGAGCGGGACCAGCAGAATGACCAGGCAAACCAGGAGTTCTGGGAGAGGTTCTTGGCTCTGGAGATGTGGCACACTGAGGCCCTGGAGTGGCAGGCTGTTCTGCTGGCTAGAGCAGTGAAGGCCACAAAGGATTGCTGGTTGCTGGACACCATCCTGGCCCTGGCGGTCACCTTTGTGCTGCCTGTTGCCCTGCCCCTGGCTGCAGACTCACCTGGTCTCTGGCAACCACCAACTGGCAAGCAGCAGGCCCCTCTGTGAGCCTGGGTGGAGATGGAGCACTGTCTCCACCAGCCAGGAGTCTCTGCCATGGCCTCTGCCCTGGGTGCCCTGCTACCTAGTCCATCTGCCTGGGCCCAGCCCCGCCACTTGCCCTGCCTCCGTGCAGCTGCAGAGCAGAGCTGCCCACAGCAACACATGCAGGCCCTGCTGATCTTGGCCACTGGCTGCAGGAGCGGAAGCCTGCTGCACCGGGACAGCAGTCCCCACTGTCACCCCTGGGTAACCCCCCTGCCCGTCAGCTTCGGTGAAAAGTGCGCACCCACAGGGAAGCAGCCAGACACTGGGGTGCTAGGCACCTGTCCCTCAGCTCCACTCCTAGGCACCTCCATCCCATGGCCCTCCACCCTGGGAAGGCAGACACACACCACTGTAAATAGTCTGCATGTAGAAGAGAGTGTTTTATTGGTGGTGGGTGGGGTGGGTTGTGGAGGGGCTCTGTTGGGAGGAGATAATGGGGAGCAGCTCTGTGAGGTGTGGGGGAGGAAGGGAAGGGGTCTGTTGTAGGGGAAGGAGCGGGGACAGGCTCTGGTACAGACGGAACATGGGGTGGAGTCTGTTTCTGTGGACAGGAATAAACTGCTTTTTTGAGAACGGCCTGCAGTGAGCATGGTGATGATTGATGACCCAGGGGATGCTGGCCTTGGAGACCCTGAGAGTGCACCAGTGTCCCTTCATGTGGCTGAAGGTACATTCCACAAGTGCATGGGTCTGGCTCAGGCACTGGATGAAGTATGCCTGGAGGGGATCCAGCTGGCCGATGTACAGCCGCATGAGCCAAGGGAGAAGCATCTAGGTGGGGCCCCCAGTGAGAAGGGGCGGGACCACCACCACACCCAGCTGGATGTCTGGCACCCCCCAGTGCAAAGTGCCCACTCTCCACCAAAGCTGGCAGAGCATAGCTGCAGAAAAAACAGGTGTTGTGGGTGCTTCCTGCCCAGCTAGCGCTTACATTCATGAAGGCGCCACAGAGGTCAATGATGGCTTGGAGCAGAAGCCCTACTGGCTGTAGTAGGGGCGGTTGCTGTGGGGCAGGCAGGTGGACAGGGATGTGGGTCCCATCTCAGGCACAGAACCCCACCACCCCTGCCAGGGGGTCATGTACGTGGAGCATAGTGTGCCCCAGCATGGCCTGGAGGGCACCACACACCCCACAAATCCCTAGCTAAGGATTTATTGGAGCCTGTCTGCATCATATGGGTTAAAGGCAGGTGCCTAGAAGGCAGAAAAGAGTGCTTTTGCCTTGAGATGTGTGGAATTAAGCTATGTGATCTCTGCTTAGAGTGAGACTGGGCACAGAAAAGGTTTGTCAGTCCCATTAACTGCATGTCCCTTGTAAGCCTGGAAACAGGCCTGCCAATTTGCGAGCAAGCTAAACATGCTAATGGGGTTCCTTTATGATCCCAACTCCCTTGGGGTAGCCAGGGGAATGTGGTCAGACAGCAGGGATGTGGGCTTTTACCAGGTCAGTCCAGTCCATATGTCTAGGTCTTTGATATGCAGATTGGAGCCATTGTGAGTTACAGCCCTGCTGTCTATGAGCTGGGGGAGGGGGAGGGTGGAGCTCCGTGTCCAGATTGCCTAAACAGATTTTTAAAATTCCCATGAAGTGGCTAACTGAATTTTCAATCTCTGCAGGTGATTATCAGATGCCAGCAGGTGAGCACTCTTGCAAGTAAAGGGCTCAGTGGGCATTTATACACGTGCTCCAGTAGTCAGGGGTTGGGGGGGGAGCACTTTAATTAGAGCCGCTCTAATTAAAGCACCCAGAGCATCACATGTACAGTATCTGTCCCCCTGTGCTGAAAAATGGTGGTGGGGGCTCTTTAAGTAAAGCTTGTGGAATGAGCTTTAGTTAAAGCGCCCCCGCCACCATTTTCAAGCCTAGGGATGCTGATACACATGATGCTGGAGTCTGCTGGAGCATGGTAATTACTGATTAATTGAGTCTGTTTGGTTACAGATTAATTGAGTCTGCTCTGACATGCTGTAATTACAGTGCATCGAAGCAACCTCCCTGTATGTGTATAGGTACCAAGGCCTGTTCTGTTCCCACTGCAAAACCTCTTGGTTCTGCGAGGCTGAAGAGCAGGGGAGGCTGTCAATAGCTGCAAACTTATATCCTGGGATAGGTTTCTTGGGAACAGAGTTGAACAATCCCTTAGACCCAGAGAAAGGAGAAACTGCTTTGGGGCCATCAGGGAGCTAGCTGCAAATGTCTTGATCACCTGCACACTTAGGTGCTACTTTCCTCAGAAAGCCATTCAGTCCCTGATTTTCACAGGGACACCAATATACATATTAGGTAATGATAAGGGGAACACAGGAATATCTGCATTGAGGGTCTCTGGTGACCTGGATGTCCTGGAGTGGGACCATCTGCAGGGACAGGGGGAAGCTGGAATCCTCTGTGATGTATCAAGGGTGAGGATAAAACTGGATTTATGTGAATAAAAGAATATAGGAACTTGCCTTGAAATGTAAGAACGGTCAAAAGGGAGGAGAAAAGGAGCATCCTGGCTCCTATGAGAGAGACAGCATGCTGGCTGGGCCCTGTTTTCTGTGTAGACACCACCACACCCTCCTCTCCCTATCAATCTCCTGCTGCAGGGCAGCTGAGTATCTGGGGGTGTGAGAGGCATTAACAAAGCAAAGAGAAGATTCAGTTTGCCCTGGGCAGGACTCAACAAGGACAAGAAGGCAAACCAAAGTCTTTGCTGAAAGTCAGGAGGCAGGGAGAGAGGAGAGCAGTAGCTGCAGGCAGGCTGGGATCACAGTTTTACCATCAATGGTGGGTCACAGGAATTCTCTGCATTCATTGTGTTATACTGGAAGTACCAGAGAGTGCATTTTTCTAGGTGTGGCATCTGGCTGACAGTAGGTCAGTGCACTTGATAAATATAAACTGCTGCTCCACTCATACCCGAGTGTGCAATACAAGACAAACAAGCAGTTCCTTCTGTTATCTTATCCTAGAAGCATTTACAGTAGCATGTTACAAAAAGACTTGTTTCCTTCAGGGTAGCAGTTCAGAAACGCAGCTCCTAACAAAACTCCTGGAGGAAAAAGTCTGGAAGCTGAGGAATCTAACAGTGAATTCTTAGAAGATTAACACAACAGAAATCTCTGGATGAGGTGCAGCATGTAAGTTTTAATCTGTCAAATCCTATTTGCCAGTCAGTACATTGAGAAAAGTCTAGGAATTATACAGTGTCTGCTTTTGAAACCTGGGGGCAAAGGAGACAGGGAGGCTAAAGTCTTTAGACAGGAACAGCAAACATCAGAAAAGGTTTACTGGTCTTATAAAATAACTTCTCCAGCAAGACCTGGAGGAAAAGGAGTTGCACACATGAGCTGAGAATTCTCATTCAGTGGACTGACCTTCCAAATCCAGACCTGTTCATCAGTCACCAGTAAATTGTTCTCAGCAGACACCTTTGGAAGGTACATGATTTTAAATGAACCCCAAACCATAAGTGAGGGAGAGGAGAAGCAAAAAGAAGGATAAGAAACCACAGGCTGCTGTGTAGGGTGCTGTCTGGCTGAGGTAACTCCTAGATGGGTTCTGTAGAGTGCTGGACTGGATGTGTTACATAGACCACTTGCCTCAGGCTCAGCTGATCTTCTCTCCCTACTTATCCTGAGTAAATATTAATGGTAATGGGAGCTTTTGAGTCTTAAGCTGTTATTTCAGAATTTCTTGTGGAGCACTCCAGTGAGAAAAAAACATCCCTGACATCTCAGGAGAGAGAAGGGAGAGTGCTGCATGTTAGACTTACTCTTGAAGCTTTGGTTATGATTTGTGGCCTTTGACCAAAGCCTAGGTAATAAGGCCATATAATTAAATTGGAAATAGCACGGTACCAGCATGGCATGAACAATCGTACAACAATCAGTCAAGCTGTCTCAGCCCATACACTGTCATAACCAATAACGAAAATCCACGCAGCATCAAGGAACAGGTACATCCAGAGCAACATAAGGTTTCATGCCAAGGATCTCCCAAGCACAAAGCGTTGCTAGTGTTACACCAGAGTGCAAGCCTCATTCAGCATTATCAATAAAGGGAGCCTTAGACTTCCATGACAGAAGATGTGGGCTATCACCTCTGCATTAAAGATGGACATGAGCACAAACATGCACACTCTCTTCACTGGGTTCTCTCCGAGTGCACAAAAAAGCACACACACAAGAAGCACTCCCATGATTCATGCTGAACACATACAAATGCATGCAAGCTACTGACTGACACACCTTCTGCACACTGTTTTAAAACAGCTGCAGTTCAGTTAGCCTCTTAGTTTGAATGCTGGATCCTTGGTACTTACAACAGCATTTTCTTGAGTCTGTTTGCTGTTGAAATTGGGGGGGTATGCATTTGATTCAAGTGGTAAGTACATGACGGTTTGTAGAGAACTGTTCCTGAAAGGAGGAGCTGGTCCACAGGCAGCTGAGAGCTGATGTCAGACAGGGCCCCCAGCCTCCTTTCAACCCACAGAAGGAGGGATCTTGCCCACAGGACAGAATGTATGGACATTAGCATGCATACAGCAGCAGGACAATGGGAAGGGATAGGGCGGAGCTGCCATACCAACTGCAGACCAGCTGTCCCTCACCCAGAGGGACAGGCGCCTCCTTCCCTTGCTGAAGTCTTTTTTCCTGAGTCACAAAGAGTTGTGAAATGTTTGGCATCCAAGGCATGAGAAAGCAGGCCAAGGATTGAATCACGTGCAAGGGAACAGAGGGGTTGCCATATGCCTGTCACTGAGAGGGGGCTACTCCCAGACCCACCAAAGGGATGCAGATCAGGAGAGGGTTCCCAGACCAGGAGAATGTGGGGAGAGGGAGAGCCAAGGAAAAGATAAGCCAAGGAACTGTGGGGGACCTCTCCAGACATGGTGAAGAGGTGTGGGAAGTTGTGCTCATATGCAGATGAGACTGCAGATGGCTTGGAGGGCTTGGGGTTTCCTCACAGAAGAGAGAACCCTGGTGGGGCAGAGGAGGGGAGTAGGCAGATGACCAAGAGACTCCCACTGAGAGGGCAGGGGGACTCTGCAGGGCAAAGCCAAAGTGGTTGCATGCTCTCTCTTCTCCCCTGCCACCATCTTCCAGGAAAGCCCCTTGCACTCTTTCCCTGTCAGGGCAGCATGTTTCTAAATCCCTCATCACTATCTGGAATCTCAAACTTCCTACGTAATGCACATCCTTGGGAGTGCTGCTCCAAGGGAAGCAGAGACAGTGCTCCCCATGGAAAATGGCTTCCAATCTTGGGCTGGGGCAACACTCTGAATCTTCAGCAAGGCACAAATGAGCCACAACCTTGCACAACCCCGGTGCATGCAAGAGGAAGCCTCTGCTTTGAGCCTTGGAATTGTGGGCAGCTCAGACTCCCATGCAGGGATCCTTCCAGTGCACAGGAAAGGTTTCTTTTTCTAGTAAATCCAAGATAATTGATGGTTTGAGAAGCTGCAGGCAGAGGCCAGGGGGAATCAAAGACAACTGGTGAAATGATTTTACTCAGGGACATAAATCTAAAAGAAAAACATTAAATAGCTAACAAGAGAGCAAGTGAAACTTAAGCAGCCTGCAGCCATTTTGGTTATGAGATGATTCCCGTCTCTGCACCACCATGGGCCATGAGAGGCAGTAGAAGAGGAAGAGGGTAGCCAGAAGGCCCAACACGGTCATTATCTCATCAGAACAAAGTGAGCCCCAGGGCTTTATATCAGGAGTTGGCAAACTATGGCCCACAGAGCCTTTGGATCCTGCCCACAGAGCTGTAGCTTTAATGGTATCTGGCAATGGGAGGGCTCCCTCTGTGCTGTGCCACTCAGCTGCCTGGGGCTCCGGTGGAGGGACTCTCTCTATAGCACCTTTCAGCTGAGCAGTGGAGAAAAGCAGCAGCTAGATCCTACTGCCCACCTACCTTTGACCTGAGCTGGGTCATTCCCAGCTGCCTGCTGGAAAATGCCATCAACTCCCTGCTTTATAGTCTCACATATGTCTTTATTTGCCTGGCCTCATGCAGTGTGGTGCTAAGTCCCCTTACCACGGCCTGGAAGCAGAATACTCAAAGGATGGAAGACAGCTGAGGGTCAATTTCAGAGGAGACAGCAGTCTCTCAACATAGCTAGGCTGGGTTTGTAGACGTGGAAAGCAATGCTGTTCTCTTTCCCCTTCTGCAGGGGCAAGGCCAACAATCCCTCATCTACCCACCCTCCCACCCAGCTCTGCCTTGGCCTTCCTA
>NW_017728998.1:46691742-46695626 GCF_001723915.1 Gavialis gangeticus | reverse complement strand
CACTGCCCCACCTCTGTCAGGCACCAAGGACTCCTGCCATAAAAGAAACAGAGGCAAGTGTGGAAACATTCAGCTTGGCATTGTCTGCATCCTCTGGGAACAGGAAGAATCCAGCCAGACTAGTGTGCAAGTTTCCTGTGGTCTGGCCAGCTCAGGCTGCCTCACTACATAGAGCTTTTCTCCAACTGCTTCTTCTTGGCCTTTAGTAAACCCTGCAGACAATTCCTATTTGCCTAGTATTTTTCACTCACCCAGACTGTGTCTTGGAAACACTGAATGCTGAACTGCTTCTCTCTCTCCTCCTGCTCCACTCTAGTTACGATCTACAGCAGCTTCTAAAGGACAGGTTTGTAGGAGCTTGCTTCCTGCCTGTCTCACATCCTGCACCCACTGCTCCAAAAACTACCAGGCTCAGGAATCCCTTCCCACAAGCACAGCAATGAACAGCTTTCTAGAATTCAGCTTAGCCTTTGGCAGAAAATATGTACATGGACTACTCCTATGATTTCTGTGGAATAACCTGGGCTACATTCCTGCATAGGAAATTTACAGAGGCATGGCAGCAGGGCCTCTGATGAACCCTCACCACCCTCCTGTAGCCCATGAGACCTGGCACATCAGAAACTCTTCTGGAGGAGGATGACCAGTGACCTTGCTGACCTTGGACTTCCCCACTCAGCCTCTGGCTTATCAGGAGGGACTGTTAGGTTCAGGAAACTCCCAACTAAAGGGCATTATGTGAGGACAGAAAGGACCAGCCACAGAAAGGAGTAAATTAATTTAAGCAGAACTTTGCTCTTCCCTTCTCACCACAGACCATGCTGCCCCCTTGGCTTTTTAAAGACAGAATGCATTTTGAGAAGGGGAGCTAACCTAATTGTCACCTGAAACTTTCAAGCTGCTCAAGTAAGGTTTGCTAATGAGTCTGCACATCCTGCAAGTTAAAGGTCCAGCCATACCAAATTACTTAAAATAGCAGCATATTTTATGTACTACTCCTTTATAAATGCAACAAGATATAGCTATCATTGACTGGTCCACTGAAACCAGTGAGATCAAACATTTGCCCTCTACTTAGCTAGGCTACTTTTCCTTGCAGCCAGCCTTTCACTCTTGCAACCCAAGTCATACACCATGCAGAAGACTCAGCTGCAGGGGATTTTTCTGTGAAGAAGGACTACACTTCTTGCAATTAAAGCTAACTGGCTTGCTTTAAAGGGCTAAACATTTTTTTTAAAGAAACTTACAAATGGGCTCCTAATAATCGCCATGAGAAGGAAACAAAACAAGGAGGACAGATTGGGAATGTCTATATGTGTGCTCTAATGCGCAGTGGCTTATTTTACCATGCATTAAAGTGTCACATAAAAAACTGCAATTATGCTAATGTGCAGTAAAATAGCCTACTGAGCATAAGACATCACTTAAAAACCTTGCGCATTTATTACTGTGCATTGAGGCAGCCTAATGCACATTTCTTTAGTATTGCACATTGGACGTACTAAATTTAATGCACATTAGAAAAAGCACCTTAATGCATTTGTAGACATGCCCATTGTATTCTAGGCCAGGGGTAGCCAGATTGGGGAGGGAGCAGGAAACACAGTGGCAAATAGGTCAGGGAGCAGAATGCAGAACAGCAGATTGGGTAGGTATCACAGGGCAGGGAGCATGAAAGCAGAACAACAGATTGGGTAGGGAATGAGAGTGGTATTCAGGGGGGGTGCAGGGCTACCTTGTGGCACACCTGTCAAAAAGTTTGACCCCTCTGCTGTTTTAGGCAACTAAAACTGACAGAGGCTCTGAAAACCATACCACTGCATGTGAGTTTGTATTTAACTGCTATGCAGCTGGTTAGTACCTTTGAGACCCTCGAGACCATGACCACCATTGAGGTTTCTTTTGTTTTCCAATCTAAAAAAGGCCAGAATTGCTGTCCAGTTTTACAGCTCAGGACCTGGACACATGGCCTTTTTACATCAGTGTGATTTATATCTGTTTTGCATACTGATACAAATGACACTTGGGTTTGGTGTGGACAGTAGAACAGCTCTGTTGAGGTGACTGTATACTATAAGCTGCTATTACAGTACTTGTGTGAACAAGTGGGTGAACAGCTATTTGCCTGAGCAAACAGCTACTGTGGGATAATTTCTATACACTCCCACCTCCAATAGCATAATTTATGCCACTGCCATTCTACCCTGACTTTTCCTTGGGTAGTTCTACGTTAGATATGAGTAAGTTACACCAGCGTGAGCTATACATTTGTGTCTGCTCCTTTTTCATGTCAGTTTAAAGACCAGATGCAACCATGGAAACATGTTGTATACCCAGGGCTTTACTTACAGGCTGGGCTTGGGTTGTTTACTGCCCGTGTTAAGAGAAGGAGAGATAATGCAGTAATTACAGGGCAGTATGCAGTGGGGGCAGGAGATGAGAGAGCTACTGCTAGCTGTACTACAGATTTCCTGTGACACTGGACCTACCTCTCTGCCCCAGTTTGCCCAGCCGATGAAAGCAATCTGTATTTACAGGGCTACATTGATTGTAAAGTGTTCTATAGTCTTATTGCTAGAGCAGCCATCTAACTCCTCTTTTCAGTCATCAGCTGATGTAATGAGATATTTAAAAGATCTCTCCACAATACTAACATGATATTCTGCTCCTGGTGAAAGCATGAAACTTGTGCTGGAAACTATGGGAATTGTTTGTGTGCAGCAAAGAGCAGTCTGCAGATTGGACTCTGCTAAAGCACACAAGCTAAAGCAGATGTGAAGAGTGCCAGACAACTCACCTAACCCCTCCCTTGAGGCACAGCACTGTTCTGGGTACTTCCTCTAGGCTCCTCCCTCCCAGAGGATGGTTTTTGATGTTTCCACATTCAGCTGAATTCCCCCTCCCCACCCTGAACACCTTTGGCTGACAAGGCAAGACAGAGAGACAGTATCCAAGTGGCACCTGCATCTGGTGAAGCTTAGCACTGAGTGTCTTATTTTTTCTGGAATCTGAGAACTTCCATACCCAATGTTTGTGCAAGTGTGGAATAAATGGAACACGGCTCATTGGCCCTTTGCACTTGCCAAAGTTAGATTTTAAAATGCACTTGGAAAATCCTGCTGTTTATTCATCTGTGGCCTCAGAAACTAAACTGCATCAGCCCCCCATTCCTCTCCATACAGCAGCAGGCAGACCAAAAGGGCATGTCTGCTTTAAACCAAACACATGAGAATTCTGGACCTGCAGAGCTCCCAAACAAAACAGGTCCAGCCTTATACACATCTCCATTTCTTCCTTGTCAGTTATTTGGTCCTGCTTGCTTCCTATGGGCCTCACCACCCAGCAGAAAGCTCTGCTGCCCTAGGCATCCCTTTGTTCTGGGGTCTTGCTTCTTTGAATGGACTAGCATAGAAAAGACTT
The DNA here is from genome assembly GCF_001723915.1 of Gavialis gangeticus. Lineage (NCBI taxonomy): Eukaryota > Metazoa > Chordata > Crocodylia > Gavialidae > Gavialis > Gavialis gangeticus. Next base: position 46,692,206 of record NW_017728998.1, on the reverse strand, counting down.
GCACAGAGCAGAGAATGGGCTCTTTTCATGGCTGGATATGGAGGGCTTTCTCTTGACATAACATCACATTAAACTGTCCACAGCCTGAAGGACATAGTGTTTTCAGCATAAGCAACGGCCAGGCCCCACCACCAGTGGTCAGCGCTGTAACTCTGGATGCAAAGAACTGATATCTGGTTGCTGGGTCTCCAGGCAGGCCTCTCACAGACACTTATGTCCCAACAAGGAATTGTGGTAGACCATATGGAAAAGCCCATTCCCCATTCTTTACCCCTTCTGTACTAGAAATGGCCTTTTCATGGATAGATATACTTTCCTCCCGGTACCGAAAAAAAAAAAAAAAGAAATGACAGGTATTAGGCTAAAAGGGACTTCGCCCATAGGGTCACTGAGTCCAGTCCAGATCAGTTCTGCACCCCTCCCTCCCCATAGCACCCCCAGCTCCTCCTGGAAGGCTGTTCCAA
>NW_017728998.1:46677063-46686742 GCF_001723915.1 Gavialis gangeticus | reverse complement strand
GGGGCATGTGCCCTGGGCATTGCCTAAGGGTGAGAGACAGCTGGCCAGGCACGTTTTTTCCATGCTTTGTCTCTGAGGTACAAAGGTTCCAGTTCAGGAAATAGCCTGCATAGAGCAGTGCAGTATTTGAGATGCTGTTGCTTGGCACAGTTGCTTTGCATTGTAGATGCACACACACACATACATTTCACTCCTTACCTTGTCAAAGAATTCATACAGCCTGACTGTCTCACTAATCCGACTCCTGCTTTCATCCAGGTGGGTGCAGAATTCCTCCAATCGATTTCTATATGCTTGCAGCTTAACCCCATAAATGTGAAGGTCTTTAGAGGAAAAGTCTTCCCACCTGTTCAGTTTCTTCAGCACTTCCTGCCCCCTTCTACAACATTCCTGAAAGCAAAAAGCAAAATTTTGGTTATGGTGGTGCAGTGGAGACCTGCAAACAGATACTCTGAGCAGCACTCCAAAATGTCTGGCACTGGTTCTGGCTAACTAGACTGGATCTTAACTCTAGCATGCTACAGAATTCACAAAATGGTGCCCCTCTGCATAATCATCATTACAGGGAACCACTATATTGTGAGAGTCAGGTTAGATACAGGGACTCTGTAGCCTTAGCATTAAAGGGCCTACACGATAAGACAAAAAGCTACTTAGGATCAAAGAAAATGAACTATTTTGAGAATCTGAAGTGAGATCCAAGGGTCCACCACGAGGTCAGGAGTATATTTTAAATAATTCTTGCTCCAGGCCGGGCTCTCATGAGGAGATATGTGACTTCCCCACTCAGCTAGGGGTAGGTGGCCTGGAACTAGGGGCTTTTAGGTGGATTTACCCAGAGGAAGTGATGAACTAGGCCATGTTTATTTGGCTGCCATTGTTCCCCTGGCTTACCTGTGGCGGGTTAGGGTGTTAGGTCTGTGTTGTGTCAAGGTTGATAATAGTCTTATGTAGTTTAAATTATGGTTTGTATAGCATGGTTGGGATAGGGATAATCCTGCCAAAGGCAGGGGGTTGGACTACATGACTTCTGGAGGTTCCTTCCAACCTTACTTCTTGATGATTCTATGATTTCACATCCCTGCTAAGCATAGGCCATTGCTGACCCACCTTGGCCACTTGATCCACCTCTGCCAGTTAAGGAGAGCAGAGGAATCAGAGGGGTGTTAAGCATACACCTCAGCACAGCCACTAGGCTCTTTTTAGACATGTGCTCAGGACCCTCCATCTAGTTGCCAGATTCAGGTATGGGTGGAATCTGAGTGAGTGGAAAGGGCTTGTTTCTTGGCAGTGGTTCTGGGTTTGGCAGGGAGGCAGTCCGGTCTTTTTTAATATGGTCTTAAAAAACAGGACTGCACGGGCACCTTGGGGCAGGCTGCACTGCCCCGCTGTCCGCCCCGAGGTGCACACGCAGTCGCCACCAGCACGGAGCTGATGCTACAGCTGTGGACCCTGGCGCAGCTGTTTGCAACCTGCCCCCTGCTTGCTGCAGCTGCCCAGAGTCTGGGCTGGCTATGAACAGCTGCACCAGGCTCATCACCTCCATGCCGGGAGTGGGGGGAGAGACCAGGGTTGTGCTGCCTCAGGCCCCTCCCCCACTGCCCGTTCTGAGGTGCACATGCACGTGCCAGTGCAGAGCTGATGCCGGAGCCCAGCACAGCTGTTTGGAGCCTCTTGGCTGCAGCTGGCCCTGGCTCTGGGGAGCTGCTGCCTGCTGGGAGCAGCCCGGGACACACTGAGACACTGCAAGCCCTGCTGGGAGCAGTCCAGGCTCCGTCGCTGGCAGCAGCTACCCAGAGCCGGGGCTGGCTGTGGCGTGCCAAGCAAAATGTCCTCGCGTGCCACGTTCGGCATGCATGCCAGGGGTTGCCAACCCCTGGTCTAGATGATGTGCATGGCACCTGGAGAAGAATGATTTTAGATCTCCCTCTGACATATATGTTCAGCAAAGTCCTCAGCCTAAGTCTGCAGAGCACTGAAGCCCATGCTGGTCCACAGGCATTTAAGGGGCAATAGCACAGCATCTCAGGTCCTCTTAAGGTGGAAATAGCTTTTCATTGCCTTGTGCTGCCGTAAAAATTTTTACAGCACCACAAAGGCCAAGCACACAGACGTCCATATGTTTTGTTGCACCAAAAAATGCCCCAAATTTGTGGCCATGACAAAAGGTAGTATCAATTTATACTGGTATTTAGCATTTCATAGATTTCATAGACATTAGGGCTGGAAGGGACCTTGAAGATCATCAAGTCCAGCTCCCCTGCCCCAGGGGCAGGAACTCAGCTAGGGTCAAAGGACCCCAGCAAGATAAGCATCCAAGCGTTTCTTGAATAAGTCCAGAGTAGGTGCCTGCACCACATCTGGAGGGAGTCTATTCCAGGCCTTGGGGGCTTGGACAGTAAAGAAATTTTTTCTTATGTCCAGCCTAAAATGGTCTTGTAGGAGTTTATGACCATTGGTCCTTGTTTTTCTCTGAGGCGCTCTAGTGAACAGATGTTCTCCCAGATCCTGATGAACACCCCTTGTGTACTTATAGGCAGCCACCAGGTCGCCCCTGAACCTGCGCTTTTCCAGACTGAAGAGTTCCATGGCTTTCAACCTCTCTTCATAAGGCCTATTCTCTTGCCCTGTCATCATGCATGTGGCTCTCCTCTGGACTCTCTCAAGACATCCTTCTTGAATTGCGGAGCCCAGAATTGGATGCAGTACTCCAGCTGCGGCCTCACCAAGGCCAAGTACAGTGGGAGGATAACATCCTGAGATTTACTTGAGAAGCATCTATAGATGCAAGCCAGGGTTTTGTTTGCTTTACCAGCCATGCATATTTAATATGTTTGCTATTTGACATCCATTTACTTCATAGCACAAGAGGGTGGGCAGCCTGAGTGCCCATGCTCTCCAGCTGCTCTGTGTAGGTGCTCCAGGGGCTTGAGGCACCCAGTCTTGTGCACCTTAGGAACTCTGTGCAGGTCCCTTTAGGTCTCAAAAGTGCATGCCCAGCTTTCACCTCCTTGCCAAGATGTTCCCCCAGGATTTGGTACCCCCCCATCCTGATGTCTATCAGGCCCCTTAGTGCTTACTTTAGTGCTTACCTGCACTGGATCAGCCCAGGTTAGCACTAAGGTAAGCACTAAGGGGCCCAACAGACATCAGGACAGGGGGGTACGAAGGGCACGCATTGTGGGGCTTAAATATCTCTACAATAATGCTAGGAGCATGGGGAACAAGCAGGAAGAACTTTCACTCTTCCTTGCAAGCAACAACTTCAACCTGGCTGGACTAGCTGAAACCTGGTGGGACCCTACTCACGATTGGGCAGTAGACATTGAGGGTTACAGGTTGTACAGATGGGATAAAGTGGGGAAAAAGGTTGGGGGGTACTGCTCTCTATGTTAAGGAACAATATACATCCTCTATAATCAAGATGGGATCAGGGGAGGGCCAAACCAAGGTACTGTGGGCCAGGATACAAGGGGGTCAAGGGGAAAGGGACTTGGTAGTGGGGGTCTACTACAGACCACCACACCAGGAGGATGAGCTAGACCTGGAATTCTCCAGACAGCTCTCAGAGGCCGTACAGTTGGGAGATATGGTTGTCATGGGTGACCTAAACTACCCTGACATCTGCTGAGAGGAGCAGTCAGCCAAATCTGCCCACTCACATAGGTTCTTAACCTGCATACAGGACCTCCACCTAATGCAGGAGGTATATGGTCCCACTAGGGGAACCGCCTTGCTGGAGTTGGTGTTAGCTACAGGGGATGACCAGGTGGGGAATCTGCAGGTACAATGTAACCTAGGGGATAGTGACCATTGATTGCTTGAATTCACTATCTGGTGAAGGGTGGGTAAACTAAATAGCATGGCTGAAGTGCTAGATCTCTTAAAGGCTAACTTCAGTGTGCTCAGGAGATTAGTTAGTGAGGCATTAAAGCACAAGAGCATTGGCGAAAGGGTGGTTGTTCTTCAAGGGAGCGGTCCTACAGGGGCAGACGGAGACAATCCCATTGCGAACAGAAGGGGGAAAAGGGGCCAAGAAGCCCTCTTGGCTGAATAGGGAAGTCCAGGAAAGCCTAAGGGCAAAGAAAGAGTTATACAGACTGTGGAAACAGGGGGCTGCTACCAAGAAGGAGTATACCTCCCTGGCTTGCACTTGAAGGGAATCAGTTAGGAAGGCCTAAGCAGGATTAAAACTTAGGCTGGTGACAAAAATTAAGGACAATAAAAAGTCCTTCTTCAGGTATATAGGGAGCAAAAGGAAGGCGCAGGGTAGCACAGGAACCCTACAGGACAAACTAGGGCAATTGGTGATGGAGAGGGGGGACAAAGCTGAGCCCTTCAATGAGTTCTTTTCATCTGTATTCCTAGACATGGACCAAGACAAATCTCCCAGTTGGATCATAGATAGACACAGGAGGGATACCAGCCCGCCAACTGTTAGCAGAGACTTGGTGAAAGGGTACTTGGAGGGGCTGGATGTGTTCAAATCAGCAGGCCCAGATGAACTTTATCCAAGGGTGCTGAAGGAATTGGCTAGTGTCATAGCAGGGCCGCTGGCACGGCTGTTCGAGCACTCACAGTGCTCCAGTCAGATCCCAGAGGACTGGAAAAGGGCAAATGTAGTCCCTATTTTCAAGAAGGGGAGGAGGGAGGAACCCGGAAATTATAGGCCAGTTAGTTTCACCTCTATCCTTGGGAAAACTCTGGAAAAATCATTAAGGATCACATTTGTGGAAGCCCAGCAGGGGAAATAATGATAAAAGGAAATCAGGTTCACTGCACATAGATCCTGCCACACTACCCTTGTTTCTTTTTCTGACCAGGACACAAAATGCTAGACACAGGAGTTGAGGTAGATGTCATTTACCTAGACTTTAAGAAAGCCTTTGATAGGGTATCACATTCTGTTCTTGTAAGTAAACTGACAGGCTGTGATGTAGATGATTACACGGTCAGGTGGATGGCAAATTGGCTTGGGGGTTGCACCCAGAGAGTAGTGGTGGACAAGTCAATATTGACCTGGAAAGATGCGGGCAGTGGAGTTCCGCAAGGCTCGGTCTCTGGACCCGTGCTATTCCACATCTTCATCAGTGACTTGGATGAGGGCGTGGAGAGCACCCTGTTCAAGTTCGCAGGTGATACCAAATTATGAGGCAAAGTTAACACACCAGAGGGGAGGGAACAGATCCAAGTGGATCTGGACAGGTTGGAAAAACAGGCAGAATGAAATAGGATGCAGTTCAACAAGGACAAATGCAAAGTGCTGCACCTGGACAAAAAGAACCGCCAATACACTTACAGGCTGGGGGATGACCTTCTCAGTAGCACAGCAGCAGAAAGGGATCCTGAAGTCATAACTGACTCCAAGATGAACATGAATCGTCAATGTGATGAAGTGATCAACAAGGCTAACCGCACTTTATCATGCATTAGCAGATGCATGATGAACAGGTCCAGGGCGGTGATGCTTCCTCTCTATGTGGCACTGGTCAGGCCGCAGTTGGAGTACTGCATCCTGTTTTAAGTGCTGCACTTCAAGAGGGATGCGGAGAATCTTGAGAAGGTTCAGAGGAGGGCCACTCATATGGTCAGAGGCCTGCAGGCAAGGCCCTACAAGTAGAGACTGAGGGACTTAGATCTCTTCAGCCTTTGCAAGAGAAGGCTGAGAAGTGATCTTCTGGCTGTCTATAAATTCATCAGGGGACGGCAGCATGGAATAAGAGATGCTCTATTAACTAGGGCACCCCCTTGAGTAACTAGGAACAATGGCCACAAATTGTTCGAAAGCAGATTTAGGCTGAACGTTAGAAAGAACTTCTTCGCAGTTAGGGTTGCCAGAACCTGGAATGGGCTTCCAAGGTAGGTGGTGCTCTCCCCTACCCTGGGGGTCTTCAAGAGGATACTGGACAAGCTCTACGCTGGGGTCATCTGACACCAGTGCTTTTTCCTGCCCAGGGCAGGGGGTCAGACTTGATGACCTACTGAGGTCCCTTCCGACGCTAACATCTATGAATCTATGAATCTCTGGAACATGTCTCCATAAGCAGAGAAAGCTCAAAAGGCACTCCCAGGGTTACAGAAGCCCAATTCTGTGTGGGAATTCCCAGGGTGCACCAAGCTCCTCAAGCACCACAGAAATACATTCTCCATTGTCCCACAGAATTAACAGGTGGGACAACGGGCGACGTGTCTTGCCCCATGAGGTAGGTCAGCCATGCCAGCACACATTATAGAGAATCATAGAATCAGAGAAGTAGGGCTGGAAGGGACCTTGGGAGGTCATGCAGTCCAACACCCTGATGAGGCAGGATCATCCCTAGCTAAACCAAATCCTGGCATGGCTGATCTGTTTTATTTGGGAACATCAATTTCTAGGGGTGCACCGATAGAGATTTTTGGGGCTGATACTGATAGTCGATATTTAAGGAGGCATATTGGCCAATACCAATCTGATTTCCGATACAGCTGCCTCCAGCTGGTAAGTCCATGTGGTGGAAGGGGGAGGGAAGGGGCATGTGGGGAGGCGCAGATCAATGCCCCCTGTGGTGAGGGAGGGGGTAGGGGCAAGGGCAGGCAGTGCCCAGGCAGGGCAGATGGGGGCTGGAGCTGCGATTTGTGGGGGGGAGGTGGCTCCCACTGCTGCATGCACCCCGGGAGGACACCAGGCAGATATGTGCCCCCAGATCTGCACGGGGCAGGGTGGGCGGGCTGCAGCGCGGGGCTCTTCTTGGCAGGGGTGGGCTTGGAGCGGGTGCTGGCAGCACTGCGAGGATGCTGCATCCACCCCAAATTTCACTGCTGCTCCATTCCCAATGCCGCCGCCACCAACCACCCAGCGCAGCCCCAGCTCAACGCCCTGCCTCCACCCACATGCTGGGAAAAGCCAGAGCTATGCCAGACGGCTGGGGATGGCAGTGCTGGGAGTGGAGCAGTGGTGAAATTTGGAGTGGATGCAGCATCCTCCCAGCACTGCCGGCACCCACTCCAAGCCCAGTCCCCGCTGAGAAGAGCCCCGCACAGCCCCAGCTGCAGCCCACCCCGCACAAATCCAGGGCGCACTCCCCCCACTCCGATGCCCTCCCAGGGTGCAAGCAGCGGTGAGAACCGCCTCCCCCCACTGCGATCTGTGGCTCCAGCCCCCCTCCACCCCGCCTGGGAAGCACCTGCCCTACCTTTACCCCTTCCCTCACCACGGAGAGGCATTGATCCTCCCACCTACTCCCTTTCCCTCCCCCGTTCTCTTCCACCACACCAGATTTACCAGCTGGAGGCAGCTCTCCATACTGCTGGCTGTGCTCCATGCTGCCTGAGTGCTGCACGGCAGCTGCACGCAGCACGGGCATTTATCGGCCAAATTATCGGGTCCATCAGGCCGATATCTGATACAGCCAGTTTTCTTTATATTGGTACTGATCCAATATCGGACCAATGTATCGGTGCACCTCTATCGATTTCTAGCCTTAGAGATGCACACAGTGTCTCCACTCAGACGTGCAGCTCACTATATGTAAACCTAGTTCAGAGGGAACTATCAGGCATATCCCCAGAAGTCATGTCAGCATATTCTATATATTCTTCCTGGCAGGCTGCCCTCCCCAGCTAACACCTGCCCTATTGTGGCAGTCATGTCATGCCATGATCTCTTCTGTACTTGGGTACTGTTAAGCACATCTTTCCAAAGAGAAAACAACTTACACTGGCAACAAGATCAAATTCCCTGAACTGTTTCTGTGTTTGAAGTAATATCTCCAGTGAATCATCCAAGTTGATCATTTCCTTCAGCTGCTTCCTGCCAACATTCTCAATCCAACTGCTGACCTAGAGAAAAGGGGAAAAACAACCGTGCTATTAACCAATCATTGCTCCTCTGCAAGGCTGGCTTTTGTATGGAAAGAGCTGGGAGCTTCTCTGGTAAAGGCTGATCATTTAATCACTGGAAAGAATGTGAGTGAACAGTTCTCCCCACGTCTTGGCTTTTCCATGCAAACCTTCTGCTTTCTGCACAGACTTTTTCCATTTCAGGTTAAAGGATAATTGCTAAGCCCTACTGTTGACCATATGGCATTAGGCAAGTAGCTGCTTGGTCTCTGAGCTTCTCAGTGAACTGCAGTCTGGTGAACACCCTACATCTCAGGCTGGTCCTACGTTTCTGCTGCCCTTGCTGCCAAAAGGAAAAAAGATCTATTTGCTGCCAGGTCTTCCCCTCTGGCATATTATGTCTGGCAGAAGGATGAGGACCATTTGTATCCCTCTGAGCACATCAATGGCATCCTGCCCCTTAAGGAAACTTCATGGTTATTTGGGGGCTAAAAATACCATTCTCTATTTTTGAAGACAACTCCTCATATAATCTCTAGTGTCCAGGCTAGCTCCTGCTGGCTTTTTGTCACAAGCCAATGACTGCCAGTGTTCTGGATTCATACTCTTAGGTATAGCTGGATAAAGTCACTTGACTAAGGACTGACTCTCTTTGCTGGAGTTCAGCACTGTTTCACACAACACAGCAAAATCAGCAGGGTGGCAGCACTTCCAAGTCCTATTCCAAACCTGGGAGCTGTAAACAAAGCACAGTCTTGAGCAATCTCATCCCTCTGATGACTTAAGCTTTTTACTCAATTGAATTCCAAATGCAGCTCAGCAGACAATATCAAGGTAACTGTTTGGGGGACCTGTCTATGTGCAGTTTATGAATTCTGTTTGGTCGTATAAACTCAGGCTTCTTGCGCTAAGGAGAGGGGCACAGTACTTGTCTTCCTCTGAATGGAAGGATCTTTAAGAATCATCAACCCCTGGATACACCTTTTCTCACAGGACTATGGGATTGGCTGCATCTCTAAATAAAACCAGTTCTCCCCAGATCTCCAGAGGAGAGGAGAGTGGAATGGAGAACTCCCAGAAGATGCCAGGTCAGTTGTGCTACTCACCAAGGATGACTGTGAAGGCCTAAGTCTTCTCTCAGGTGGATCAGTATACATCAGGAGCAAACTAGCTGAGGTTAACTCCTTCAAATTAGAAGTTAAAGGATGGGTTTTCAGAGGTACAGAGCATAACGATTCCCTTTTGACTTGGTACTCACATCTGAAAACCAGTCCCCAAATACATGCATCTTACCAGGGCAGGAATATCAACTAATACAATGTTAATCATGTAGGGAAGCACTCACCTATTCATGGGAAAAGAGTGCTGAAGTGCTATGTTGTTTGTGGAATGTTTTAGTGATGTGGGTCATCCTTTGGGGACCCTTAATATATTGTTCCAAATGCAATGTATTCAAGGCCTGACAAGAACTCAAGTACACAGAACCTTTCTGAAACATGCATTCAAATTGTAACCACACAGCTATTCATTATACCAGAGACAAACTGGCCTTACCTCCTTAAAACATTCTTCACAGCTCTCAAACTCCATCACTAGCTCCAGCTCCTGGATGCGTTTGTTTGACAACATCACCAGCCGATGGACACCTTCATCCACCTCATTATAAAGCAGGGTAGCAGCATCCAGTGCGTCCCTGAAAGGGAACACAAGTACAGTTGCTAGGTTTCACCTTCTTCCTAACATTTCATCTGTGTGGGACCTGGCTATTGACAGCCCCTCAGTCACCCTTTATACAGGATTTTCTATTCATGGAAGAATACAGTGCATCACTTCTGCTACTTCCATTCACATCAGCGTTCCA
>NW_017728998.1:46664299-46672063 GCF_001723915.1 Gavialis gangeticus | reverse complement strand
TCACCAGCCGATGGACACCTTCATCCACCTCATTATAAAGCAGGGTAGCAGCATCCAGTGCGTCCCTGAAAGGGAACACAAGTACAGTTGCTAGGTTTCACCTTCTTCCTAACATTTCATCTGTGTGGGACCTGGCTATTGACAGCCCCTCAGTCACCCTTTATACAGGATTTTCTATTCATGGAAGAATACAGTGCATCACTTCTGCTACTTCCATTCACATCAGCATTCCAACACTGATGTCACCACACTCTGTTCCACTGTGATGAAAGACAGTCTTCAGGGACTTCTGGGGCTCCTCCTCCCAGTCAAGTTTCCTACAGAACTTTATTCCAAAGCTCACATATTTAAGAAGGGAGACAACATTCTGATTCCACATTAAGATTTTGTACAGAAACAACCCAAGACTAAAAGACTTCTCCTTGATTTATTTTAACTTTGCAAAAGGAGCAGTGATTTTTAAGCAAGTCAGTGGTGTCTTGAAGGACTTGAATCTAAACCAGTGTAACATCAAGCTCCTGAAAGGGAAGACAATGTTATGGACTTCTACTGTTTAAATTCAGAGAAATCTGCAAAACAAACATCATCAAGAGAGTCAGCAAACGTGGAGTTCCAACATTCCTTCACTTTTAACGCAGTGTCATTAGTAACTAAGACAAAATCGTATCTTTTAATCCAGGCTGGAAGTTCCTCTCTGCTTGTCCCATCACTACCAGTGTAGGGTCTGGAGCTCTATTACAGACTGATTGGGACTCATGGGCTAGGATGGAAACAAAGTTTTAGCTTCTGCTGAGGAGCCCTTGCTTTGTGGTGGCCATTTTGTGGCATCTTTGAACCACTCTGATGTACTTTCCAATGTATTAACACTATGATACACCCGAGAGGGCCAAACCCATATCTCCCATCTCTCAGGAGAGTGCCTTATCCACCAGGCTATCAACTATATTGAGACGTACTCTCTACCCCAGCTGCTGAAGCTGGGATTATGCAACATGTAAGATCCATGGGCCCAAAAGAAAGCAAATGAGAAGGAACTTGACTCGGCAGCCTAGTGGTTAGAGACTCACTTGGCGGCAGGGAGGGGAGAGTTCCAGAGTCCCAACTTCTTTTTTTTTACCCAGTACCTGCTAAAAGTTAAATGAACAAACAATCCAGGACGCAGGGACCAGGACCCAAGACTCAGTCCCTCCCAGCTGAGTATCGGCACCACTAGGCTACAGCCACGTGCATTACTTGTTGCTCTTTATTTTGGATCCAACACATCTTGCATGCCTGGCTGCCTTCCAGTGCTGCAGGTTCAATGGGAGAAGAGGAGAGTGCCCCCTCTCCAGCCTCAGCTCTCACCTGGCATTCTCCTGGGAGACTGGGGGTGTGGTTTGAGCTCTTTCAAACCACAGAGGTCTGGGAACCAATTCTGAGTGAGTCTCCCACTTGGTAAGTGGGAGACTCACTCAGCAGTAAACCAGGAGTTGGCTGCCTTTTACTGGTGTGGGCTGGAGCTTACCAAATGTTAGGCACCAAATTCTACCTGAGCTCCACTGTAATCCAGATGGGAGCTGGAATGTGCCTAAAGCCTGCCCAAGTCCCAGCAGCACTGAGTTCTCTACCAAGTGAAGCACTCTACCCCATACATTTGCAGAACCTGGATTTTGGTCTCTGCTCCTACTGTGATTTCTATTTTTTAGCCACTGACCACCTAAGGTAAAATGAACAAACAACCTGGGAAGCAGTGACCAAAACACAAGTTTCTACCCTCCCAGAGAAATTCTGTATTTAACAGAGACTGCAGGATGCTATATTTTTCTTTAAACTAAATGCAGTTGTCATTGTAAATTAGGCACCTCACTTCTGGGCACTTTGGATCCCAAGAGAACAAGGGTGCCAAACATTCACATGCCAGTCAGATGCCCAAGGTCTGAGGAGAGACAGGAGTTCAGACATACCCCTGTGCATTCCTTATTGGCTGCTTCTAGGAGACTCCCTGCTTAACGCCTAGGTGGCCTGAATCATCCTCTGAAGCAGCGGTGGGCAAAATACAGCCCATGGGCCAGATGCAGCCCGTCAGGCCATTCTATCCAGCCCATGGGGTCCCTAAAATTTTTTAAAAATTAGTATTTATCTGCCCCTGGCTGCCTGTCATGCAGCCCTCAATGGCTTGCAAAACTCAGTAAGTGGGCCTTCACCCAAAATAATTGCCCACCCCTGCTCTGGAGCTACCCGTCTTCACTAATTGTTTGGGAATTCTACACCCCTAATCCTGTTAATGTGGATTACCTTCTGGAACAGGGTACCTAGATTTCAGGCACTGCCTTTTGTAGATGCTTATGAGAATAATTTGATCCAGCTCCTGAACACCATCTCTATCATGTTTTAAATGCCCATGTGCTCCTTTGAACATCAGGCCAAATTTTAAAAGGAGCTTTGATGTTTAAAGATAAGAAGAAGTTTCTTGTGGTATTTGTTAAAACTGTTGAGATGCCCAACTCCCTGGATTATATGACTAGGCTGGTAACAGCCAGGTTTTTAGAACATAAGTAACTAGAAGTTTAGAATTCAGATTCATTTATACCATATGTTACTGTGGTTTTATCTATACGATGTATCTGAATTTTTGACACTTATTGGCAATCATCCTGAAAATATCTTTGTAGTCCTTCATTGGCATGAGGCTGAATGATCATTCTAAACAATCCAGTCTGCACAGTGCAAACCCACAGGAAGTTTCCATACATGAGGTTCTGCCAAATGTGCAGCAGCCAATTTTTAAACCTCAATCTCTGGGCACTGCTACTTGTCCCTGGGTTGTTGTTTTTTTTTCTTTCTTCTCTTTTTTTATAATCTTCAGCATGCCAGAGCGAATGAATTCCTCCAGTGAGTGATCACAGGCAAAACCACACTCAGACTCACATCTGAGATATTGGAGTTCATAAGACATGAAGTTCCTATAGCTGGTTTTAAAATATATTTTTGATAAGTGCTGGTAATGCCCTGCAGGGCCCCAGATAAAACAATGTATCTCTTTATCTGCTCTCTCCCAGCTGTCTCAAGGCCGATCTGAGACACAGGCTCAACTCCCAGCAGTTCTGCCTTAAGTTTAACCACTGCATTCAGCCAATAACCATAAAGTAAATTAGAGATAAGGTGATCCAGACAAATTCCCCCAACAACAAACCTGAGAACATAAGAAGTCTTGTACTGGGTCAGACCATAGACCCATCAAGCCCAGTAGCCTGCATCCCACAGAAGCAGAGCAAATGCTAAGGGGAAGGGTATTTAAACAGTGTCCACCCACACTGAATTCTCTTGCAGCTTCCAGAATATGAGAACCACCCCAAAGATCTCTGCTAACCTCACTAGGTAGAAACCTCCTTCCTAACCTCAAATCAGGCAATCAGCGTGACTCTGACCTAAGAGTAAGACACCGCAGCCAGGCATCCAAGGAGGATTCTCTGATTACTTCAGATCACTGGACCACACTCTCTCTTATCCCATCTCTTGAAGTCCATTGTACACCATACAGGGTCAGCCAGGAAATATATGTGAAATATTACAGGAATATCTTTGTTTCCAGTTACTGTGCAGCCTCACTCCATATGTGAGATGTAGCCTGATCATGTTTTGTCTAGCAGGTTTGTCACCTGGTCACCTGCTGGGACTTCAGTACTTTAAATAAAGTTATTGGGCTTGATATAGGGTATTTGCATGGAATATAATGGCCCACACTATACAGGAGATCAGACAATCTGATTAATGATTCCTTCTGATTTTAACTCTATGAAACAAATATTGCAGCTGTTCCACCGGTTGACCCTTTGGAGTGAACAATGCAGCAAGTCACAGGGTGACTTTGGCTCCTCTTTCCATGTTTGAATGGGGGCTGTAGGACAACTGGGGCCAAACTCATTGCACATAGGATTCCTAGTGGCAGAGTCAGTGTATTCCCCACTCTGGGGCTCCAGACATGTGGTAAAGGAGCAGTAAGGACAAGACCCATAATTTCATGACGCTAACTCTGCAGACCTGAAAAAATGTCAGAGGAGGCAGCCAACTGCTACACAAATGAATCCAACAGACTGTCATGATTTTTTAACTAAAATATGTATCTAATGTTAACTGTAAAAGAAGATTCTCAGCTGCTTGGAATGGTGGGTTTGTGAGCATTTACTAGCAGTAAAAAGGGAGCCCAGACTTCTCTCTCTTAACAGGCTTTGACAGTGCCTTGGAGCTCTGCAGACAGAATACACTTTGATACTGAGCCGTGCTCTTCCAGCTCCTACCATGCACAGCTGCCAGAAAGCAAACTCTGTCCCAAGCAGAGCAGAGCAGAGCAGAGCCGAGCAGAGGGCTCTGCTGTCCTTATCCTGTAAGCCAGCATACGCTCCAAGAGGAGCCACTGTAGCACAGCCTCCATTTTTTTGCCACTTCAGGTAACATGCTTATACAGGAAGTACCAGCATCTCTGAATTACCCTCTCCGTATCTTAGCTACACAACACTGGTGCTGTATTAGTACTGAGGGGTTAGAAGGCCCATTTTAAAGGGCCTCTGAAATTACATGTGCAATGTTGAACTCAACTGCATGGGTGGGCATGTTCCAAGGACACTTTTAAAAATGTTAGCCTTTTATGTTTTTCTTTACGGAAGTGTTTCTTTCTGCAGTTGTTCATAAAACTTCTGAGCAAGAACACTTACTTAAAGGCCTGGGCACACAGCATATTTACAGCAGCATAATTTATTGTGCTTTTGTAAACTAATGCAAATTATACCAGGATTTGAAGTTAGAATCGTAGAATCACAGAACCGGAAGGGACCTGTGGGATCATCAAATCCAGTCCACTGCCATGGGCAGGAAGTATTGGGCTCAGATGAGCTCGGCAAGGTGCCTGTCGAGCCTCATCTTGAACACCTCCAAGGATGGCAACTGCACCACCTCTGCTGGGAGTGCAGTTCCAGATTCTGGTGACCCTTACAGAGAAGAAGTTTTTCCTTATATTCAACCTGAATTTACCCTCTATTAGTTTATGCCTACTAGTCCATGTCCTCCCTTGAGGTGCCCTCCTGAATAGTTGCTCTCCTAGTTCTTGATACTCCCCACAATGTACTTGTAGGCAGCTATCAAGTCACCTCTCAGCCTTCTCTTCCTCAGGCTGAACAGGCTCAGTTCCTGGAGCCTCTACTCATAGGGCCTGTCCCCCAAGTCTTCAATCAAACAGGCAGCCTGTCGTTGTACCCTCTTGAGCTTATCCATGTCCTTCTTGAAGCGTGGTGCTCAGAACTGGGCACAGTACTCCAACAGAGACCTCACCAACACTGAATAAAGAGGGAGAAGTACCTCCCTGGATCTACTGGCCACACAGTGGCTGACACATGCCCAAGTTTTATTGGCCCTTTTGGCAGCCTCATCACGCTGTTGGGTCATATTTATCTTCCAGTCAATCATGACCCCCAGGTCTCGATCAACACTCTCTGCGAGCGGCCTCTGAGTCAGCTGATAAGATCAGCACTCCTAGGGATTGCTGCATGCACCACACTTCACTACTAGGCACTTCCCTTTTTACTAAGTCTTAGGCCTCCACTTCTCACAAGGGAAAACCTTGAAGCTTCCCTATAGTGAGACTGGACCCCAGCTTCTGCACTTCTGTTACCCGGGCGCTTTCAATGAGTACAAAAGAACCTGAGAGCACACACACACACCCTCTGTTCCAAGCACACAGACACACACACACTCCCTCTGTTGCAAGCTCCAGACAAACTGCTTTCACATAATCTGCCTTCCCTGGCTGCCACTGGAGCCAGGCATACTTAAACAAATAGAAATTCCCCCAATTCTAGAAAAGCCTATTTTTCAAAAGCAACGGAGAGCCCTAAGTCTCACTGGAAATAAATGGGACTCTGGCTCTCAAGTCACCTATGCGCTTTTGAAAGTTTTAGCTCAAACATGTGCGTCAGTTTACCCCCTGCTCAAAGGAGGACCACCCCCAACTACATCACAGCACCCAAAGCATTGTCTAGCTGGGTTTGGAAAACCCCTAAGGATGGAGCTTCTACCAGCTCTCTGGGTAACCCGTTCCAGTGTTTTACTACCCTTCTAGTGAAAAAATTCTTCCTATCTAACCGAGACTTCCCTTGCTGCACCTTGAGACAGTTTCTCCTTGTTCTGTCATCTGCCACCAGAACAGTGTAACTCGATCCTCTTCTGAACCACCCTTCAGGTAGTTCAAGGCTGCTATAAAATCCCCTCTCAATCTTCTCTTCTCTAGATTAAATAAGCCCAGTTCTCTCAGACTCTCCTCAGAAGTCATGTCCCCCAGCCCCCCAAGCCATTTTCACTGCCCTCCACTGGACTCTCTCCACTGGACTCTCCTTTCTGTAGTAGGGGGCCCAAACAGAACACAGTACTCCAGATGTGGCTTCCGCCAGTGCTGAATACAGGGGAATAATCACTTCCCTTGACCTACTGGCAACACACCTGCCAATGCAGTCCAGTATGCTGTTAGCCTTCTTTGCAACAAGGTCACAGTGTTGGCTCATATTCAGCTTACTGTCCACTGTAATCCTCAGGTCCTTTTCTGCAGACCTGCTGCCCAGCCAGTCAGCTCCCAGCCTGTACTGGTGAATGGTATTGTTTCATCCTAAGTGCAGGACTTTGCACTTGTCCTTGTTGAACCTCATGAGATTTCTTTTGGCCCAATCCTCCAATTTGTCTAGGTCACTCTGAAACCTAGCCCTAACCTCCAGTTTATCTACTATTTCCCCGAGCTTGGTGTCATGTACAAACTTGCTGAGGCTGCACTCTATGCCATCTTTCAGGTTGTTGATGAAGACATTGAACAAAACTGGCCCTGGGGCACTGCACTTGATATCAGCTGCCAACTAAACATCGAGCTATTGATTACTACTCTCTGAGCCCGCTGCTCCAGCCAGTTTTCTATCCACCTTACATCCAGTCTACTCAACCAGCCCATACTTCCTTAGCTTGCCTGCGAAAATGTTGCGGGAGACTGTATCAAAAGCCTTGCTAAAATCAAGGTATATCACATCCACTGGTCTCCCTGCATCCGGAGCCAGTCATCTCGTCATAGAAAGCAATCAGGTTGGTCAGGCATGATGCGCCCCTGTTGAATCCATGCTGACTGTTCCTAAACACCTTTCTCTCCTCCACGTCCTTAGAAATGGATTCCTTGACGATCTACTTCATGATTTTTCCAGGGACCAAGGTGAGGCTGACCAATCTATAGTTTCCTGGATCCTCCTTTTTCCCTTTCTTAAATATGGATACTATGTTTACCCTTTTCCAATCATCTGGAACCTCTTCCAATTGCCATGAATTTTCAAAGATGATGGCCAGTGGCTATGCAATCTCATCAGCCTACTCTCTCAGCACCCTCAGGTACTTCCCATCCGGCCCCATGGACTTGTATACGTGCAGCTTTTCTAAACAGTCCTTTAACTTATGCTAGGGACCAGGGGTGACACGTAGAGGATGCACAGGGTGCATGTGCACCCCCTGACAGGCAATGCTCCCCACTTAGGTGATGGGCAGGGGGGCTGCAGGAGTGCCTATGCCCTCCCTGTGAGTGCTGGCCGGGGAGTGGGGGCACAAGGTGAAGCGCCACTGGCACTTTTGGGAGCACCACTTGCACTTCCCAGTTCGCACGATCAGCCATGCGGGGGGACCTTCCCCCCCAGTTGGTGAGATTGGGGGGAAGGGTTCCCCCACGGCCACCGCTGACTGGCCACTGGGGGGCATGTGCCCCCCCCCCCC
>NW_017728998.1:46648228-46664174 GCF_001723915.1 Gavialis gangeticus | reverse complement strand
CCCCCCCCCCCAAACTCAGGTAGCACCAGTCGCCCATGCTAGGAACTATTTAGAAATACTTTTCTGTGCTTATTTAGCTGTGCTTTTCTGTGCTTACACATATTAGGGTTCCTTTTAAGCTTAATTTTAAACCTGAATGTTGTGATTACTAGTACTAATGATCAGAACTAGAACATTTTTGGAAGTTATTTTTAACTTTCTACTGGGCACATCTACATGAGCCGCTTTACTGCGCAGTAGACTAATTGATTGCACGGTAAAGTGTCAGTATCTACATGTGCAGATGTTTACTGTGCAGTCAATTAGTCTACTTTGCGATTAATTTGCTACCTGCAAATGCAGGTCGCAAATTACCTGTGGAATAGTTACTTCACAGCAGCACATATATAGAAACCAACCAGGAGCAAATTTGCTCCTGATTGGCCCTACTACTAGGGGCCACCCTTGGGCTAGCCCCAGCCCCACGTCTTGGAGCTTCTCCAGTCCCAGGGTGGGGGTGATTCTTTGCTTGTTCCAGCCCCTGGCCCTTAAAATGCTATGGTGACACTGGGGCCATGGGTCACCTGCAGCCAGACTCTGGCCACCTGGTCCCACACCAGTGGCTGCAGCAGCTTGCCCAGACCCCGACACTGGCCCCTGGCCCCTGGCATAGCCCCACCACCTGCCTGCCTGTTCCATGTTGTGTCCCTGCGCTGGGCACTGCAGGTACCTGTCACTGTTGCCACAGCTGGCACTCCTGTTGCCAGGCATCCTCAGCATGCTGTGCCTCCTCCACCCAGGCCTCACGGAAGAGCTGCCCTGGTCATAATAGATATTATACAGCACACAGGCTGCGATGATAACCCAGGGGTGATGCTGGCCTCCATGACCTCGAGGCAGGTAGTGAGGGTGTGCCAGTGATCTTCAGGCAGCCAAAGGCACACTCCACCAGTGGACAGGTCTGGCCCAAGCACTGGTTAAAGCACGGGCAGGCAATTATTTCAGCTAGAGGGCCACTTAATGAGTTTTTGTGAGCTGCCAAAGGCTGAAAGGGTAGCCCCACCCCTTGACAGGTGCCCCGCCCCCCTGGTCACCCTCTTGGGACCAGAAGTCTCAGCCCTAACTCCTGACCTTTGCCACCGGAAGTCCCACCTCTTGCCTCCTGAAAGTACTCTTTTTGGGAGGAGAGGGGTGCCCTCTTGCAACCAGAAAAAAACCAAATCGTGCTAAAAGTTGAACACCTACTATAACATATTTTAATTTTATTAAAAAAAGTTTTGTCATGATTTGTATTTGCGTACTGTATATAGAGGTGATTGCATAATAATTCAAAAATAAAGTTTTACTCTTGTACACTGTGTACGGTTACCAACTCTGAAGCTATTCTGTGAGATTTTTTTCCCCAACATGACATCATGAATTGTACTGTTCAACCCATTCACAATATCAATCTTCCGGATTGCTTTCAATAGTTACCAGGAGATCGATGCTGATTCCGGTAGACTCCTGGCTAATCCAGAAGGGCTGGCAACCCTAATACTGTGTGTGTTGTGGGGTGTGGGTGTGTGTGTATGGTGGGGTGTGGGGGCAATAGGTTGTGTTGGGGGTGTGTATATGTAGGAGGGGGTTGTGCGGGCAAGGTGTGGGTGTGTGGCATTTGTGGGGTGTGAGGGCAGATGGGGGGTATGGGGGCCTCCCACATACTCCCAGCCATGGTGCACAGCTCCTGACACTGGTGGCAGCAACAGGCAGGGGTACTTGGGGCTCACGCAGGCATTGCCGCCTGACAGCGCACGGCTCCAGCCAGCATGTGGTGGTAAGGAGTGTTGTGTCAAGGAGCACAGCCAGGCCAGCCCACCTCTATCACATGGGACTCCACATAGCACCCATTCAGCTCCTGGCACTTGCACGTCACCAAGGGAAGCCCCAGGCAATGGAGGCAGCTGCCTTCCCTGCCATGCAGGTCCCAGGACTTTGCAGGAAGTGGAGGGGAGCCTCTGCTACCACTTCCCAGTGGAGTCCAGGGACCTGCATGGCAAGGAGTGGTGAAGGCAGCCAGCTGCCTCTCAAAGGCTTACCTTGGAAGTGCACAAGTGCCAGGAGCTGCAAGTGCACTGTGGGGAGCCTCATGTGACAGAGGTGAGCTGGCCTGGCTGCATTCCTTACCCCCACACGCAGTGCTGGCCAGAGGTGTGCACTACCAAGCAGCAGTGCCTGCGTGGGGCGTGAGCACCCTGAGTGCCTACCACCTGCTGCTGCTGCCGCCGCCACCAGCAGCAGGAGCTGTGTGCCATGGGGGGTAGTGTGTGGTGAGTCCCCACACCCCACTTACACTCCCTCATACCCACACCCTCTCCAGCCAAGCCCTATGCTCCTGCTGACCCACTGGATACAGGCTTCACACTCCCACCAGCCCCAGCGCCATTCTCTGCACTCCTGCCCAGCTGCAGCTCCTGCCTGCCACCTCCCTACTTGGTGCCCAGAGCCAGCAGGATGCCAGGGAAGCTAAGCAGGCCCCCTGGCAGCTGCAGCAGTGGCAGCAGCAGCCCCACCCCGAAGCTGTGTGCTGGCTGGGCTGGGCCCTTCTGCCCACGAGGGTGGGAGTGAGGCATGTGGGCTGGGTGCACCGTGCCCACCTGGTGTGAAGTACCCACTCTGCACAAGGACTGGCAGGGCAGAACTGTGAAACATGCAGGCATCGTGGGTGCTGTACACCCAGCCAACGCTCACATTGGTGAAGGCACGGCAGTAGTCAACAATGGCCTGGAGCATGACGGAGTGAAAGCCCTGATGGCTGTAGTAGAGGGGTTCCCTGCAGGGGAGGCAGGTGATGGGGATGTTGGTCCTGTCCAGGGCCTTGAAGCACTGGGGAAAGCCAGGGCGTGGAATCCGACCACCACCTCCAGGGGGTCACGCACCCAGAGCCTGGTGAACCCCAGCACGTCCTGAAGGGTGGCGCACACCTCCAGGACAGTCTCCTCAGCAGTCGCCTTGCCAATGCCAAAGACGTGGCAAATGTAGTGCAGGCTTGTAGGTGTGGCCAACTTGAGCAGGGTGATAGCCAGTCAGCTAAGTGGTGGCTTGCCACACCAGGGGCGGGCAAAGCTGGTTCAGGAACTCCTGGAAGGTGGCCTGGGTCATGCAAAGGGACTCCAGCCACTGATCATTGTCCCAGGTTTTCTGGAAGATATGCAGCCACCAGTCCTGGCTAGCTAGGTAGGCCCACAGGTGGCAGGGCTAGAGCCCAAGGAGTTCATGGATAGCACCTGTGGTGGCATTCAGGTGTGTATCGGTGTCCCTGCCAGGGTCTGGCCAGCAGCACAGGACCTGGGTGGTAGCAGTGCAGTAGCAGGAAGCCTGAGATGCTACAGTGAGCCTGTCCACACTGTACTGCTGCACGGGAAGCAGGCAGGGCCAGGACTGACGCAGTCATTGCAGTGGCAAAGCACAGCAAGCAGGGTGGCCAGCAAGGGCCCGGGGCACGGGTTGTCACTCCCAGGATCTGGAGGTATAGCAGCCATTGTGTGGTGGTCACAGGCTCCGGCAACAGAATTGCGGAGGGCTGTGCCAGCATGCTGCAGCCTGCTCCAGGCCAGAAACACAGGTGGCCAGGGAGCAGCACACAGAGCTGACTTTTAAAAATGATCCCTGACCTCTGTGGGTGGAGCCTCCTGCTCCCCCTGGCAGCTGTAGGGGGCCAGTGCAGGGCCAGAACAGTCTGAAAGCAGTCTACTCCGAAGAGCAGCAAATCTGCTCCCAAATGCACGCAGGTGCAGATGCTGTACAGGGTGGGTTTGCTGCATAGTAAATTACTGCAGAGTAAATCCATATAGCACTAATTGCATGTGTAGATGTCTCCACTCATTGATATGTGCTCTCTCGCTCAAACTCTCATTATTGTCTATTTCTGGTATCCCAATGAGCACATAGCCTTTACTGTATCTTGTGACCATGAGTTCCCTAGGTTAATTATATATTGTGTTAAAAAGGTATTTCCTTTTCTGACGTACGTTTTTCCCCTATTTTTATCCTGTGTGATTCAGAGAAGAACTTGCAATGAACAAAGTAGCTGCTGACATTTAAGTGCAAGAGAAAGAGTGGTTTCAGTCCCATTAGGATATAAGACAGTTAAGGATGTTTAATTGATTATAGAGGTCTATGTAACTGTTCAAAAGAAAGCAGGAGGCTGACAAAAATCAGTGGAAAAATCTCATCTGTAGCCAAAGTTTAAATCTGCTTGGGTAAGTTGACCTGTTCCCCTGCCCATATCTGTGTGGTAGACACAGACTTTTGCTAGATTCTTTCAAGGTCAAATCCTTCAGATTAATTTTGAAATTGTGCAGATTCAATATAAAATTCGTAGCAAAAATGAGTAGCTTGATGTTAGCTTATGTTTCCTTGGATCCTGTTTCAATAGGGCAATTGCCGTTTGTGTGCAGACTGTTCCAACAGTCTTTAACTGGTTTCTGACTAGGTGCCAAAACTGTTGTATATGTGTAGGGTAATTTTAGATCTACAATTAAAAACATAAATAAATAACACATTTATTTCTGAAGACTCTTCCCAAAGCTAGAATTTGCCATTTAAAGATTCAGCTTTCAAAGAGAGGTACCTGAGTTGTGACAAATATGGGAAAATAAAGAGCTTCACTGAGCTTGCAAAAACACATAATTGTGTTCTGTGCCTGTAGGTGTAGATGAATAACAGAAAATAGCTGGCAAGAGCCTCAAGAGGTCATCTAATCCACTGCCCTGCTCAAAGTAGGATCATCCCTGACTAAACCATCCCAGACAAATATTTGTCTAAGCTGCATTTAAAAAACTTCCAGTGATTGAGATTCCACAGTCACTATAAGCAATCCATTACAATGCCTAACCACCCTCATAGCTAGAAAATTCCTAATATCTAACCAAAATCTCTCAAAAGCCCATCACTTTTTTTTTTATCCCCTTAGGGCAAAGAGAACAATTGATTACTGTCCTCCTTAAAACAACTCTTTGCATTTGAAACCGATCCCTTTCAATCTTCTGTTCTCCGAACTAAAAAAATTCCAACGCTTCCCAATGCACATGGAGTACAGGTTTCTAGAAGGGGGATCTGGCTGTTGCTAGCCTGTGACCTAACTTCTATCCCAGATGCAAGAGTGGAATAAGTAATCTGAGGAACTCTCTAAACATCTAGAAGAACACAAAACTATCACCAGAACTGACAGCAAAGAACAACTTCCTAAATAAACTCAGAAGATTTCAAAATGACTGAATCAGTAGATGGAAGTGATACAGGAAATGCTCACTTCTTTAAATTTACTGAAGTATCAACATGAATTCAAATCTGCTTGGGCAGGAAAGCCATTTGCATTTGAGGCCTGCTCCAGGTACCTTAGATGACTCCTTCATAAGCAGAAGGAAACTGCTTATCCAGAAAGAAATTGCTGTCTTTCATCACCAATCACAGAAATCTACTCTCTCCTCTGTCCAAGTATAAGTTGGAGACATAGCATTTGTGGGGGTTCACAAATAAATCAGTGCTCAGACATCTGCATAAAGCACCCTCTATGGCATAAGCCCAAGTCTGTGAGCTCCCTAACTGGTGGAGATGGCAGCCAAGAAGCTGCCAAACAAATGGGTGTGTTATGCCATGCCTCAATGCACCCAAGCATGCCACATCTACTCTGCCCTATCTACATGTACCAACCCTGAAAAGTGACAGTGAAGCACAGCAAGCAAGGCTAGATAATGCTCATGAGCATCTCCCCAGGGACATGCCAGGGATGCTGTTTAGCATATTGATATTAACTGTGCCAAAGCCCTCAGTAAAGTGCTATTACAAAGTCCTCAGTGCTGCAGGCTGTTCCAGATGCATCCAAAGCTACACAACACTAAGCTTAGGCAGTAACTCAAAAAAGGACCAAAGATACCACAGCTTCTCAGCTTTCACTAACATGCATCAATAACACCATCTGCTGGGGCTTTGAGCAGCCAATAGCTGTACTGTTTTTGAGGATCCACGGCCTTCCCTCTTCCAGTGGGATCATACAACCCACACTTTATGAATAATAAATCTCTCTGTAAGTCTGTGTGTACAGCAGTGCAGAGGGAGGACTGGGAATAGAGTTATTAGACTATCCTGTGAATTTAGACAAAGTTCATCTCCTTCAAAAACCAAATACAAGAGCAAAAAATCTGTATGGAAAAACCACCTGTGTGGCAGACAGTTTAAGGCCTGCTATGCACGGGACAGTGAAACAGCAACATTACTACCATAAGTCTATTACCTACAGAGATTTCAAGACATTCCAGGAAATGAAATGGCATGCCAGTTTGATATCACTTCAGAAGAATATTTGCGAGCATATCTGAACAGATCAAAAGAAAACACAGTCAAGAAAGCATGGTTTGATTAAGGACAGCCAGTCTGGATTCAAGAAAGCGAGACCATGGTTAATTAAATGAATGGCATTCTCTGAGATTCAGACTAGACTGCAGTGCAAGAAGTTGCAGAGCACAATGTATACTTAGCCATCCAGAAAGGCCTGTCAGAGTTCAGGCATGAAAGACTGTTGACTGGGCAGTGATGAAAACTAACAAAAGGGAAAATACAAAAAGGCGGCTGCTAAAGGAATACTACTAAGCTAGTGAAAGAAGTGACTTTGGAGGTTACCAGGGAGATCAGACGTGGCAATGGAGCTTTCGTTATTCATACAAATGATTTCAAAGAAGGGACTGAAAAGTAATTTTCCCCAGTATGTAGATGATTGGCTTGGAAAGGCTTCAAAATATTCAGGGCTCCTGGTCAGAAACAAAAGATTTAGATACTCATTTTCTACTGCAGCAGGAATCATCTGAGTGAAATTCCCACAAGATGCTGCTGCTATCATTAGATATGTGAAGGTGTCCTCAAGACACTATCCCAGACTGATTAGGAACCCAGGAGAGATATTGCTCCTACCCAAATGGAGTCACTACAGGCTACTTCACCAAGCAGGTTGTGAAGCAGGATCATAGAACATACTGCTTAGAGGAAGTCATAGAATCTCTTTCACAAAGAGACTGGATAAGCATCTATCTGGGATAGTTTAAGAATAGCACATCCTGCATCTGTGTAGGGGACTGGACTACATGACACTTGATGTCTCTTTTAAACCTGCGATTCTACACAACAAGAATCTCTTCTGATTCTGGTACCAATTCAAAGGCTGATGGATGCTGACCCTGCAACCACTCTGATTGTTGGCTTGAGCTAGAGAGTGCACTGGACAACACCTCACCTGCAGCCTGGTGACAGCACACTTTGCTGGGAAGCAGGAAACACAGGTTGGGGGGTGGGGAGGGGGCAGAACTCAGGACCTCCAACATTCTCCAAGTGAGGGCCCTAGCAACTCAGCTATGGAAGCAAGAGAGGAATGCACACATACCCACAGCTTTTTCCCATTCTGATTCTAAGTCTGGTACCATGGATTTGGTATGTCTCATTTTCAGGACTCTCATACAGGCCTCAGCCACTATTGCACATTATCAGTTGATATTGATTGGGAATTTTTTTATGCCCAAAAAAGAAATCCACATACACCTGCTTACATGACACTCACCTGCACTGATGTATACATACTCCAGATAGTTTTCTGAAGAATATTAGTGAACAAGAAATCATGAATTTAAAAATATTCTGTATCCCATTCCTCCATTACTGAAGGAATCCAGGGGTCAAGGATTACAAAGAGACTTTGTCACAGCAGGTGGGCAGGGAGGCACATACTTTCCCACCTGTTTGGATCATAGGAAAGTAGGCCTGGAAGGGACCTCACAAGGTCATTCAGTCCAGCCCCCTGCTCAAGGCAGGACCATCCCTGACTAAACCATCCCAGCCAAGTAATCATATAACTTGCTTTTGAAAATTTCCAAGTATGGAGGTTTCACAACTTCTCTAGGTAGGTTGCTCCAATGCCTGCCACTCTCATAGTCAGAAGGCTCCTCCTAGTCCCCAACTCAAATTTCCTCTGCTGCAGCTTGAAGCCATTGCTCCTAGTCTTGTCCCCCATAGCCACAAAGACAAGTCCATCTCCATCCTCTCTATAATCACTCTTCAGGTATTTGATGACTGTTATCACATCCCTCCTCAGTCTTCTCTTCTCCAAACTAAATAATCCTAGTTCTTTTAGTCTTTCCTCATTAAACTGGTCTCCGAGGCCCCCAATCATTTGTGCTGCCCTGTGCTCGACTCTTTCCAAATTACCCATGTCCTTCTTGAAGTGTGGGCCCTAAACTGGACAGTACTCCAGGTAAGGCCTCACCAGTGCTGAATAGAAAGGAAGAATCATTTCCCTTGGTTTTTAAGTGACACTCCTGTTAATACAACCCAGTATGCTGTTGACTTTTTTGCAATAAGAACACACTGATTACATTCAGCTTATGGTTCACCATAACCCCCAGGTCCTTCCACGTAGTACTGCAACCTAGCCAGCTACTCCCCAGTCAGTATTTGTGCATACAATTATTCCATCCCAAGCTCAGGACTTTGTACTTGTTCTTGCTGAATACCACCTCATGGATTGCAGACCATATCTCTAGTCTCATTCTATACCCTAGCCCTGCCTTCTGGAGTGTCCACAATTCTACTCAATTTGGTATCATCTACAAATTTGCTAAGCACGTACTCAATCCCATCATCCAAATCATTAGTGAAGATGTTGAACAATATCAGACCCAAGACAGACCCCTTGGGAAACTCACTTGATACCTCCCCCAACTAGACATTGAGCCATTGAGGACTACTCGGTGAGTACAATGATCCAACCAGTTATGTATCCACCTTACAGTACTTTTATCTAGTCTGTATTTCCTTAGCTTGCTAATGAGAATGTCATGGGAGATGGTATCAAAAGCATTGCTAAAATCAAGGTTTGATATGAACATAATAAAGCAGTACACATTACAGTCTATGAAAAAGGAAGACTGTTTGACAATCTGCATGAGGATTTCTATAAAATACACTGGTCAGTACATTCCAGTTTTATCTACTTATTGTTATATTCCATTGAAACACTCCTAATATTCAATGCATGTTATATTTTAATACAAGGCAAAACCATTGAGTTCTACACAGGAACGCTAGTATGAAATTTAATTTCCTGTGCTATGAAGGTCAGAGTAGATGATATAATGGTTCCTTCTGGTCTTAAACTCTATGCGTGCAAGAGTAAGCCTGAAACACTTGAGTTCTCAGAAGTCAGGAAATGCAGCCTTAAAGGTTGCAAGCCCAATCAGAACTCTACCCTCTAATGCTTTTTCATTAAAAGGTGGTCTTACTTGTGCATCATTACTAGATGAGAGGGGGCTTTAGTCAGATGGTTCCTGCTATGCAAAAAAAAAGTTTTAATACAGTGATAGGAGGGCATGTCTGTACATGCCTTTGATTTGGGATCAGTTTACTCATGAGTAAATTATTCACAAGTAAATGCTCCTGGGCAGGCATCTACACATACATGGAAGCAGAAGTAGATTTGATAATGACAGCAAACAGCTTCCAGTTCCTGGGGCCCTGCAATGGGACCCTGCTGCCACTGGGGGGGGTGGGCTCTA
This sequence comes from Gavialis gangeticus, assembly GCF_001723915.1. NCBI lineage: Eukaryota > Metazoa > Chordata > Crocodylia > Gavialidae > Gavialis > Gavialis gangeticus. Next base: position 46,654,617 of record NW_017728998.1, on the reverse strand, counting down.
GGCTCCCCCTGGGTGTTAACCCAGGGGCTGGCAGGGAGTACCAGACAATTGTCACTTGACTGGGGCTGGGATATTGAACCCTGCTTCTAGGGGCTGCCTGCTGCCAGGGTGGGGACAATGCCCCCCTGCCCGGGCTCCCCAGTCAGGGGCAGGGGACTTGGAAAGAGCTGCAGGGGAGGGGCAGGTCCCACCTCCCTACCCTGATGCACCAGTGGCTTGATCACCCAACTGGGACATGGGGCTGGGACTTCCTTCTGACCAGGACAGTTCCCAGCCCCCACCCGCATGGAGCTGGGTGGGGAACAAACTCCCCAACCTGTTCCCTGCCAAGCTCCAGACTCGTGTTCAAGCGGGGAACAGGCTCCTCAGCTTGTTCCCTACCCAGCTGCGTGCTGCAGAGCTGAGAGGGAAACAAGCTCCCCAGCCTTCGCCAGCAGGGAGCTCCCAGCGCCAGCTCCGTGACCATGGGGCTGGCACTGAGAGACACTTATCTCCCAGCACAAGCTCTGTGATTGTGGGGCCGGTGCTGGCCCCTTGCTCCCCAATCGCGATTTCAGAGCAGGGGTCTTGGAGCTTGCTGCAGCTGGCCAGGAGGACATAGTCCCCACCTGGACTCCAGTGACAGATCCCACTCCAGCAGCAGGTAGCTCCTGGGGGCAGGGAGATATCTCCCGCCCCCTGATGGATGGCTGACCTGGAGCAAATTTGCTTCCAATCAGTCATCTACACGAGTGCTACTGCACCATTGCTAATCAAAAGTAAAATTTGCTACTTGCATTTCCAGGTAGCAAATTTACTCATGATTAGTTAGGTTTACTGTGTAGTAAGCATGTGTACGTGTAGAGGTGCATGCTTACTTTGCAGTAAAGTACACTACTGTGCAGGTAAATATCTCGTGTAGATGTGCCTAGAGACCATTTTATAAGGCTAGGGATAGACATTACACATAAAATGGTTTAAGTGATCAGAAACTGGTTTAAACCTGTAACAGAACAGATGTGCACATAAACCAGTTTGAAAATGGCTGAAACTGGTTTGAGATAAACCTGGTTGACTGTAGACTTAACTGATGTGGCTCAAACAGGTTTATGCAATGTCTGTTCCAGACCCTTTGCTGGTTTAAGATAAATCAGAGTCCCCCAGCATCCCGGCATGCTCTCTGGCTGGGCGGGGCTCTCTGCTGCCTTGCTGGAGCTTGGCAGTGTCTGCAGGCATCTGCCTGGCTTCTGGCCCCCACCTCCCCTCCCCACTCTGTGCTAAGTGGGCATTCCCCCATCCTTCACAGACGCCTCAGCATTAGCTAAGAAACCACATGCTGGCTACAGTCCGTGCTGTGGGAGAGAAAAAGGGAAACACTGTTTGAGAAGAGCCGTTTGCTCCCTTCCCACCCCCTCACCACTCTTTGCTAAGCACAAATTCCCCCCTCCCCTCTGCCTTGCTGAGAGGTGTTTGTGTATTAGCCAGCAGACCACATGCTGGGTCTGTGCTGAATCAGACAGCTGGTAACTTCTGTTTTCTTAATGGGGCAACAAACACGGAGATAAGGATGATAAACACTATTATCAGCTAAACTTGCTTGCCTAAGTATACAAAAGCAGGGAAGGAGAGTGAAAAACTCGTATCATCAGATGCATGAACTGCACATATACCCCTTGCCTCAGAGTGCTAGCCCCAGGCTGCAGACTGGCAACACTCCTGTGGGACTGCAGGCAGGGTGAGGGTTTACACCCCTCCCTAATCAGAGCCCTGCTGGGACCTGGTCACACCACCCTCAGTTTAGCTCTGTGGAAGGGCAAGGAGGCCTACTCCAGCGCCTCCTGGCTTTCAGCCTGGGCCACTGCAGGCATATGCCTAGGTTTCCTCAGTCCAGAGGGATTGCCTGTATGGTTGGAAACCAGTTCAGCCTAGCCAGGTTAGACTAACCTGCAAAGGTTGAATCAATTCAGGCTCAGGCTTTTTGAATGTCTCTCCCTAGCCTAAGTGTAAGCAGTTGTAGCAACCTGTGAATAACAATGAGAGGCCTTATCTTCAGTGTCAATCCCTTCTTTATCAATGTGACGTTTTGATGCATGATAAAACTAGAATATTTCACCAGATCTTAGAACAAGAGCAAAAGCTGGCAGAGGTGCAATGTCACTATCATGAAAACGTACTTGTACCTGTTTATAAATTGTGACAATCGCATGTTGGCAGCTGCCGACAGGAGACTGCTGTGTTCCTGATGTTAATACTCTAATATGGGCTATGATCAAACAAGCCTTTATGCAATACTATTGCCCAGACAAATTATTACTTCAATGGCAGCCAGAAGCACATTAATTAAAGATTTTATTTTTGTAAAATCTTGTAAAAATCTACTTTATTAGCATATCTATAGAGATTTTCTGTGCAAAATCCCTGTTAATAAAGCTGATGACTAAGATAAACTTCATTTTTCCCTAATAGATAAATTCATGCCTAATGAGACCAGCTCAGGGAATAAATTAACAATGGGTGTGAACACACTGCAGTTAAAGGTGTGATCACCAGGGATCCTGGTGTTCTCCCATTAAAAATTGCAAATTTTCTGATTAAAATCCCAAAATCTGTGATAAAAATTAAAGGCCCCCCACAGCCTCCCGCTGTGCTGCTGGTGCCCTGCACTCCCCCGCAACAGGCTCCTCAGCCCTCCTGATGCCCCTCACTCCCTCACAACAGCCCCCCAGACCCACAGACAGACACGCAGGCACAGACATGCAGACACAGATGCACATACAGACACTGACACCCACCCTGGCAGGTAAGTGTGTGTGGGGGGAGGGTAAGGGGCAGGGTGAGGGAAAGGGAAGTTGCTGGGGGATAGACCAAGAAGGAAGGGAGCATGCCCCTGTGCCCACTCCCCACGTGCAAAACCTCCCTGCGCTGCCGCTGCCACTGCCACTATGGAACCACGCCGGCTAGGTGGCACGCACCTGCCCCCACCACCATCTCGTGCCGCACGGCGGACACAGCCGCCATCACACTGCCACTGCTGCCCTGCAGCCAGCCACACAGCTCCATGGTCATGGCTCCGCGGTGACAGCAATGGCATAAGGAGGTTTTGCATGCAGTGGCTGTCACGGCTCCACAGGTAGGCAGCCGTGCCAGTAGTGATGGCCACTGCCTACAAAACCTCCTGCTGCTGCCGTGGAGCTGCGCTCAGAGCTGTGTGGCCAGTGGCAGCGGCACAGCGCGGTGCAGTGTGGGATGGTTGTGGGGATGGCTAGCCTGGCGGCTGGCCACACAGCTCTGGGCACAGCTCCGCAGCGGCAGCAGGAGGTTTTGTAGGCAGCAGCCGTCACCACTGGCACGGCCCTCCAGGTAAGTGGCAGGGGCTGCCGTGTGCAAGCCTCCCCACCCCCTGCCCCCATCCCTTGCCATGGCTGCAGAGCTGGCCACAGAGCTGTGCTCCGGCCACATGCAAGCCTCCCTCTCTCCCTCCTCTGGGCAGGCAGCTGTGCGGCATGTGTGCAGTCCACACATGGCAGGCATCACCACACTGCGCCCCGCATGGCTTGGCTGCAAAGCCCCCCGCAGAGGGGCACCTTTGCCCTCACCCCCTGGCCCTACTCCCAGCTGTGGTGTGCCACCTGGGGTGAAGGGCATGGCTCCACAGTGGCAGTGCTTGCCCGCAAAGCCTCCCTAGCCTGCATGCAGCCCCCGCCCCCCCGCACCACCATGGTGCCGTGCAGCTGGTTGCGGGGCATGCCACTGCATGCAAGCCCCCTGTTCCACCCCCCAGCTGGGCGGCATGCATGTGGCCCGCACACGGTGGTTGCTACTATACTGCTGCACCCTGCACAATTTGCCCACAAAGCCGTTCAGGTGGCCATGGGACGGTAGCGCAGGGTGCAGTGGCAGAGTTGCCATGGCAGCCTCAGTGTGTGAACCCCTGTCAGGCTGGCCGGCACGTGTGTGGCCCATAGAGTGGCACCCTTGCCCTTACTCCCTGGCCCTGCTACTGGGAGTTGGCACAGGGGCACACTCCCCCACTTCTTGATCTATCCCCCCAGCACCTTCCCTTTCCCCCCCCACACACTTACTTGCTGGGGTGGGTGCCAGTTTCTGTGTCTGCATGTCTCTGCCTGCATGACTGTGGGGCTGTTGCAAGGGGCATCAGGAGGGCTGTTGAGACTGTGGGGGGGGAGTGTGGGGCACCAGCAGCGCTGGGGCGGGGGCTGTGGGGGATGTGAGGGGCCTTTAATTTTTATCATGGATTTCTGGGTTTTTAAACCAGAGAATTTGCAATTTTTAAAAATCAGAGAAAACCAGGATCCCTGGTGATTACTACTGCAGATAATGAAATGAAACTCATGTGCCTGAATATCCAGACTGCAGTCACACCTCTGACTGCTATCAGCTATCACCATTTTAACAAGTTATCCTATAAAATATAAAAGCATTTGAAGGTTTGACATCTGCTAAAAAACCCCCCCATCACTAGTGACCCTTGAATGACCTCTGACAGAAAGCTCAAACGTTAAGGTTAGGATTGCTTCTTTACACAGCAGCCCACATTGAAGGAAAGATCCCAATTTAAAGGCTCCAAATGGGAGCACAGGAATCAATTAAGCATCACATCTTTGCACCTTAGCCCTTACTCTTTACCACCTGGCAGCACAATACTGTGTTCCAGTCTGGCCTGGGCATGCTCATCCCTCATTAGTTTGGTTAACTTGCAGTGCCATGTGACCACAAACCTCTACACTGGCTGCCACTGCTGAGTCACACTGCTCCACTACACATTTGCCAAGATACTTCAACTAAATGGTGGCAAAGGTCAAAAACTCACCTGATCTTCCTGCTAAACATAGGTCTTTTCAATCCTACTCCACTTTGCCTCAAATCCCAGCATCCTGTGGTCATATTTACTGCACCACAACTTCTCTGTGGCATCAAACTGGCACACAGAATGGAACACAAGATTGGAAGAAACCTTCTGGGCCACCCAGTCAGCCACCAATGTCAGCAGTGACAATCACTTTCTTATCAGAAGCCCTACCACTCAGCAACCAGGTTTTGATCCACCAAATTGCCACTAGGCCCCCCTGAGCAGTTTCTGCATGGAAAGGCCAGCACTCTGGCAGCGCGCACAGATGGGATTCTGCAGAGATGTAGCCAGACTATGCCTCGCATTGCAAAGAACTCCCCCTTAACAGCTGGAGTGGTGGTTGGAGCATGCTGACCTCTGTCACTGAGAATGGCCTGGCCAGAGATGATGACAACAATGACAGAAGCAAAAACAATGGTAAGTCATCTCTGATACGCATCTTTATCAGACATCTTTCACAAAGTAATACAATATATTACAGATTGGAACTGTGATTTATGAATACATTTCTACTCAGAACCAAAGTATGCACTTAACTTCATGCATGTGCCCAAGAACAGGCCCAAATCAGAGCTTTGGTTTCCTTGTGTAGGTGGTCACATTGACTGCTGCTTGACCAGCTAAATCCAAACTTTTCAAAAACAAAAGCTGCTGCTGCTTGTTCCTTACTCCTGTACAAGCCTAATGAGATTCAGTGAGAGTTTTACCTGAGGATGAACTCAAGGGTCCCCCTCATTGCCATCATTTTCCATTTGTATCATGCCAAGTTTGTGCCATGTAATTGCATGATCATACGGTAATTTAAAAATATATATAATGGCAAAAGTAGCCCTAAATTGTTCAAGCAAGGTATTTGCTGTGCTATCTAGCCGTTTTTCCCCACAGATATTGCTTTTCATATAGATGAGCTTGGAGTCCTCTGTTCTCCTGAGAGGAAATATTTCAGTCTTGGTACAGAGTTAAGAATATAGTTGTTGTCACTATACATACCCTAAAGTGATTTTCAACCAGGATGAACTGAGATCCTTTCAGGGGTGCCACACAATTTTAGCACTATTAGGCACGCAAACATAATTCACAAGATAAAACCAGAGATTTCAAATAGAAATCCATACTCTCAGTTCACAGCCACACAGCCTTATCAGATCTGGCCTTTGGGAGCCAATAAGAAGCCTCAAGAAGCAAATAAAAACTTACCCCCAAAAGCTCTGAAATTAGTTGCCTGCCTTTGCAAACTTCACTCTGTGCAGCAGCAGACTCCACATAACACCCTATGCTTGACATGACAATGGCTATGCACTCCTTGGTGCACAGAGCAACAGGGTTTGTTTAACAGAGGTGTATTCACTTTTCACTGGGCATAAGACATCATGCAAACAGAGAACTAGTTAGACTGAGGAGAAAATGAAAATCTGGCACAAAGGTATACGTGTAGACTGAAATGTCATTGTGTGCTTCTTGCATTTTGCCTTATACTGATACAACTCACAAGAATGTGAAGGAGTAAAATTGTGTGCTCATTACTAAGAAGTCAGAATAT
>NW_017728998.1:46636319-46643228 GCF_001723915.1 Gavialis gangeticus | reverse complement strand
AGCAACAGGGTTTGTTTAACAGAGGTGTATTCACTTTTCACTGGGCATAAGACATCATGCAAACAGAGAACTAGTTAGACTGAGGAGAAAATGAAAATCTGGCACAAAGGTATACGTGTAGACTGAAATGTCATTGTGTGCTTCTTGCATTTTGCCTTATACTGATACAACTCACAAGAATGTGAAGGAGTAAAATTGTGTGCTCATTACTAAGAAGTCAGAACATCTAACATTTTTTACTATCTTCCAAAGCCCAAGTGATAGCAGGTGTCTTTTTATGTCATTTTATCTCATGTCAAGTGACCCTGGTCAAACTCTAGGGCTCTTATAAGGATTTCAACGCAATCTTTACTTCAGCTTCAGGAAAATTTGTTTATGGGAATTTGCCAGAATAAAAAATTGTAAGAACACTTAGCTCTCAAAAGCCAAAAATGTCATGGGCTCCATTAAGAGGGTCTACTGAGGAAGTGACTTGTATGTGACCAGTGATTTACATTTCCAAAGAGCTGTACAAACATCAGCTATTAATCAATTAGTTGGACAGTTCTCCCTACAGGAAAGCTGCACAAGGAATCTTAATTCTGGCATTCCCTACCTTGTGATTGCTTGACTTCGCAAACCTAATATTTCCTGACTGCAGTTTATTGGACATACTTCCTAAATAATGTGGCCATTGTCATGTGGGGTGCCCATATAAAAGCAAACACATGCATTTCTACAACAAAGAAGGGGAAGTCAGAAGAGACATGACAATATCCTTAAGCATTAGTCAAACAGTTTGCTAATGAGAGAAGCCTTGCCCTGGTGTTCTGAATGCCAACAAATGTGATCTTGGAGAAATCACCACAAGCACCAGTGCCTGCAAGTATCAGCTGATCTCAGCTGTCTGCTGCTGAGTAGAGAGACAGAGAGAGAGGAGATGCCAAAACTCATTAGTCGGGTCCCAAACTACATAGTGGCTTTAGAGAATAAGCCCAACACCTGTGAACTGTACTTATTAGTGCTGTGCATGAACCAGGTATTATAATCCCTTTGACCATCTTAACTAACTTCACTCCCTGCTTGGGACCAACCACCAAAATATCCTTATTGCATAGACTTCCAGGCTGGAAGCACAGCTGTGCTGCTACCCAGCATGGCCACAGGTAGTGGATAGTGGAATGACCTTCAGGGAAGGTTAGCTGAGAAACATGCAGAGGTAACTGATGAATACGCAGTCATGGACCAAGCAGCGGCAGCACCACCAGAGTGTGGAAGTGAATCTGGACAGCAGATGCCAATGCTCTCCCTCCTGAAAAGCCATATATATCTTCTGATGGTGCTCTGATACAGTAAGTACAGGTCGCTACTATAACAAGCCCATCCAGCCCCCAACCATGGGTCTTACAAGTCCTCAACAAAGGAGCAGATGGAAGAAGATTTTAGAATCTCAATGGCTGCAAACATGGATGAAGGCTTCAGCAGAATAAGATCTCCAGTTGTCTTGGCCTGCTTGCCATTGAATCAAGATCCGGTTCTGCCAAGAACCATGTGGAAGCTGATGTCAACTTTCCAGCCACAGGACTATCAATTTTGGGGATCATATACCCTAAGCAGTATGAACACTTTATCATCCACATGGCTATTAAGCATACAGATCTTCGCATACATATACCCATGGAATGGAAGACCCAGGTTCTAGTCCCTGCCCCCCTCACCTACCCATTTTAACCCTGCATTTCTTAGCATGGTGCTTTAACCACTAGGACACATATTAGGCACTGCCCAGTCACCTCTCCAGCCCTCCTTTTGAAGCTTGCCCCCTGGGCAGTCAAGAAAGGGAGAAGATATATGTGGCCAGGAAGAAGAGAGTAAGCTAGAGGTCTAGCTCAATGAGATGGATCCCTCACTGGAAGGGAGTTGATCCTGAGTTTTAGCCTAGAACCTGCTCCCACTGGTGCAGAAATTTGCCTAATTCTCTCTATGCAGTAAACATTAAGTGCAAGACACTTTGGCTCCTCTTCCCTCCACGTAGCAGTTTGGGACTTTTCCTCAGATCTGTGTTTATGGAGCTGTGTAGGCACAGCAGCCATATGGATGCTTACATGTTCACAATGCACACAGAGTAGGATTGCAAACTACGCTTAAGTGCCATCTTTAGAATGAATGTAGCTAGAAAACTGCCATTTGGGCATGTAAAATGAAACAGGATTCTGCCCTTATTGTAAGACAAGGTACTTCAGTGTCTAGTACTGCAGGAGGGGCTCCCATTATGCTGCTATTCTTATTTAACATTGTTTTTCTGTACTTTGGCAAATAGCAAAGCCATTATTAGCCTTGATATGACCTTCTACCTGTTTCTGCTAACAAAACTTCTGATAGCAGAGACCCTCACTACTCCCAAGCTGCCAGTGCATTCACCTCCAGTAGCATACCTAATGATGACCAAGCTGGGTACCAGCTGCACGTGCCTAGAGCTCCCCCTGGTGGCAGCAGGGGCCCAATGCAAAACCCAGGAAGAGGAAGCATTTGTTGCCATTAGCCGCAAATCTGCTCCTGCTTCCCTGAACATATGGACACCTGCCCAAGAGTGTTTACTCATAAGCAGTTTATTCATGAGTAAACTGTTCCCAGATCTAATGTAATGCACATGTAAACACATACCTCTCACCCCAGTCTTCCCCTTGGAACACAACCTTGAAGTAGTGGAGAAGCTTGTGTGTTCCAATGATCCTCAGAGCTATATTGTCTGGAGTCTAGTACTCCTGGTAGGGTCTCCCCTAGGAAACAGGTTTGAGGCAAGATCCCAGTTTAAGCATGGTCCAAACTCCTGAAGATCCCAATGGTGGAACAGGCGTACTTGAGGACCTGCTGGTTCTCTGCAGCTGTGAAGGTGGATGAGGGCTGCAGCAGGATGGAGGTCTCCAGTTGTCTTGGACACCCTTGCCACTGGGTTCATGGGTCCATCCTTTCAAGTTTGTGTGGCTGTCACTTGGGCACCAGCTTCCCCATGTTAAAAGATGTCACATGCGGGCCTCTGCCAGGGATGTTAACATCTCCCACAAACCAAGCCCTGTGACAACAAATGAGTGGTGGTGGGGTCATGAACAGTGATCTCTGGGAGTCCCTAGTCATAAATCTGCATGTAGGCAGTGGTTGTTTTGTACTTACCAAGACAGAAGTACAATTCAGCAGATGCAGCTGTGACTGAGCAGTCCTCTTTAGGATTCCCTTTGCTCATCCTGAATGGGGAAGAGGCTAGAAAAGGTGCCCTAAACATAGGCTCTCAAATCCTCCTGGCTAGACTGCTGTATCCAGGGGAATCACTCTACCTGTGGCCAAAACCAACAAAATAAAGTACTGAAATTTGCCACGTGGAATATCCACACTCTCATGGACTCTGCGAACAATGAGTATCCTGAAAGAAGAACCACCATAGTAGGTAGAGAACCTGCAAAATATGACATCGATATTGCTGCCCTAAGTGAGACCTGCTGGGCAGATGAACACCAGCTGAAAGAAGGAGGTGGCTACACCTTTTTTTGGAAAGGAATGTCACCTGAAGAGAGGCACATTCATGGGTAGGCTTTGCCATCAAGAACAAGATTATTAGTCAGTTCTCAGAACTCCCTGTGGGCATTAACAACTACCTTATGATTCTCCGCCTCAAGCTCAACAACAACCAGTATGCTATGGTCATCAGTGCATACACCCCCACACTTAATGATGAAGAAGTCAACAAGGAACAGTTCTACTGTGCTCTTGATACAGTGCTGATTGCCACTGCCAAGGAAGACAAGTGTATCCTCATGGGTGACTTCAACACAAGAGTTGGGCAACACTCTGAACTCTGGAGTGGCACCACTGGGAAGAGGGGGTGGGGAAAGTCAATTCCAATGGTATCCTCAGTAAATGTGCAGAGTATGACTTGCTCATCACGAACACTATCTTCAGATAGAGTAACAAATATAAGACCGCTTGGAAACACCCATGCTCCAATCACGGGCACCTTCTTGACTATATTATTGTCAGAGCCTGTAATCATACCGGTGCCCATATCACCTGAGTCCTGAGAAATCGAGATGAATGTTGAACCTTTTAGTCAGATCAATCATGCACATGCTGCTTGCACCATAACACCGTAAACGACCAAAAGGAATGCAGAAAAGATTTAACATCAAAGCACTCCAAGGCCAAGCTAGATATGAGGTGCTTCAGCAATGCCTTACTGAGAGGCTCTCTGATGACATCAAGGACATCCAGGCACACTGGGAGGAACTTAAGAACATTATTCACAAGGCATGCTCTGAATCAACTGGATACTCTACTTACCATCACCAAGATTGGTTCAGCAAGAATAATGAGGAAATCTTACTACTTATCCATCAGAAGAGAACTGCGTTCTGCAGTTGGCAAAATGAACCCTTCAATCTGTAAAAATGAGAGGCTTACCACTGGTTTAAAGCTGTAGTTCAGAGGAGGCTACAGGACATCAAAACCAGTGGCAAGTGAAGGCCATGGAGATCCAGAGTTTCACTGATCAACATGACATGTGAAGCTTCTTTCAAGCAATAAAAGCCATCCACAGGCCATGTTCCAATGGCCCAACCCTCTTGCAATCCCAGGACAGCTCCACCCCTCTCACAGATAGTGTATCCATCACGCAACACTGGAAGGAGCACTTCAAGATTCTAAGGTTTCAGCTGCCACCGTTGAGTCCATCTGTCAGCACCCAGTAATAGAATCTCTCGCTGATGCCCCATTCTTCAAGGAAGTCTGGTGTGCCATCACTCAGACCAAGAACAATAAATTGCCAGAACCAGGTGGCATTCCCGCAGAGGTCTTCAAAGGTTGCGGAACAGCACTAGCGCAAAAACATCACCAATTTCTCATAAAAATATGGGTTAACGAGGAAGCTCCATCTGACTTAAAGAATGTCAACATTTTGACCCTCTTCAAGACAGGGGACAAGTCAGTGTGTGGGAACTACAGAGGCATTGTCCTCCTTTCCATTGCTGGGAAGATCCTTACTCGCATCCTGAATCGCCTCCTCCCTGTTGCCAAAGATGTCCTTCCAGAATCCCAGTGTGGCTTTAGCCCATCACAGGGTTCCACCAACATGATTTTTGTTGCATGACAGATCCAGGAGAAGTGTAGCGAGGAACACAAGGAGCTGTTTATGGCATTCATTGACTTAACCAAGGCCTTCATTTCCATTCATCATGAAGCCTTCTGGAAGGTGCTGGCTAGGTTCAGTTGTCCGCTGAAGTTCTTCAGTGTCCTCAGGCTACTCCATGATGGGATGACTGCCCACAGTCCTTTGCAATGGATCAGAGACAGGCCCATTTACCATCCATGCCGGTGTCAAGCAGGGCTGCATCACTACACCAACACTTGTCTCCATTTATCTTGCTGTGTTTTTGATTCTCATCCGTGACTGTCTTCCTCCTGGAATTGGGGTTCAGTATCGAATGGATGGTCAGCTTGTCAATCTGCGGCACCTTCACAACAAACTGAATCGTGGATGTAGTCTTTCTGGACTTCAGCAAGGCCTTTGACACTGTCTCTCACCCCATCCTAGTTAAAAAACTAGGCGACTGTGGCATAGATGCCTACACAGTCAGATGGATTGCAGATTGGCTGAGGGGTCGCACTCAGAGGGTGGTGGTGGATGGGTCATATTCGACCTGGGGGGAGGTGGGTAGCGGAGTCCCCCAGGGCTCGGTCCTGGGGCCTGCGCTGTTCAATTTCTTCATCAGCGATCTGGATGATGGGGTGGAAAGTAACCTGTTTAAATTCGCTGATGACACCAAAATTTGGGGGGAGGTGAGCACGCTAGCAGGGAGTGAGAGATTGCAGAGGGATCTGGATAGGTTACAGGGGTGGGCTAACAGGAACAGGATGCGTTTCAATACGGACAAGTGCAGGGTGCTGCACTTGGGCAGTAGGAACCAGCAGCACACTTACACAATGGGGAACTCCCTACTTGAGAGCACGGAGGCAGAAAGAGATCTTGGAGTCATTATTGACTCCAAGATGAACATGGGCCGACAATGCGAGGTCATGGTTGGCAGGGCTAACCGGACCTTGTCGTGCATCCACAGGTGCATCTCGAGTAGAGCCAAGGAGGTGATCCTCCCCCTCTATGCGACGCTGGTCAGGCCACAGCTGGAGTATTGTGTCCAGTTCTGTGCGCCCCATTTCAAGAGGGATGTGGACAACATGGAGAGGGTCCAGAGGAGGGCCACCCGCATGATCCGGGGACAACAGGGCAGACCCTACAGTGAGAGACTGCGGGACCTGAACCTATTCAGCCTCCACAAGAGAAGGCTGAGGGGGGACCTGGTGACCGTCTATAAACTCACTAGGGGGGACCAGAAGGGTTTGGGGGAGACGCTGTTTCCCCTAGCGCCCGCTGGCATAACAAGGAGTAATGGGCACAAGTTGATGGAGAGGAGGTATAGATTGGACATCTGCAAAAACTACTTCACAGTTAGGGCGGCTAGGAGCTGGAACCAACTTCCAAGGGAAGTGGTGCTGGCCCCTACCCTGGGGGTCTTTAAGAAGAGGCTGGATGCCTACCTGGCTGGACTCATTTGAGTCCCGTTTTTGTTTTGGGGTTTTGTTGTTCTCCCGCCCTGGCGGGGGGGTCGGGCTAGAAGATCTACTAGGTCCCTTCCGACCCTAAATCTATGAAACTATGAAACTATCTATGAAACTATTACCAAGACTGGCATCACCGACCTTCAGTACACTGACAGCTGTGTTATCCTTGCGCACAATGAGACCAATCTGCAGTCTACCTCTGACCTTTTTTCAGGTGCCTATCATAGCCTGGGACTCTCCCTTAAAATTGGGAAGACAAAGGTGTTTCATCAGCCTGCCCCAGCACAAGCTGCCCCCCACCCCCAAATTTCCATTGGTGGAAAA
>NW_017728998.1:46624959-46626128 GCF_001723915.1 Gavialis gangeticus | reverse complement strand
CATTTCCCATACCTTGGCAGCCACCTCTCCCAGTCAGTCAGTCAGCCTTGATGTAGAAATTGAACATAAGATTCTCTGTGCCAGTGCATCCTTCAGAAAGCTGCTTTGCGTGCCTTTATCAACTGAGAGCTGCAGATAGAAACTAAGATCCTGGTCTACAATGCAGGGGTTATCCCCATGCTGCTGTATGGATGCGAGATGTAGGTGCCACCCTAAGTGCCTAGAATGGTTCCATCAACATTGCCTCAGGAAGATCCTTCGCATTAGATGGGAAGACCACTGCACCAATGCCAGCCTCCTCTCTGCAGCTAACATAACCAGCACTAAGGCAAAAATCATGAAACATCAACTCTGCTGGGCTGGCCATTGTGTGTGGAGGGCTGGCACTCGTCTTCTGAAGCTAGTCCTCTTCTCTCAACTCAGTCATTGTAAGAGGACCCGTAGAGGACAGAGAAAGCACTACAAGGACATCCTGAAAACAGACCTTAAGAAGGGTGGTATTAACTTTACAAACTGGGAAGTGCTGGCTGGTAACAGCTCTCAATGGTGCTGCACCATACATCAAGCTACAGCACTCTTTGAAGAGAACCGTCTTGCTCAGGAAGCCAACAAATGGCAGAGGAGGAAGGAGAGTGTACAACATCCTGGCCAACAGCTGTGCTCCGCTCCTCACCCCATCCCCCGCACAAGGCAGCACCTGTCATATCTGTGAAAAAGCTTGCAGAGCACTGATTGGACTCTTCAGCCATCTAAAAACTCACCAATAATCCTACTCCCTTCCCACCTGGCAGACATCATCCTCATACTGAGAGACAGACACAACCAGTGAAGAGAGAAGAGATAACGAGAAGTTAAAACTGGGAACCACAACATGGCAAGGGTAGTTCAGGGACATCCATGGCTGGGCTCAGACATCTGCAATTCAATCAACTGAAACCTGGGTGATGATTCTTCAAGTTTTGCCTGAAAAAACATAGGTTCACATACTACAACATACTCTTCTCATTTCAGCAGTGTCCTACATGGATGCTTTCTCTATCCATTTCCATGGCAAACTGCTTACGCTTCTGGTTCAGCAAATCAGTTAGAAGCCCCCAGGTCAGAATCAAAGACAAGGGGACTGTTCTAAGTGCTATGAGCCACTCAGAGGCCACATCTACATGAGACAC
>NW_017728998.1:46594828-46619959 GCF_001723915.1 Gavialis gangeticus | reverse complement strand
ACCTGGGTGATGATTCTTCAAGTTTTGCCTGAAAAAACATAGGTTCACATACTACAACATACTCTTCTCATTTCAGCAGTGTCCTACATGGATGCTTTCTCTATCCATTTCCATGGCAAACTGCTTACGCTTCTGGTTCAGCAAATCAGTTAGAAGCCCCCAGGTCAGAATCAAAGACAAGGGGACTGTTCTAAGTGCTATGAGCCACTCAGAGGCCACATCTACGTGAGACACTTACTACACAGTAGCTCGTTACTACTGCACAGTAGCATTGCTGGGCATGAACCGTGACACGATACTACTGTGCAGCAGTCACGAGCTACTACTCAGTAAGCATCACTAGGCAATCGTGCCGGGATGCTACTGCATGGTAACGCTGACTACTCCATAGTCTTTTAGTACTTGGTTAAGCAAGTACTAAATGACTGCATAGTAACAACTGCGCAGTGAATGGCTTGTGTAGACACACCCAGAATGGTGTAAGATTTGCTAGAGGGAGAAGGAAGGACCAAAAAGAGCCAAAGCTAACATGAGAGAGGAAAGTCTCATTACTAAAGAATGACTGAAGGGAGTTTTGTTTGCAGTGCACTCCCCAAAAGGGGCTTGCCATTAAATATTCTGTGACAGGGAGCCCAAACTTGCCTCCTTCCCAGGACAGTCATGAGCTCCTGGGTATTTTACTGCATAAGTCATTAAACTGCAGCAAGACATTAACTGTTTTCCGCTACGTTTGTTTTCTCTATCATCCTACTTTATCTGAGTTGGATTTTCAGTCACACTCAGCTGCAAACTAGCAAAGGATGTTAGATGTCCAGAGTCAAAAAGTGTGCTGGGAGTGTTCTTTGTAAAAGGTTTGCTGAATATGGCTCTATATTAATTCTGTACAAGACACAGGTGGCCTCTCATCCATGTAACTCCAAGGGGAATGACTGGACTGGACCAGCATTTTCTTTTTAAATCAATCCCTATCAATGAATTATTCAAATGATACATTCAAATTAAAAGCCACACATTAGTCAGAAGTGTTCCACCTACTATCGGTACAACCACCAAAGCGCACTTTTGCCACAAGTTATGAGAGAATACTGTCTTTTTTTCCCCATTGTTTCTCTGTGTCTTTGATAACAGCCTGCACAAAGTCAGACTCCTTGCTTCCCTGGTCTAGCTATTAGCAAACACTCACCTTCCCCTGGCTCTATCCGGCTTTCATGCCACAATAGGGGAGAAAGCAATATTAAAAATAGGAAAATGTGACTCAAGTGACAAAAATTGGCAGGGGGGTGGAGGGGTTTGAAGATAAAAGGAAAAACAATGTTGAACTCTTATTTTATAAATAATTAAATTCCAAGTCTATTTAAATGCAAACAAAGAAGTTGCCACACTGATAAAATGATACAATTCAGAACCTCAATGCCAGGAAATGCAGAAGTGAAGGTCAAGTGCACAGATGTGATTCAGTGCCTTTGTTGTCCCCAAATGTCAGCCACCAAATGTTGCCCTTTTGTTCCACTGTAAAACTGCAGCTATTCCAGTGCAAGTTTTATAGGCATACTGGTAAACATGCAAGTTTTCACCTACCCTTCTCTGAAACTGAGTGGGGTCTAATAAACCCCTGCACTGAGTTTGCAAAATGAGGCTTGTGGTTTTAAAGCCAGAAATGCTTCTTATCAAATTAATTCTGAGAAAAGGCACTGAAGTGACTGTGCATGTACATGGAGGGTATCTAGAAGGGACTAAAACTACCCCAACTTTTACAGGGTTCCCTGGCAGAAGAACTAGTGGGGTTCTGTTCCCCTCTTTGAAGGGATTAAGATACAGGCAGCAGTGAGTTAAGGATGGGAGTGGAACCACAGGAATTCCTTGGTACTCTGCTGTACCACAGGAATACATAAGAGGTGTGGACAGCTACTTTAGCCCACCCACTATGGGCATTTATACACGTACTTTTTTCCAGCGACACACTGGATATCAGCCAATTTGGAACACACTCAATTTAATGGAGTCTGCTTCGCGTGCAAGCTGAGGCAAACTGCACTGCATGTAAGCAGCAAAATGCATGTCAGCGCGCAGAAAATGACAGCAGTGCACTTTTGAACTAAAGCACCTCCAAGGTGTTTTAGTTCAAAAGCATGCCGCTGCCATTTTCTCAGTGCTGACATGCATTTCGCTGCTTATACAACTGCATGCGTCACAGCACTGGGTGCTTTTCAAAGCACCTGGTGCTGCAATGCATACATGTGTAAAAATCCCCTATGTGTATTACAGCTTCTGCAACCACTCCACAGTCTAGAAGGAGAGAGATGCCAACCCTCACCCACCTGTTGATGCTCAGCCAAATTTCTCAGGCTTGACAGTGCCATGAAGATCAGGCTCCAGGTGTGTATTTTCACTAACTTCAAGATATCCCAGATCCAACCCTTATAGAACAAACAAAACAAATATCTGCGGACCATACTCAGCAAGCCTATCTCAAGCACTTACAGCTTTGGGCAAGCAGAACAAGGTTTTTATCTCTAAAGCCAGCAGACAGGCTCAGACTCCAGGAGGGCTCTGCCCAGATCAAGTTTCAAAGCCCAAAATTTCCCTGTAGCCCTGCCTGCAAGAAGTGTGGTTAAGATTTATTTTTTTAAATGGAGAAAGTACATTTTCTCCTATCCTCACTAAATTATGAAGTGGCTAAACTCTCCGTAGGCAATGCCTCTATTAGATAGGCCTCTCTTAAAATTTTATTTGCACTGATGAGAGCAGTTTTCTTTACTGGATGCCTGCCACTGTGTGCCAAACAGCACATTAGAAAGGTCATTAAACATGATCTCTAGGGTGTTCTTTTCCCTGTGTTACCCACTGGCTCTATCTCCCATTCCTGATTATTCTTCCCTCTCTACAGTCCCCACCAGCATGAGTTGCTGTCTCTAGAATGCCCACTCTGAAAGGATCACAACCATCCACAACCTCTTCTTTCCCTTCTGTTCCTGGTTCACACAGAAATCCATATCCGCACCTGCAAGTGCCTGGTCTAACAGAAATCTCTCCTTTTGCACTGCCCACTCCAAATCAGCCAGTGTGGGCAGTGTTGGGCTCCTTTTCTCTATCCCTTTTCAGTCCTTTTTTCCTCTCCCTCTCTCTCCCCACTGGAACAGCCCTGCATTTGGCTTCTCTCTCCATCCTCATTGTCCAACTCCTCCCCATCACCCTTTCTCCACTTTCAGCTTCTAGTTCCCTGACCTTTTCTTCACAGTCTCCCACACTCATTCTCATTGGCTTCTATTCTGATGAGCCACTGAACCTTTCCTCACCATCACCTCTCCATTCAACCTGAAGCCCTGGATCAAGCCTCCAACTGGCCAAAAAGCCCTTCAGTTGGGTTTCCACTAAGCACTAATCTATCTTACGGAGTTCCCTCTCACTAACCATCACCTAGTCTCTCTCGTCTTAGCTCATGACCCCCAACCCCATCCCCTACCACTGAGCCTTTCTGTGACTTCCAGTGCATCAAACTTAATTATTTTTCATCACTACTAGCCCTCTTCTTCCTGACCCCTCTTATCTTTCTTTAACTGATGTGGCAGTTGATTCTCTGTGCTACACTCTCCCCTATCCTTAACTCTGTTGCTCCACTCTCTCATTGCCAGGTAAGCCCTGCCAGCCCCCAGGCCTGGCATCCAATTCTTCCACTCTTGCTCTAGCACTGCAGAACGTGTTTAGCAGAAATCTCATGATCAGGCTGAATTCTACAACTACTAATTCATTCTGCAGTACCTTCATCTCTATCAGCCTCCCAGCTACACAACTCTGCTTCTCCCACTTAATCAAAATGCATGTGTGCAACATCAGCAGCTTTTTAGCCACCTGTGACTTGCTCAAAGCTTCCCTTTCCTCTGTATCCACTTTGTCTCAACTCAGGATCGTGTTGATTTCATCCAAGACAGACACTGACAAAGTAAAACATGACCTCCATCCCCAACTTAGCTCATCTGCTATTCCACAATCCTGTCCTACGCTTCTCATGTACTTTTCCCTTGTCATACATGCAAACTGTGTTTGAAGCTTTTTACTACAAATTAGACTGCTGAGTCTTATGCACACTCACATTGCACCACTAAGAATCCTCTGACAGCTGTCTCCTCAGGCAAGGATGGTTTGATTGCTCAGCCTTAGACCCCTTATCAGATTATCCCCAAGTCCAATGAAACAAATAACAACATTGTGCCAAGTACAGTTTTAAAAGTATAACTTCTCTTTGGCAGATGTAAATCAAAGAGGCAGCTACTCAAATAGCACATACAATTCCATGCAAGGAACATCATGCATGTGTGTGCAAACCATACCTGCACCTTGTTCCAACAAAAAGTATGGCTTCTAATTCATACCCCCCTGCCCCGCCCCCAAATTCTCTCACTGTGAAAAAAATGGTAGGGATCATAGTATTGATATGAGCATTGTTGGCATCATCCATTAAGACTTGAGCTTTGTAGGAAGTTTATGACATGCATTCATATGTGAGATCTGACCACCAAATAACCTTAGTGGCCTCACACCAGAAACTGTCTGGTTTGGTTTTGGAAAGAAACTCAGTGTTGTCCAAAGGGATCTGCTGTAAAAGTCTGTAAGAATTTGAAAGGGGGAGGGACCACCTTGGAAATGGGGGAAAATGTCAGGAAAAAAAGAAAAAAAAACAGCGAAAATTTAGGATGTGATGGGTATCTTCCACAAATGGATCCCAATACAGGAGAGCTGCTGTCAAACTGGCACTATTTGTGAGGAAAGCAAAAGAAGGGTTTCTTCCTACTTTGCTTCAACTTTCTCTTCCTTTTCTGCCTTCCCACAGGTTTACCTGTAGTCATCAGTGAGGGTTACACAGGACTCTTCCTTCCTCAGCTTAGCCAGGAGGGCACCACCCTCCAGCTGTAGTCTGACCAGTCGTGTGTCATCAAGAACATTCTTCATTAACTGTCTGTAATGCCTCAACAAAGCAGCAGCCTCCTGAGGAATTAGAGAAAGGTGGATATGGTTATTTAACTATTATAAAGTTTAAGGCTGTAGCTGGGGAGGAGGGGAGGGGCACATGGCAGAGGCGAAACACTCCCTGCCCCCTCTGTGTACCTCACCCCCACCCTATAAGGACCTTTAAGGTAAGAGGATATCCGAGGTCCAGAAACCACTGAATCCTTGGCCTCTCTGCCAAAAAACATGTGATGTTCTTTTGTGATGCAGACTCTTGCCTTAATAAGCTAAGACTAGCCCAAATTAGTTCAATGATTTTTTTTTTCTTGACAAGGAAAGTGAAGCCTTGTCCTCATTTTGCCACCCACAGTCAGCTCATGAGCTCCCTTGTCTATAGGAGCCAGACCTTGCTGGACTCCCAGGTTCTCTCTGATGGCATATGTGCTGGTGTCTACACATGTGCATGCAGAAGGAAAAAGGTTCTGAGACAGTATCTTTAACTGATGCACTTTCTGAGGGGCACTCAATTAGCAGATTTGGCCTATATCAGCTACCTATACACTGTCCCTATACTAAAAGCTTAGCAGCTTCCACTGCAAAGAAATAAACCATGAGACCTGCATCTACACTGGCACTTTCCTCACGATGTCTTGCTGTGGCACTCGCTCAATACAGCAACTCCTGAAGTAGCAGCAATGGAACACAAGCACAGAGAGTGTCTTCATATTTTTAGTTTAGTGGTAAAGATGGTAATGGCTGCTCAATGCTAGAGGTACCACCATTGCTTCCAGGCACAAACCTTCTTAGGTGAGAACATTACCCTTGAGCCCAATCCTGCACTCTCAGTTGGAGGACAGGACACACTGCACTACACGACAATTAATTCTTCATGTACCTTGAAGGTGCATTTAATTTTTGGTAACAGAAAGCTGCTATTGCAGTGGTTGGTACTGATGTAGAGGTTTCTGCATCTGAAGGTCTGTACCCAAGAGAAGAGAGAGACTTCAATAGCTGAATAGTGTCAAAGCTCACAGGTCTTGTACACACAAGACTTAGAAAAGGCTGCACAACACTCAGGATTTTATAGTACTAGATGTCAACACTCCAGACAATAAATGTTTGGGGAGAAGCAACAGACAGAGTGCTGTAGTTAAAGAGTCTTTGTTTGGTAGCTGCCTTCTAGCACTGCTTAATTTTTCCTTGCTCAAAGCCTGCTTCCATCTGATTGGCATGGTTAATTGAATTTTAAGCTATTTAATGGTAACTGCAGAGAGAAAAATGTGTCCTGCTCTACATGCCTTCTTTTTATCTTGGTTCTCCCCCTTCCCCACCTTTTTCTCTCTGTCCTTGGAAGATTAGACTTGGAAAGCAAGAACTGTTCAGCACTTTTTTCTCTCCTGTTAAAAGCAATGTCTCATAAGTGAACTCATTTCCTCCAGATCTGCATCAGGTTTGTCAGAAAGAACAATCCAATGACACTCTTTCTGATCAGTCCTGGGCCCTTCCTGAGGATTTTTTTTAACAAAGACAGCTCCTTAACAAAGACTGCATTTTATTAATATAAGCAAATCAGTGCTCTTCAGACCTAAAGATACTATTAGCACCTTTCCTTCCTCCCAACATGCAATGAGTTATGACAGAGGCTCATTGTCATAAAGCTAATGATTGGCAAAGTCTCCCAACTGCCCCAGGAAAGGATAAGGGTGGTATGCTAACACAGATGAGTAACTATGCCTCCACCCATCCCTGCATCAGTACTTTGATGAGAAATTCATGGTAAAGTTAATTTCCTTTTTAATCCCTTTTTTTCCCTCACTAAACCACATGTGAAGTCCCAGTTCCTAGATCTTTGCTATTTAGACACCTGTTGTTTAATCTTTTTTACTCTGGGTAATTTCCTTAAGTGTTTCAATATTAAATTAAATAATTTAAAAAATGCAGCAAAAGTCTCAGATGCATGCAGTAGCATGCATTGTATTTAGAACCTGGTATTATATCAGTAAAGTCTAAGGCTGCACAGTTTCTCCCCACAGGCTGTCCAGCATCCTGCTCTCTGTACCACACTTGTATCCAGTAGTAGAGTGACACTTACCGCAGCTCTTTCCGGCAGTCTACCAGATTCCACACTGTGAATGGCCCCCTGCAGGAAAGCACAAGCTCCCTGACATCCTTGTAGCAGATGCTCTAGTTTCTATGAGGTGAGACAAACAAGCAGAGATTACTGTCATAGCACTATCCTTTTTAGGGCTAAAGAGAACAAGCAGCTTGTAGGGACCTGTGGACACTGGTAGAAAGAGCACGAGCTGGAGTGGAATGGTGTGTTTAACTAGACTTTAGCTACATGCACTAAACTAATAAATAGTCTCAAATAATAAAATTAATAAGAATGAGAAGATATGCACCAGGACTAAAGACTACCTGATGGGATAAAGATTTTTGTGTCATGTCCCTGGAATGGCCGCACCAGCCACAAGTGGCCAAACTGAGTTTAGCCAGGTCACTCCATGCTGAGACCAATACAAGCCAATTAATTACAACCCCAAGCCAAGGGGAATTCTGGGCCTCATTTTAGATAGAATATTTCAGAATGTTCTCTGGAGAGCTGCATTTTTTCAAACTTAGCATTGCTTTTCATATGCCTTACTCATAAAGCCAAATTGCTTGTGTTACAATACATGGGCCTCTGGGTAGCAGAAAATTTATTGCATGTGTTCTAAATTTGTATACATGACATGGATTAGCTATTTTGCACCTATAAGGTCGGTACATATTTAAGACTGAATATCTGGTAACCTTCCAGACAGATACAAAGGACCTCTACAACTGAAAAAACCTGAGTTATCAGTTTTCCTTGGATACAGAGAAACCATTTCAAGCCCTGGTGGTTCATGAGCTATTGCCCATGAAGAGTCATCAATTTAGGTCTGAATAGTAACAGTTGTTTCCCTTAAACCAGAGGAATTTTTGGGACAAGGGAGGGGGGTAAATTCCACACACAAAAGCTGGTTTTCTTTCAAATTACCATACTTCCTCACATACAACACACACTTTTGCCCCAAAATTCAGCTGCTGGAATTTAGGGCGTGCATTATAAGCAAGAAAATACGGCAACATAATTTTCTGGGGGGTCGGGGAGGGGAGGAGTAGGAGATGAAGTGAAAGTTACTGCAGTGCTGCACATGGGACTCCCTATCTGTTGCCTATGGACACTTTCTCTTCTCCCTGCCTCTTTCTCCCCACTACCAGAGGCTCCTGCTGCAGAAGCAAGGAAAGATCTTTCTTTCTTCATCCTGCCTTTCAAAAATAAGGTATGTATCTTAGTCAGGGGTATGTTGTATGCAATAAAATAGCAGTAGCTATTTAAAATGGCTTCCAGATTTGGAATACTGGAACTGCCCCTGTAGAGACTGATTAGCTGGCAGGATTCAGGTGAGCTCATCAGAAATGTCAAATAAATGCTGTTTGCCACATGAATGCAAAGTTTTAAAGAGTCTAGCACTTGATTCCTGACACTTTCAGTGTGCTGTATGTATATAGCACCCATGAAGTCAGATTTTCACACAAACTTCCACCTTAGTGACAGCTCTGGCAAAGTTATGCCATTAAAATAGAAAGCATGTGAAATGAGAAGTGGCCCAATCCCCCAGCCCCCTTCCTTATCTACTTTTGTTTGACTATAAACATTTCCCTCATTTCTCTTTACTACACCTCATGCTCATCTGAATTCAGCCATAACCCTACTAAAAAGACTAATCTGTATGCATGTTCTCTCTCAGCTTTGGGTTTCAACATTTTTCTACTCTACACTATGCTACTCTTGCAAGACTGATTTATTCCAGTCAGTGGGTGTGTCTATACGAGATGCTTTACTGTGCGGTACCATAGCTTACTGAGCAGTAAGCACGCATGTCTACACGTGTGCATGCTTACTGTACAGTAAATGGTGCTGCTCACAACTAAATTTGCTACCAGCAAATGCAAGTAGTAAATTTACATCCGAGTAGTTACTACACAGTAACATACACGTAGAAGCCAACCAGGAGCAAGCTTGGTCCTAGTAAGCGCTACCACTAGGGGGCCAGCCCCAGAGCTGGACCAGCTCTATAGCAGCCCCAGCCTCAGGCCCTTAAAAGCCTGCAGGCATTTTGAGCCCTGGAGCACACATGCAGGGAGCTTGAGGCTACTCCAGGACCCTGTGTGTCCTGGGCAGGCTGCAGGCTAGCCATACCAGCCAGCCTACATCCCGGCACCTCTGCCTGGCACCACAGCACCATGCAGCTGCCAGACCTGCACCATCCAGGCAAGCAGGCTGCTCCAGGCTCCTGCCAGGCCTGTCAGTACCCAGGCCCAGCTGCAGACACCAGGGCCAGCTCAAGCTGCCTACTGTGGTGGGCCAGTAGGGAGCACTCTGGTGCTGAGCTTCCCACCTCACTGCACCTGAGCAAAACCAAGCTTCGGATGCCTCCCCAGAAGTGCCAACTTCTGGTCAACCCCCTTCCTGGAGCACACCCACAAGCCTGGGGTAACTGCTGCTACCACCAAACCTCCAGTCTCTGTTAGTGCTCTGTGCCGCTCTGGGTACACAGGCCCCGTAGACCTAGGCGTTGCTTAGCCCCAGCAGGATAGATCTGGGTGCTTCTTATAGCCTGAAACATAGAAAGTAGCCTCCCTTAGTCAGCCAAGCAAAGAGAGCAAAAAGGCTTGCCCAATTCCTCTCAAACATTTACTGCCAGGCTTGCTACGATAGAAGGCTTTATTGATTAGAAAGGGAAGGCATTGGGAAGGAATACAACCCAAAAAGAATTCTGAAAGCAAACAGCCTCAAGGAAAACACTAAAAGGGGCTTGTTGGCCCTTTTAGTACACATCTAGAACACTTAGATTTAAGTTACTCGCTAAAATGCAAATAAGTTACTCACAGCAACATCCAAAGGATTCTGGAGGTACATAGCTTGATTCTCTGACCAGATGTCTGCCTCCACCCACAACGTGGAGGGACCCTTTTAAATAGCCCAACTGACCTCATCACCTGGACCCAGTCAGGGACAGGTGTTATTTGATGCTGACCAATCAATTTGGAAAACATCAGCATTACTGATTGGAGCAACACTGGTTTAAGCCTAGCTCCCATGGCATCAGAACTCAGAACAACGGAGAGGCTAGATACACCCTCTCCTACCTGAGCCAGGTCATATAGGCAGCAACCATGGTTGACAGACATGTGAAAAGACAAAGAAAGAGAAAGAAGAAAAAAAAACCCTAAGTGAGGGAGCAGAGCCATAGGCATAGGCCTTAGAAGTTTTTTCACACTTGCAGCACACCCACAGCAGCCTGCCTGGAGCCTACAGGTGCTGTGGGGCATTGCCTCACCTTATGGCTGCCAGTCCTGTGCCATGCCCCTGTGCTGAGCACTGCAAGCAGCTGCCCAGGCCTGGTAGCACAGGGACAGCCGTACAGAGGCCTGGAGACCTGGCACAGGAGCCCTGATGGCGTTGCCATCGCCCAAACCAGTGCCTGCCACCCTGGGCCCCAACTGGTCACAGGAGGCGATTGGGAAGGCACTGTGGGGCCCCCGAGCCCCTGCCCCGGCCTGGCACCTGCAATGACGTGTCACTGGGGCAGGGCCCCTCAGGGTGCTGGCAGCCCGTCCCACTGAGCTCCCCACCTGCAGCCTCCACCAGCAGCTTGGGGAGCCCAGGCCACCTCCTGCCATGACAGCTTTGCAGACTCAGCCCCAGCCATGAGGCATGGTCAGCCATGTCACTGCCAGCAGAGCCAGCTGCTCCCCGGGGGGGAGGGGCTGCCTGAGCACCTGCACACCATGCCCTGCTGCCTGAAGAGCCACCGTCCAGGACCGAGCGGAGCCACCAGCCATGCCAGATCTGGTAACTTGGTAAGTCATGTGCTGGGGGAAAGGGCCTCTCAGTCCCGACCCCTGCCCCCAGACCCTGCTCCTGTCCCCCATGCCCCGCTAAGCCCAGCCACATTCCCATGGCCTCCAGATTCCCCCTCACCACACACAGGGAAGTGGGAGACAGTGCCAAACTTTACTGAGCAGCCCACGACCCCACAGCTAAGCAAGTACAGGCCCCTCACATGCTGAGGAATGCATTTATGCCAGTGGTGATGTCCAGGAGGCAGGGACATGTAGCACAGACACAGGTAGCCCTCCAGGTGGTAGTGGAGGTTACGGAGCAGCCTGGGCTTGGCCCCTGCTCCATTAAAGCTCAGAGTCTCATGCCAGCTGCTCAGGTGTGCCCAGGACAACATGGGGACTACCAGCAGCAGGGCATAGTGAGTCAGGCACCCCTCGGTCCATACAAACAGCTCCTCACACACCACCTGGGACACATGCAGTATGGGTACACTCAGGGCACAGCATCAGCACTGAGGAGGAGGAGCTAGCCCCAGGGAGACTCCCTGGAGAGGCACCCTGTAGGGAGGGCGAGGGCAGGGGCAGTGCCTCATTCCAGTAGTCCATGAGCCCTGTGCCCCCTGAACCAGGGCGCCAAAGGCTTGGCAGCAGAACAGGCAGGCTGCGGGGGAGGGGAGGAGGGGAAGCAGTGGGATCTGGAGCCACGGCAGCGGGTGTTGCCAGGAGCCTGTCCTGTTCCGCTCTGGGAATGGGGTGGGGGAGGCAGACTGTCTGTGTCCAGCACCCAGCAGCCCACCTGCCCATGTAGAATGAGAGGAGAGAAGGGGCTCTGCCGGCAACCACCTGGACCCAGGCCTGCCTGCCCTACTTACCATGGTCCTTGGGGACCCATGCATGCCTGACCCCCAATATGAGGTCAGGCAGCACATGGCCCCTGGTAAAGAGCATCTTATCTCAGAAATGTTGCAAACTCTCACAAACAGCTTCTTTCTCATGGCTCTGCAGGCCCTGTGGCTGCACACAGGGGCGAGCCCGCAGTTGGCAGCTAGGATGCATCCTCAGGGTCACCATCGCCCACAGCCGGTGCCCTGAGGATGCACTATCTCCACAGGAAGCAGACCCAGGACCACAGTGTCCTCCTGGACCAGCTGATGACAGTGTTGGAAGGCCATCTGATGGCCTGACAGGCAGAGGATATGGCCCACCAGGAGAGGTGGTGGGTGGAGGATTTAGCCCATGAGGAGGTTTGGCAGATCAGAAATTCTGGGCGCAGCTCCTGGATGGAACGGGTGCATGCCCTGCAGGAGCAGACCACAGTCCTGGGCAGGGCAGTGTAAGCCACAGATGACAACGGCTGAGTGCTGAACACCGTCCTGGCCCTGGCAATTGCCTTCATGCCACCTGCTGCTTAGCTCCTGACCCTAACCCACCTGCCCCTGCTGTCATCCCTGGGCGAGCCTCCTGCCTGCTGGGGTCACTGTTGCATTCACATCCATGGGGGAACATCCACAGGCTGGGATGCTTAAAGCCTGTTCCCAGGCTCTGCCCCCTAGGCACCCCCACCCCATGGCTCTCCACCCCAGGACAGCACACAAACCACATTTTAAATAGTTTGCACAGAGAAAAGGATGTTTTATTGTTGGTGGGTGGGGTGGGTGGTGGAGGGGCTCTGTTATTGGATGTGAGGTGGGAGGCTCTGTTTGTTGGAGGTATGGGGGTCTGTTTTATGTGGGGAATAAAAAACTTGTTCTGAGATGTGTCTGCAGCGAGCATGGTGCTGGGAGTGGGTGGGGAGGTGAAGGTCTGTTGGCAGCTGTTCAGGAGGGCTACAGTGGGGAGTGCAGGAGGAGGTGGTTGACCAGCACCTCTCACACACAGTGCCCTGTCTGCCAGGGGCAGGTGTATGGCTCTCCTGGGGCCATGGTGGGGAGGGCCCACCACTGCCATTGCTGCCACAGGTGATGCCCCTGCTGTCAGGCATCCTCCTCCTCCCACGTCTCACAGAAGAGCTCCTCCCAAGCCTCACAGATGTTCTGTAGCACACAGGCTGTGACAGTGACTAGGGGGAGGTTGTCCTTGGCAAACAAGGCAGGCAGTGAGGGTGCACCAGTGTCCCATGAGGCAGCCAAAGGCACACTCCACCAGGCACAGGTCCAGCCCAGGCAGCAGATAAAGTGGGCCTGGCAGGGGTCCACCTGGCCAGTGTAGGGACACATGAGCCAGGGCAGGAGTGGATAGGCGAGGCCTCCAATGAGGAGAGGCAGGACCACCACAGCACCCAACTGCAGGTCCAACACCCCCCAGCATGAAGCAGTCACTCTGCACCAGGGCTGGCAGGGTGGAGTTATGGAACACGCAGGCTCAGCTCGCACTCATATTGGTGAAGGCACCACAGTGGTCAATAACGGTCTGGAGCACACCGGAGTGAAAGCCCCTCCAGCTAGAGTAGAGGCAGTCGTCACGGGGTGAGCAGGTGATGGAGATATGGGTTCCGTCAAGGGCCCTGATGCACTGGGGATATCCAGAGCTGCTCCAAGAGGTCCTGAAAGGTGCACCGGGTCATCCGGAACACCTCCAGCCACTGCTCATCATCACAGGACTGCTGGACAATATGCAGCCACCAGTCCTGACTGGCACAACAGGCCCAGAGGCAGTGCGGCTGGAGGCCTGGGAGGACGCTGGTGGCCCCGGGGGTGGCATCAGTAATCATTGCCGGCATTACTGCTGGGGTCCAGCCAGCAGGACAGGGTCCAGGCAGCAGAGATGTGGTAGTGGCAGCAGTGGTGGCCTTGGAATGGCACGCTGCAGCCAAGCAGGCGGTTGCTGCATGTGGGGGAGCCAGGAGGCCCCAGATGGCTATGGACCAGCTGGGAGTCATGGCAGCAGGCCAGCAAGCGCCTGGAGTGCTAGTATCATATGAGCACAGTTTCTGCCTGGCCCACTACTGTGCAGTATTATTAGACTACAGTGCATTAAGTGTTTTGTGCAGACATGCCCACTGGGCGCATCTATACAAGATGCTTAACTTGGGATTAGCGCAGATTACTGCCCAGTAAACATCTCTGCCTGTTACCAATAGGATTCTTTTTACCAGAGGCCCCCAAGGATTGACGGACTGACACGTCAACTCATCCATTTTGGTATCAAGTGAACTTTAATAGTAACCCCTATACAATATTACAGGTTTCCTCCCTGTAATATGACCTGGCAAGTGGCTTCAGGTCCTCTGCTGGGTGTTTAAACTTTTGACAACTTAAATAAACCAACCAAATAAACAACACATATACACATGCAGACGCTTACCGCACTGTAATTTGCTCTAATTTCAAGTAAATTTTCTACTTGTAAATACAAGTAGCAAATTTACTTGCAATTAGTTACTGCACAGTACA
The DNA here is from genome assembly GCF_001723915.1 of Gavialis gangeticus. Lineage (NCBI taxonomy): Eukaryota > Metazoa > Chordata > Crocodylia > Gavialidae > Gavialis > Gavialis gangeticus. The sequence continues at coordinate 46,605,749 of NW_017728998.1, read as the reverse complement.
GCATGTATAGATGGCTGATCAGGAGCAAACGTTCTCTGGGTCAGCTGGGCAGCAGTGGCCGGGAGATTTCTGCAGTGGCCAGGAGATTTCTGTGGAGGGGGCAGAGGCAGACTTCTGCCAGGAGCAGCAAATCTGCTCCTGCATGCATACATGTAGTCACCTGCCTGGGGTGGGTTTACTGTAGAGAAAGCCCAACCCACAGCATTTGCATGTGTAGACTTGCCCACTGAATACAAAGAAAACTGGGCTTGCTTTTCTTCCATAGATTAATTCGTCTGGCAGAAACATTAAGATTCTGACTCTTCCTAAAGGATAGTTTTTCTCTATCAATGTGACTGTGATGCATTATACTATAAAGAAACCTTTGGAAATCCTCTGGCCCATCTAGGGCAGGATTTCTATAGCTGATGAAGAGGCATAAGCATCCATGTAAATAGAAAGAAAAATACTCCTCCTCATTTTCAGGCTTCCGCTTCTGAATGGGCTTGGAGTATGGTGGGTTGTTTGGTAGAACATACCCGCTATCAATGCCAAAGAGAAAAGGTGTTCTCAGCCAGATCAGATATTTTTTTCAAGAACTTGAACACTGGTGTTGTAAATCTGGTACTGTATTTTCACCTGCCAGGAATACAGTCCTCATTGAGAAGCCTTTTATTCACTCTAGGAACTCTGGCTCCAAAATGACATGATTCTAATTAACTTCAGATTATTTTCTATTGTTGGATGTGTAACTAGTTAAATGGTGACTTTATGTTAACCACAGCTGAAATAACCTTCAAGGGAGCCCCTGCTTTTGATGCCTGGGACTGTAACAGAAGAAAAGAGTCTGTCTCCCTTCAATGCAGAGGCAGCAGTAATAAAACAGTCAATGTTATGATACCTACAGCTCTGGCTACACCTTGCATACATACCATTAATGGATAAACCTTACAGCCCCAACTTAAACACTATCAGACATATATGCACGATGTAGCTGAAACATGGCTGTTACAAGACCAATAACTTTAAATCTCCTTATGCCTGTAGATTTAAATTGACATTGTTTCTTTTCTCTGTTCTATGGAAGTACCAAACACAAACCTGAAAGTAACATGCTGCCTCTCACTCACCATGCGAAAGCTTTGCCAGTCCCGATGACAGTAAGGAAAGGTTCCATCCAATTCGAGGGGCAGCTGCGAGCTGTCTATGTGCTTGTGCAGGGACTTCATTGAGGTGAGAAGCTCAAACTAAGAAGAAGACAAGTATTTGCATAAGATACCTCCCTGAAGAAAGGAGCACTGAAAAGTAGCCAGAAGGAGAGGAGGGTATACCAAAGACAGCATCTCTCTGTTTGCTCTACCTTTGGGAAGGAATGTGCCCACACACAGGGAAGTTATCTGTGATCCAATCACAATATGAAGAGAAAAGGCAAATGCAATATTCAATCTCAGAATATTTCATTAACTAGCTGTTCTATAGTTGAATGTGCAAGCAGTAAGAAATTGCAAGACCCAACAGTGTTAGTGGAAAAGTCATCTGAGACAGAAGTTTGAAAGCAGTCAGGAATTCCTCCAGCACCAGTGTCATTTTCGCAGAGATGGAGCAACTCTCTGCCTTATGAGGTCATTCATTGTGAAGAGATTCATGCATTTTTTAGAGGTTCGGGGGACTGTAAAGCTGCACTTACTTTCCAAAAGTAATACCACTAGCTATGTCTTAACAGAGCAGCTGCACCCTGTTTCATCCTCAGCTCCTTCTATATACCCCAGGAGCTATTTGCCTGTGGCCACATCCACACGAGCAAGGGTGTGCCCTGTAGCAGCACAAATAGTACTGGCACAAATTTGTGCCACTACTATGCACTGCAGTGCATGCCCCTGCCTGCGTGCCTTGCAGCTGGACACATTGTCCAGCTGCTCCATGTGCTGCTGGGGGGTGGCACTGGCTGGGGCACAGAGTGACTCAGCAGGAGCTACCCATCCCCTACACTGAGGCACCCTGTGCCCAGGCCAGGGTGCCTGGAGATAGGGAAGCAGGAGGCCCTCAAGGCCCCACGCTGAAGCACGTGGAGACAAGAACGGCCAGCCCAAGGCTGCCTGCTCCCCTGTCTTGAGGCACATTGTGCTCCAGCCAGCCAGGGAACAGTTGGCTGGGGCTCAGGGTGCCTCAGCACAGGGACTCCACAGGATTGAACACAACGGGCCTCCATCCCTGTCTGGAGCCTCTAGGCACAATCACAGTTCAATTCTAATTCTGGATACTGACTTGGCCATTTCAGCTCTCACTGAATTCACAGTGCAGTTGAATGATCAGACTCAAAAGTGACTGAGAAATGCATGAGTTAACGTTTCAACAGCAATGTAACCCAGCCATACTGCACCTCTTGCAAGTTTGAAGATTTGCATTTTGCAACAATTAGTACATGTTAAGACACCTGTCTTATGCGTCCCTCCCCCTGAAGCTCTCATTTAAGTCCTTACTCTAGCCAAACTCTCAGGAAAGCCTGTGGGTTGTCTGGATCCCTGCAAGGTTCCAATGATCATGGAAGGAGACTGCAGGCATGTCTACACTTGCAGTCAATGTGCATGAATAAACTCTAAGGCTTATTGTTGCACTCCTGCATATGTGCAGGGGGCTAAACCTTGAGGTATCCCTTCCAACCCTAAGATTCTATGATTCTACTGCAAGGTGTCATTGGCAGAGGAGGTACCTTCTCAGACAGTCCAAAGCAAAAGGCAGCTGAGTGCTGGCTGGAAAGGCAGCATCCCCACAGACCCTAAAGCCATTGCAATAGTTATCTGCCAGGACTTCCGAGCCATGCAACTAAGAATCTCCTCACAGCTGGGGCATTTTGAATGGATGAGGACAGTGAAGAAGACCCTACTCCCTGAAACTCCATTACACACTATTCCCACTGAAAAGGGTGCAGCCTCAGTCCTCTTTCCTCCTTTTCTGCATGAAGCCTGTTTTTGCCAAGGGAAGAGGACTCATTGGGACCTGCAAAAGATCAGGCAGTGTTTCTTATTTTTGCTGAGTAGAACACAGCTTTGGCACAATAGAAATTCTGCCTGAATAAGAACTCCAGGATTTAGACTCTTGTTAATGACAGGGCTTAGAAAGCACTTAGGTCAATGTGCACTGTGCAGGACTCCTCCTCCTGTCCATCCTCCTGGTGTTTCACAGTGATGGTGCTGATATTGTGACATGCTTATGGGGTATGTGTGTAAGTGATGTACTTGGCAATAACGAAACACTGTTCCTGAGATATGTTTGATTTGCATACACTGAACAGCTCCATAAATATCATACCGGAAAGAGAGACCACACCCAATAAATAAAGAGAAGGGCTAGGAAGATTTCAAGTGAGAATAAACATCCATAAGTGCACAGAGTACTCATTGTTCAGACACCTAAACACAAGGTATCAGGAGCTCTCTGGCAAGTCCTGAATGAATAGTTCCATTACCTGGGCAGCTGTTGGCTTCTCCATCCGAAAAGTGAGATCTCTTTCAACAAGCAATAGAACTCCATGAATACAATGAGGGACCATGTCCTGCAACAGAGAACAGAGCACAAATCCCTTACCAGCCAAGTTCATTGCTTAGGAAAATGGAGCATTGTATGGAAGTACAAGAATCTGCAATGTGTTCATCAAAGACGTTTATGAGTTGGAGGGCACAATCACCACATGAGGGGCAGGCAGTTGCATACAGCAGTCATAATATGCCCTAAAACTAACTTGATTTCACTTAGTTACGCAGTTACTTTAGGAAGCACAGTGCTGAGTTGAAGCTGAGTTATCTGACTGCACTAAGAAAGCCACCTTTCATGTACAGGGTGAGTTTTAAAATGCCGAAGGAAAAATGCAAGGCATTATTACTTAGGGTAATATCTTTTATTGGACCAACTGTGTAGTTGTGATACAGTTAGACAAACTTTTGAATGCAAGACGTTCTTCAAGTCACCCTAAGAAACCCTTGGCTCTCGCATAATGTCTGGACCATCACAGCTACAATGTCACTGCTGCCAATCAAAATGCCTTTGAGTGCCACGCTCTGGCACCCGTACTGGGGGGCTGCCTATCTCTCTAGGCCCCTTAGGCAGCCTCCCTTTCAATACAATAAATGCACAAAGGCATGGTGGGCAAGGAGAGGGTACCCTAGACACAAAGCAGGGCACAGATTGCAGGGCCACCAGGGGGTATCCATTACACCAGAATACCAGAAACAAAATTATAGGCAACAAATCCTTTCTTTATCACTTGAGTTTCACCAAAGCCATTATCAATGCATTTGAAAATGCATTTTGATAAGAGGACACTGTGACCATGCTCTCCTATTGCTGCTTAAGCACATGACCTCCAAGATCAGCAGTGGCAGAGGTAAATGCACAAAGCAAACATTGGAGGGGACAAGGCAACCATGTGAGGGGTAAATGCACAACGCAACCATATGAGGGGAAAATGACCTCTAGGCTAAGCAAGGCTCTGAAGCTTTCTTTCTGTACTCTTGTGTTTCCATGACGTAGGGTGAGTGTGATCAGTGCTAACCCAGGAAGACCTAGCTGTAAGAACACAAATGTCACTGGGAGAAGTGGAACTGAGGCAAGAGTAGCTGCCCTGGTGGTCTGGAGTTCTAGAGGTAGCTTCCCTTATCTGACGCATGGACTAGTTTTGCTAAGTCTGAAAACTTGGAAGCCAGTACATCTCTGAATCTGAAATATTTTCCTCCAAGTCAGTCATTCTCATTTGATCACTGAATAATACAGGGGCGAGCAATTATTTTGGGCGGAGGGCCGCTTACTGAGTTTTGGTGAGCTATCAAGGGCCACATGACAGGGAGCCCAGGGCAGATTAATATTAATTTTCTAATTTTTTAGGGGCCCCATGGGCCAGATAAAATGGCTTGGTGGGCTGCATCCAGCCCGCAGGCCACATTTTGTCCACCCGTGGACTAATATGAGCAAAAGGTCAGAATACATCTAAATTAGGCAGATACTAGAGATGATCTTGTAGGAATTGGGGGCTGAGAGAAATCAAGTGAAAGAGAGACACACATGCAGACAGAGAGCGCACAATCACAGTTGTAAACCTGACCCTGAAGTGGCTTGTTAGGTCTGTTGGAAAGTGTTGGTAGCAGGAGACTAACTACTGTTTCCAGTTTGTGACATTGCACATTTCTATGCAATTAGGTCCCTCCTGCCACATCCCTTCTCTTTTTACCTGACTGAAGAGCTAGATGCAAGGATCATGACACCACAATCATTTCTGAGAAGTCAGTGATTGTATACCAATGGAATTACAGCTAGAGTAAGTCAGAAAATGATCTTTGCCATGGATGTTTTTAATTTTTTGTTGAAAAAGCAAAGGTGGAAGATATCTGCATTGATAAAGTGTTTGGTTTTCCAAAAAATAAAATGATACTTCCAAGGAAACCAGATATGTTCTGCAAAATCTTTTTAATCCAATGTCCAGGTCTCAGTTGAATACAACAATAAGTTAACTGCATTTTTGTCCAGGACTGTTCATGACTGACAGGGTGAGTTAGGCAGAAGGAAGGACTACCTTGTCAGAGGTCTGAAAAAGGGCAGAATCACAAGAGGTAGGTGTGAAAAGATCGAGAGTATATACCCAGAGAAGATCCCTGGCCACAGGAGCCTATATAGCCACAGCAGCACAGCCAAGCTCTGAAGGGACCTCCCGATTCACCCTGGTGTAGCCTTATCAGCTCGCCAGGTGAATTGGATTGGGCTAATTAAGCCGCCAGGGGTTATTTCCGGCTCCAGGCACCAGGACAAAGAGGAAAGGTAGAGGAAAGAGACAGGGCAGGCAGAGAGGGTAGATGCCCTCTGCTGCCCAGGACTGAAGTCCCCAGGAATGGGGCAATAGACCCACAAGGTCTTCAGAGGTCAGAGGAGCTCAGATAAAGAAGAAAGAAAGGGTTCCGCGTTAGTTGGCCACCATGGGTAGTCAAGTGAGTGGCAGGGCACTCATTACTCGGGAAAAAAACAAAATGCTTGATCACAGCTTCAGTGATCAAGTGCCTGTACATTGAAGACAAAGAGGAGAGAGGCAGCACCAGAGACTCCTGCAGTGAGAGGAAGGTTGCTGAGTGGACGGCAGGGTTTCATTTTTTTCTTTTCCTTTGCAAAGAGGGGGTTTTTTGCACCTGGTCTGGCACTTGCTAGTCAGCTCTGGGTCAGGGAGTCATCACCCCTCCCCAATTAATCAAGTCATCAAAGTCATGGGAGGTGAGATAACTGAGAGGAAAACCAATCCAACTGTACTGAATGGCATCGGCCTTGTGGAAAAGAAAGACCAGTGAATGTCAATGGGATGCAAAGGCCCACATCTGTACACCGTGATATCCCAATAGTAGGAGACAGGCTCAGGCCTCAGTAGCAGGGGGCACACTGATTTTATGAATACAAGCTCATAAAGTCCCCAGGTAAACCCGATGCTTGTAAAAGGTATATATTACTTGATACTAAAACACAAGCTTCAGAAAGCTGCTATCCAGTTTACTGACTGAACTGGCCAACACAAATCATGACAACCAAGAAATCTTAAAAAGGGGCAAGGCGAGACAAAAAGTGCAACCCATGGCAGCCCTCAGCTCCCATATGAAGGTAGCAGGTCCCATAATGCTCAACATCTACCTGAGACAAATACCATATTTTTCAGCATATAAACTGTGTTTTTCCTGAAAAAAGCAGTCTATAATTAAAACATGTTCTATACATGGTAGCTATGAAAAAAAAACAACCCTTGCAATAGATTTTGATTGACTTTTATTTGAAAACTTTTCCCCACAAGTTATCCAATTTGAGGGAGTGGACGGTACACCGGAAAATACAGTATTAGTCTTTACAAAGGTAAAAGAATGCTTTTATTTTGAAACTTCTGGGTTTTTTTTTATGTGGAACCCTGGTCTGATTGTATTTGAGAATATTATAGTAAGCTGCACCTTGTGTCCATTCTCTCTCTCCCACGAAGGGCAGGGCCTACATGAGACGTTGTCTGCTGTTTCTTTTCCACTCAGACACTTTCGCCTCCTCCCCTCTACTCTCATGCTGACACACCAGCCCAGCAGGACTATGAGTTTGTCTTGGCAAGCCACATTCTAACCAGACTCTTTCCCTGTAAAAACAGGCAGAGAACCCCACTGGTGTTTGCTCACTACCTCACTCCAAAATGAATGTCCCACTGTGCACTGGCCCAGCCCAGCTACTCAATGACCAAAATGCTTATCTGGTACCGGTGCAAAGAAATCATGGAGGACACCTCGTCTCCCACCACTCACTGATAAAGAAAGCTGTCTGGCCCAGCTGTCCAGCAACCATAACAGTCCACAACTTGTGTTGAAAAGATGGAATTCAGGTAGTCAAGGAAGCACAAGGATCAACATGGTAGGCACAACAGCCAGAACAGGTACTCAAAAAGGGGTATGAGGTGGCACCCAGGTTGGCGCTTTCACTTCCCTAGTTGCCTGCACTACAAACAGTATATTCAATGAGCTCTCTGCTCCTTGAGTAAATATTGTTGAGAAAAGACATGAATGGGCTTGTAAGTGCACACTGGTCAGTCTGGTCAGTTGGGGACACGCTAAAATGGCAAGATTTGTTCTTCTCTAGCAACAGGGCAAAATGTAATCTTTCAAAATATACTAATGGAAATATATGATTCACTTATGGAAATATGATTCTCATATAAAAAAGTAAGCTGCTGGAAGCTATTGTATTACTGATAGTTAATTATTCTTTATCTACAAAAACATCAGCATTACAATGAAGTGTCTTCTCCTTGATCACAAATTCCTTATCCTCCTGTTCTGCCCCTTTACACATGTGTCATTGGAAACACTAAGGACTGTGGGAAGTTTGACTGGAAAAGACCCAGGCTCAGAGGCTGGACGCATACAGAACTCAGTTTTTATTTCTCAAAAGATTGGGAATTATATGAATCAGGAAACTGAATTTGTATTGTGTTCTGAGGAGTCACTTCCTATATTTCTCTCAGCTCAGCCTAAATGGAAGGGAACACAACTTATCATTTCAACATGGGACATGCAGATGCTCATTTCAATTATTCCTTGAATGACTCTGGTCTTTCATTCTTTTAACTGCATTATCAAACACCAGCAGATATTCCATGAAATTGGGTGAACAGGCAGGGGAAAGGTGGATGGTGGTTTTCCTCTGGCCAGAACCCCCCTCTCTGCCTACCCCCCAAATGCATAATAATCCATAACACGAAAAGCAGTGAGATTTGAATACCAAAATAGAGTCTTGGGTTAGTCATGCAATGGACAAATGCAAAAAACCGAAACATCCCTAAGTCTTCCTGAGCATTTACTATGGTGGTTGACATCAAGGCAGCTCCAGCAGCTGCCAGCATCTATAGTCCAATAAAAGTACCAGAGTGCCACATAAAGCTGCCCAACGCAGGACTAGAAAATTGGGTGTTCTCACTAGTCACCGCTACAGCCAGTGGAACTGCACCAGTGCTGTCAAGAGTGGGAAAGCTGTCATGCTAACTAGCACAAGGATTGCTACAGTCTCTCCTATAAAAAGCCCTACCTGACTGTGACCAAATGTCAAGCAGCTTCTACCATAATTGCCACATGCACAAACAAACTTGTTCCATGTCCCTGAGCACACCCGCTCTACACAAAGTGGGCACTTCTACTACAGGAGTGGCTCTGTTCCTTTTTGTCCCATGCCCCCTCATCAACTCCTAGGGCTGGCTAGGGTGGACAGTGAGACAACACCCAGCAGCAGTAGCTCCTCACTACCCCACAACTGAGGGTTGGAGAAGGGACCAACAGCAAGGGCTTCACTGAGGAGAAAGAGATCAACATCTCGCACCAGGTCCCCAGCTGGCTCTGAGATGGAGCTGAGCTCCAGCCCACAGTGCCCAGAGGGGAAATGGAGACAAAAGCCAACTGAGGGTGCCAGGGGAAGATGGTGTCTCTCAGTACAAGTCTGTCCTTCCTGAGGCAGGGAACCAATCAAAGGGACATTTCTCCACAGATTGACAGGTTTTCCTTATAGATATATACATCTTACAGATATAGAAAACCTACAGTCTCTAGGAAAGCTGGTGAGATTGGCAGGACTGAAAATCACAGACAGAACCAACAGTTGGGGTTAGGCTGCTGTTACTGTTAGTGGGTGGTTCACCCTCATGGTCCAGGATGTAGGGCATTACTGATTGACTTCCATGAAGTCTATCATTTGAAGCACATACATGTAATGTACTAGGCACATGATCCCTCCAGCACTCTAAAGCCCCACTGATCTGGCACCAAGGAGAGACACTGTAAAATGAAAGGCACATTTGTCATAACTCAATCCCACCCTCTGATTTGGTAATGCAAAATACGAGCAACAGGCATGAGATGGCTCTCACCAAGGAGCACAGGTTTCACTAAAATCTGCTCCCATGATAATTCTAAGTCTCTGACTGAATGAACACCAAAAGAGGTCACGTGGGAGTATAAAGACACCTGCTTAAGAATAATTAGCTCAACAGCAGGGGATGAAAAATAAATTGTGATCAGCATCAACACAATTAAAGCCAGGTGACTTGTTTACTTTCCAAGAGGGACTATCTACCAAGCCAATACTCCTCCTGGTGTTTCTTATTCTACTCATGTGACCATCAGCACCTACCAGAACAAGTAATTTTTTCCTTACCATTTTTATAGCATTGCTTCTTTGGCAGCAGTTTGGGCCTGTGTGTGGATAAATATTTCCATATTGCCTCCATATTCCTGAACAGGGACCAGCACATCTCCCCCACTAGAATTGTGGATGGACCCAGGGGAGGCATCGCCATGCCTAGGGTCAGGGATGATCTAGTTAGGGAACTTTTGGAGGGGCTGGATGTGTTTAAATCAGTAGGTCCAGATGCTCTTCACCTGAGGGTGCTGAGGGAATTGGCAGGGGTCATAGCGGGGCCCCTGGCATGGCTCTAAGTGCTCATGGGGCGCTGGCCAGGTACCAGAGGACTGGAAAAGGGCAGGTGTGGTCCCCATTTACAAGAAGGGGAAAAAGGAGGACCCCAGCAATTATAGGCCAGTCAGTCTTACCTCTGTCCTTGGGAAGACCTTTGAGAAAATTATCAAGAAGCACATCTGCAAGGGCCCAGCAGGGGGGTAATGCTCAGGGGCAACCAACATGGGTTCATTGAGGGCAATTCCTGCCTGACTAACCTGGCTTCTTTTTATGATCAGGTCACAAAGTCCAGGGAGGAGGGTGTCAGGGTGGATGTCATCTTTCTGGACTTTAAGAAGGCCTTTGACACAGTTTCCCACTACATTCTCTCAAAAAAAATAGGTGACTGCGGCATTGATGCCTACACAGTCAGACCAGTGGCAAATTGGCTAGATGGTCATACCCAGAGAGTGGTGGTGGATGAGTCATTTTCGACCTGGAGGGATGTGGGCAGTGGAGTCTCCCAGGGCTTGGTCTTGGGGCCTGTACTGTTCGACATCTTTATCAGAGATCAGGATGTGTGGGTGGAAAGCACACTGTCCAAATTCACTGATGACACCAAGTTGTGGGGAGAGGTGGGCATGCTGGAGGGGAAGGACAGAATCCAGGTAGATCTAGACAGGTTACAGAGGTGGGCGGATGAGAATAGGATGGAATTCAACACAGACAAGTACAGGGTACTGCATCTAGGGAGAAGGAACCAGCAACACACCTATAGGCTGGGGAGTACCGTTTGTCAACATGGTGGCAGAAAGGGATCTTGGAGTCACTGTTGACTCCAGGTTGAACATGAGCCGCCAATGCGAGGAAGCAGTCAGTAAGGCTAACCGCACCTTGTCGTGCATCTACAGATGCATCACAAGCAGGTCCAGGGAGGTGATCCTTCCCCTCTAAGCTGTGTTGGTCAGGCTGCAGTTGGAGTACTGAGTCCAGTTCTGGGCACCGC
>NW_017728998.1:46583638-46594782 GCF_001723915.1 Gavialis gangeticus | reverse complement strand
CAGCATTGAGAGGGTTCAGAGGAGGGCCACTTGCATGGTCAAGGGGCAGCAGGGCAGGCCCTACAAAGACAGGCTAAAGGGCCTGAACCTACTTAGCCTCCACAAGAGAAGGCTCAGAGGAGATCTGGTGGCTGTTTACAAACTCAGCAGGGGGACCAGCAGAAATTGGGTGAGGCTCTGTTCCCTCGAACACCACGCGGGTTTACTAGGAATAACAGTCATAAATTGCTAGAGATAAGGTTCAGGTTGGACATCAGGAGACACTGCTTCACAGTTAGGGCTGCCAGGCTCTGGAATGGACTCCCAGGTGCTTTCTCCTACCTTGGGGGTCTTCAAGAGGAGGCTGGACAGATATTTGGCTGGGGTGATATGACCCTGGCACCCGTTCCTGACCGGGGCAAGGGCTCGGACCTGATGATCTGTTTAGGTCCCTTCCGACCCTAAGCACTATGATACTTGGTTACTAGTTGACTGAGAGGAAAGCCTTCGACCTGCAGCAGTCTAGAGTTACAGCATGTCTGGTTCCAATCATTCACCCTAAAGCCAGATCATTCACCCCCACAGGCTCCTCCCAATGGTGCTGACCTGCACTTTTCCACCATCCATACCCCAAGCAGCCAACAAAGCACAGGCCTCTCTCCTTCATTTCTGTTTCTTCCTGGTAGAAGACATTCCACTGGGCATTTTACACAGCTGTTGAAAACACAATTCTCCTTGTGCCAAGAAGGACACTTGCTAGAAGCATGGCTGATGTCTCTGAGCAGAGTTCCACAGAATGTACTTACGGATTTGTAGGCAGGGCTGCCACCCACTGGGGATATGAATGCAGCTTGTTCAGTTCTTTTTTCCCCAAATGCAGGCCTCTAGCTCTGCCTTCCGACATGGATGTATAGAGAGGGAGTCCTCTAAAGACTGAACTGGGAGAAGTAACTTGGTTCTCAACCAAAGGCGGAAGGAGAAAATATTATTTGGGGGCTGAGTAAAACTTAAACATAAAAAATACTGCTAAACAGATACACACAGACACAGACACTGCCCTGCAGGCAAGTCTGTGAAGAGGAAGGAGTGTGTGGGGCAGCAGATCGAGGCCCCCATGGTGAAGGAGGGGCAGGGGCTAGGGCAAATGGAGCCCCAAGGCCAGTGTGGGTCATCCAGGGGTGCGGAGGGGAGGGGTTCCCTCTGCTGCGTGCACCCCGTGGGAGGTACGGGGGGGAGCATGTAACCCCCAGATTTGTGCATGGGGCATCACAGAGGCAGGCTGCAGCTGCAGGCTGAGCTCTGTGCCTCACTGCAATTGCCCTGGGAGCTGCACGTCACGCCATGTGTCTCCCACTGCCGGACAGGAAGGGGACGCAGTGTAGGCACAGCCAGCACACAGAAGGTACATGGCGTCACACACGGCTCCCAGGCAATGGCAGCAGGACACTACAGGTGGCGAAAGGCCAGGGCTAATGGGGTTTAGCCCTGCCTGCCCCACCACAAGGCAGAGCAGTGGTGGCAGGGCAGAGGGCCTCACAGCAGCCCAGGCATGGGCTCCAAGCTACTACAGCCAGGGTGGGGGGGCACATGGACACAGACGGGCAGCTGGAGCCTGTAGCAGCTTGGCTGCGTGTGGAGCACTGCCCAGCACAGCAGGTAAGTCTGTTGTGGAGAAAGGACGTGGTGGGGGACAGATTGAGGGCACTGCAGTGAGGGAGGAAGTGGGGCAGGAGCAGGAGCAGGGGCAGAGGCTGGGGTGAAGGGGGCCCCAGGGCCAGGGCGGGTCATGGGATACTCAAAGCCCAGATGGCTTGTCCAGGAGCGCAGGGGACATTCACTGCTGCATGCACCCCAGCGGAGGCCCAGGAGGAACATGGCCCCTTGATCTGTGCACGGGGCGGAGGTAGGCTGTCACTGCAGGCTGGGCTCTGCACCCCGCTGCCGCTGCCCAGTAAGGACACAACGCCATGTGGCTCTCTCCCACATGTGCTCAGCCACCCCCACCACCCAATAATATTTTCTCCTCCTGCCTTTGCAGGGTGCAGAACCCAGCCCACAGCAGCAATTCACGTCTGCAACACTGTGCATTAATCTAGGGATCACATGTCTCCCATGCTTCCTCCAGTGGCAGAAGTCCTGCCACAATCCCTGGATGAGCCACATGCAGCTCCGACCGTCCCATGACCCATCCCAGCCCCAGGGCCCCATTTGCCCCAGCTCCTGCCCCACTCCCTCCTTCACTGTGGGTGCCTTGATCTGGCCCCCCATGCCTCTTCCCCTTTACAGACTTACCTGCTGGGTACTGTGCTCCTGGTCACCTCTGCAGGCTGCAGCTGCATATTTGTCTGTGTGCCTCCCGCCCTGCAGCCGCCTGGAGTCCACAGCCAGGCTGCCCTGCGATCCTCTGTGCTGTCACCACTGCCCTGAATTTGGGGGTGCTAAGCCCCGTTAGCCCTGGCCTTCCACTACCTATGCTCTCAACAGCAGCCTAAACTCACATGGCAGGTGTGGCTTTCAGTGGAGCTAGATGCCAGAAAACTATATCCAGTTCAAGAAAGCCTAGGGCCAAATGGTCTACCCACATTTCACTCTAATGCTGCTTCTACTGGAAGCACCATGTAATAAGCCGTGAACTCACCTGCAGTATGTTGAAAGCCTTAAAAAGGGCAGGAACAGGTGAACAACGACGAGCATCGACTAGTATGGTCAGACCCAAAGCTTGGCACCCTGGTCTGTAAGGAAAAGAGCAGAACCAGATACTTGTCATTACCAAAGTACAGCACCATCCACTAAAGCAGATGAAACTGAGCTGTACAGCACTGTACGGTAGTGTACTGTACATATATTATTCTATAAAGAGGAAGCAAGTAACTGTTCTCTTATACCTACACTACACCATTTTGCAGACAGAACTCTTGTTGTTCCAGAAAAATTGAGTGTGCCCATACCCAAAGCTTTTATGAAGCAGAGCAACCTGATTCCTTCAAGTCAAAGTAAGGATTCGGCTGCCATCAGAATCTGGTTCAGAGCTGCCAGAGGCAGCATGGATGTAGGTATGCGCAAGTGGCTTGGTGATGCCAGCTGATGTCTGCTATCAGGACTTCTGTTGGCAAAACCAAGAAGGGGCAGCCAAGGCCACATCCTCAATATTTTTTCTCTGAACATCCTTTCTTTGATCTTTGTTCTCTTATTATTTGCTGTTAAGTAAGCTTGTGCTTCCCTACCCTTACTGCAATGCTCACTGTGTTGCTCCACTCTACAGCAGCAAATCCCTCATGCTGCACAGACTATCACATGAATGCTGATTCCCTCTCCTAGTGCTACCTAGGATGGCAAAAAGTGAGGGGAGAAGCCAAAGTGAAGCCAAACAGTGTGACAGAGAGGCAATTTCACATATACTAAGACAGGCCTGTGTGACCATAACAGCAGTCTTCCTTATCTGCATGGAGTATGGGTTAGCAGAAAGGCTGCCTCTCAGAAGCATCTCATAGAGCTACTGCATAACTGTCTCCTTGAAGGGCTATCTCAGTATCCCCTCCATCACAGTTCGTGAGCCCTCTTTGTGAGCTAGTACAGCATAGTGTGTAATGGTCTAGGTTCATGGCCATAGGCTCCAATTCCACGGGTACTCTCGGGTTCAAGCACCTACTGGAAAAATTACTGGGTGCTCAGCATCCACAAGCTACAGCCGTGGCTACTTGCAGATGTTAAACAAAACAAAACTGTGCTTTACTAGAAGAAGCAGTGCATTATTTCAACCCCGCTCTGCAGCATCTATAAAGATTGGGCACTTCAACAGGGCTTTTTCGCATTTTTAGCTAAAACTGATTCAACCAGCTATTAGATAAAAGTGCCAAAAAGCCCCACTAAAGCACCCGATCTTTACAGATGCTGCAGAATTGGGTTGAAGTAATGTGCTGCTTCTTCTGGGCACGCATGGGGCTAGGCGCAGGAATACACTGAGTTTAAATTAAAGCGCCATTTTCGGTTTGTTTGTTTTTTTGTGTGTGCAAGCACCCACCAGCAAAAACCAAAGTTGGCACCTATGTTTATAGCAACACCTGAAAATGTCCAGTAATACAGACATTATTCTCCTGCTTAGCATGCCCACATGGCACTCTGCAGATCCAAACTGCTTAGTGAGCACTGGCTAATTCACCCTTGCAGCAAATCTTTAGTGATTTGGTTCTAAGACTATTCTGGGCCATCACCTCAGTCTGTCAAACAAGGTCATTACCATTCAGCCTCCTGGGTCTCACATTTCAGGCAGATCCAAGGAAAGATTGGAGCCATTCACCCTGCCCAACCACCTGACCTGGGCCAACAGTTCCACCAACCTTGGGATGCTGTGTAAGTACAGGAGGAGGCGCACCAGCTCACTGGTGTTGCAGTGGGGGTTTAACCAAATCGTGTTCCTCATTGTGATGATAGCCACAGCGTGTCCACTTTTGTCTCTAGTGCCTAAAAACAAAAGTTTATTTTAATGTACGCACTAGCTAGAGCTTCTGAGAATCACTCAAAAAAAACACCCCCAAGGCAGCCCATCCCAGCCGCAGCCCTCCATGGGTTTCCCTAGCAAATAATGGCATTGCTGTTGGGCTGCACAGGAACATCCCAGTGCCCACCCCTCCAGAAGAGAGCAGGCCACCTTTGCAACACTCCCAAGCCCCAGCACTAGGAGACACAAGCCAGACACCTAAGCCCTACCCTCCTGGAAGCCACAGTGCTGCTACTGGCCACTACTGATGTCTTTCATACCACATTCATTCTTAAAAGCAAGACATGGGGCCCACATTCAGTTGAACACAAAGCATTGAAGTTCAGGTTAGAATTCTTAAAGCCCAAGCAGGATGAGCACCTTACCAGCTGATTCCTGTCAGCTGGAAGGAATTCAAGCAGGTTTTCAGAAGAGTGCTGCCTAACCAAATGCAGCTCTAGTGGTCTAGGCTGAAGGAAGAAAGCTGGTGTAGCAGCACACAAAGCAGGTGGCTTCTGTTCAAGGACAAAGCCCTAGAATGGAAATCCTCAGCTTTTGCTCCAGGAGTGCACAAGATAAAAGCCCCCAAAATACCATATTTAACTCAGCCTCAGGCAGGCCGGTGGACAAGGAGGCCTAGCTTGCTGCTGGCCTTGCAGGAGATTCCATGCCCATCTATGAAGATCACAGAGAGCTTAAGATGTAGATGGCACAGTATTCACAATGTACCAGATCACTGCCCTTAGAATAACCTAACTCCCCAGAAGCAACCTGTCTGGGACAAATGAAACCCCTTCGCTTTAGCCAGACAGTTCTGATGCAGGCAACCAGGAAAGCAATGCTGAAAGGCAGCCATGACCCTTTCTCCCAAGACAGAGATTCCAATGGTGCAAGATAGAAGATGGATTTTAACAGGTTGTCCCAGCTGTGATTTATTTACTCAAGGAGCTCCTTCAGCCAAATGATACTGTTAGTGTTACACTTTAATAATCCTTCTTAGCCTCTGATTTATAGAACATTGAGAAAAATTATATGAAGGACCCCAAATGGACACTGCTCGAACATCATCCAATCTGAAAGGCAGGTGCAAGGGCAATTTAACAAAGCATTTGGAAGTTTCCACTCAGAGATCCATACTTAGACTCTTCCATTCAACAACCTAGACCAAGATCCAGACACAAAGCAGAAGGAAGCAGTCACCTCTGTTAAATCACATGGTCTCACTATTCTCCAATGATCACTTACCTATATACACAGGGAAACACATCTAATGCATTGCAAGAAATTCATTAGCAGTGATGCCATTTCCAGTTATAACAATGGTATGAAATGATTAAAACAAATCACAAGAAGTCTAACAGGAGCAGACCCCTAATGAAAAAATAAAGTGAAACATTCCTATCTCCTACTTATTCTACTGCTGCCCAACAAAGTAACTATCCTGTGCTACTCAGCTGCTCTCTCCCTGAGAAGAACATGAATAACATAAAACAGAAAAGAACATGAATGCCATCACTTTTACCCTTTTCAATGTAATTGTGGAGGTTCCTAGCATCTCATTGGGCATGTGTGCATGTATACATCTAGCTCACACTCCATCTAATATTATGTTGAGCACTTTAAATACCTGGGGCTGGTTTGGGGGATTTTAATCCATTCAATATCACTTTTCCAAGAAAAGCCACCTCTCCCTCAGACTGAGATTCCCTTCAGAGCTGCAGAAATGGCATCCCCACCAAATAGCAACCTCCATCACAAGTTATTTTTTCTGTATTGCCATCAGTTCCCAAATTATGGTCCATGGGGCATCAGAGATCCATGAAGCCTTGGTAAGTGGTCTGCAGCTGGTCTATAGGTTATACTATGCCCCATCCACTTTTACAGCAGTTTCAATTAGATGTTTGATGGTAAAGATACACAATGATTCCTGAGAAATTTGCAGGTTGGCAATGATCTGGTGGTCCAAAAATGTCTGGGACCACTGACCTAAGTACATCTTAAGTGTGTCAGAGATCTTCTCGGCCAGCTTCTTTGTTGGGAGCAAGTCACCTGGAGTGTCTGAGAGTGCAAGTCCCCATTTCCTGCTAATCCTCTCTTCATCCAGAGAGCATTAAGAGTCAGCCAGAAATTTAAGATCATTTTCAGAAAAGCTTCTAATGCAAAGCCTACATCACACACAACCCCACAATCCCAATGTAAAGTGTAAAGTACACATCTACTATCATGACACCTGAGAACTGCAGCCCTGTAGTAAAACCCTTTCTTCCACCCACCTGGCTAAGCTACTCACCAGGCAGGCAGGCAACTCCACTCATGAGGACTTCCAGGTTCACATCCCTTGCTATAGTGGGTACACTTTGAGGACTTCTTGGTGATGTAAAAGATGTGGAATCTTGGCGAGCAACAGCTGTTGAGTTTTCCTCCCGGGCACAAGCTCTATCCACCGGCACCGGCAAATCTGTGCAGATTCCTTCTTTTACCTTTTCCACCCCTTCCATTCCTGTAAGATAAGAACAACCCCCATGGGGTCAGCATACAGGAGCTAAAGCACATTCCCACTCAAAGGTGTCAGTTCATAAACTCCAGATTGAGTAAGCTGCCAAAGATAACAGTCATGAAGCCTACTCTGTGGCTCCTTAGTAGGAGTCAGGAAGCTGCTCTGCAAGGTGGTTAAATCATGCTTTTCTAGTTCATATTAAAAATAAACCTCCTTAGAAATCAATTCACATCTCTAACCACAAGAACTAGTATTACTTATTTAAATCATTTAAATGAAATATAAAATATTTGAGCAGTGCGTGATAGCTACCAAAGTTTTAAGGCCAACCCTCTGTACTTGGGGACATTGTTATCTCAGCTGCTGGAGATGCAGTTTATTGAAATGATGACCTAGCTTTTAGATAGCTAAAGCCCCACCTGAAGATGCAGAGAATATTTTCACTTCAGTTTAGTTGAGTTTAATAAATAATTTGTTCAAAACTGTCAAACTGATAGGGGTTAAAAGACTTGTTTTCCCTTGACAATTTTTTAATGAAACACAGGTGTAAAAGGCTGAGATCTATTAGTTCTAAAGTATACAAACAACCAGTTTTATTCACTAATTACAGAAAATACTTCCATTGTTTAATAAATTGGTTAGTTTAAAATGCAAAAAGTACTTTTATCCTTTTCCTCTTACGTATCCTTTTCCTCTTGGCTTTTTTATTTTACAAATAAAAAAGCAATTTTAAAATGCTAGCTTTCTACTTTTTTAATTAAATTCAAATTCCATGCAAAACCTACTTAACGCAAATCATACAAAAAAGTAATCTAGGAAATAGATGTCGTTCAACATTTTCCGGTACAATAAAGTATAAAATTTAAGAGTTGGGACAAAACTATGCTAAGCTGTATCATTTGAAAAAAAAATAAGTAGATGATCTACCCTCTTGGTTAGCAAAAAAAGTAGTACTAGATTTAATTCTACACTCTACACGTAAGTGCAAATCAGCAGCATTTTAACAATTACCATTGATGCTGAGAATCAATCTTCCTTCAGAAAAATAACTAAAGAGTATAAATATAAAACAAGATTATAATTGATCATTAAACTCAAGATTTCTGCTTGCTGACTTAAATGACCAACTTCAATCCCTCCTGCTGCTGCATCACAAGGGCTGTAAATAAACAGGATCTATTGACAGACAGACAAAGTGGAAATATTTAGGGTACAGCTAAAATGGTACCTAAGGCCACTCCCAGGCCCAACCTTTAGCTTAAACCCACTAACCAGCTACATTAGAAACTCTCTGGAAGCACCCAACTTACCTCAGCTAAGCTCTGCAGAGATCAAGTTTTCCCCTAGCCCACTTCCTTTCCCCAGCACATTCACAATTCACCCAAGCACTGCATAGCATAACACAAGAAGTCCATCACTGGCTTTTTTTGCATCCCACTTCCCATCTCGGTTCGACCAGGAACCTCAGCTGGTGGCTCTTCCACAGAGCCATCACCACAGGTGTGTAGCTGGTGCGGTTTACAAATGCCCCCAGCACCTGCCCCTTATACGAGCAGTGGGAGACCCTGATGCATACCTCCCTGCAGGGCACCAGGCTGCAAACCCTTCACTGCCTCTTCCAGAACCTCCTGCTGAGGTTCTAGCTGCACTACTCCCTGCACCTTTTAATTTACACACTCCCTATCTGTGGCCCCAACAAGACTCAGGGCTTCCTAGTCAGCCTCCTCGTGGCCCTAACCAAGCCTGCAATCTATCTGACCAGAAAGAAGACTCTGGCTAGGAGGACCCCTGGGGACTGCAGGGCTGCTTTACTGGCTCTCGTCTGTTCACATCTCTGGGGAAGGTTTCACCAGGCAGTGTCCTGTGGCTCCTTGGACTCATTTTAAGGCCAACGAGCACTATCCAGCATATTCTGCTCGATATCTTCCCCTTGATGCACTCATTATAAATCTATGATTCTCACTCCTGACCCCATTTTTCTATTGTCCCAGTAATCAGTGATATGACCTTACTGGCCCCCATCACTAAGGGGGCTTATAGCTCTACTTGGTGAGCTTTGGACCGCCATCCTGACTGGCATATCAAAAGGCCTGTCTCTGCTGCCCATAATTAGAGCTAGGCATGGAAGGAAAGACAAAGCAGGGCGGAGGGGGATTCCTAGAAAGGATCCACCTGAATGTCTAGTTCCTGCTCTTCTAGGAAACAGTTTGTCACCGCTTGTCTCTCCTGTACTTCACACATGCTGACAAAGCAGTGTGATATAGATGGAGAAAGTGCTGTATTTGGCGTGGGAGAATTGGGGGCAAACTTTCTACTTGTGCCAAGAGAGGTACAGATTTACACTTAGTTAGATAGCCTTTTAGCTCTCTCCCCACAAAACAGTGCCTGGGCTGGGTTCAGTGTGAACTCAAGAAATGAAGGATGTTTGCAGGTTGAAACTCAACCCATGCATCAATACAGCAGAAAAGTGAACAGCTGCTTCTGCCAACAGAACAACAGGCCCTGCAGCAATGAAATCAGGTGTAGAAAGCATATCTAGTTTCATTTACTATGAAGCTTATTAGCCAGCAGCTCTTCCAGTTCACAGGTGGGTATCAAGATAAGTGGGCTGTCTTCAGCACCTTAAACCCTGCACTCCAGCATAATGGACCACCACCGGGTCATGGTTCCAACAGAATTAGCCAAAAATGGACAGGCTTAAATCCAAATGCTTCTCCTCTCACTAAAAGGCTATCCCATGTGCATGCTCCCTCTCTCACAGGTTATCCAGGCTGGTCCTTGCACACTGCCTGCTTTCCTTGGTTACCATGAAACAAATAAGCAAGCCAGGAAAATCAAGATCTTGGGCCACTCAGCCCAGCCCTGAGTGAAGGCTAACACACAGAGCCACCTCATCCCATGACGTGGACCAGGAGTCACCTGTCCAGGGCAGTTGGAACTGCTCTCTTCTTTCTGGAGCTCACGGAGTCTGCCCATGGAACAAGGTAGGAGAAATTCTCTCCAGATCTCAAACAGAGGCTTAAATGGTAGACCTTGCGTCCTGGACAGCAGAGGGTATGCACTCTGGGGCACTGGAATGAAAGGAGGTTCAAGGCTCCAGCCATGCAGAGTGGGTGGAGGGAAGGGGAAGAGGCTGGGGAGGACACTGCTGTATGGGGGGGTGTCATTGCTGGCAGCCAGGTTAACACTCCCCTTGCCCCACAGCCACTGCAGTTATATGGCAAGCATCTGTGCAATTTGGTGGCAGCAGCAGGTCCAGCGAGGAGATGCCTTTCCTGTTGACCAAGACACATCCCTTCACACCGGTAACTTCTCCCAAAAATCTTGCAAACTAGTCAGGGGGGACCAGCAGGCACTGGGGAAGTCCCTGTTCCCCCGAGCGCTGCCAGGAGTGACCAGGAATAACGGTCACAAGCTGGCAGAGGGTAGATTTAGGCTAGATATCAGGAAGTGCTACTTCACGGTTAGGGCGGCTAGGATCTGGAACCAACTTCCAAGAGAAGTGGTGCTGGCTCCTACCCTGGGGGTCTTTAAGAGGAGGCTAGATGTACATCTTGCTGGCGTCATTTGACCCCAGTACTCTTTCCTGCCAGGGCAGGGGGTCGGACTAGATGATCTACTTAGGTCCCTTCTGACCCTAGAAACTATGAAACTATAAAAGAGGGAAGGTGAGGCTGACAAGGGGACTCCCTCTGCTCCAATTCTGATCTAGGCAGCCAGAGCCTTGAGCCGCCTGCCTCCATTCCAGCACTCCTCTTTGTGGAGCACTAAGGGTCACGCCCTGGTTGCCCGCTTTCAGCTATACTACACAGATCCTATACAGAGTTTGCAAGAAAGGGGGTGGGGGCAGGAAGGGAACTCCTGACACTTTCTCCTCACAGCCCAAACATGTTTGAGCTAAAATAAGCAATCTTCAGGGAGGAAACGTTAGGACTCAGTCCCAGGCATTCCACAGAGAGCTAAACAGCAGCTCTGAACCTTACAGGCATTGGGCAGTTTTATGGCTGTTAAAGCAGCAGAGATCCCTGACTGACTCAGGCGCTGTACAACTGCATGATTTGCAAATGCCATCTGAAACTGGCTCTCTCCCCCATAACTCATGAGTGAGGAACGGCCTGCTTCCAGAGGGAATCTCCAACAGCCTCTGGATGATGCTTGTGAGTAAGCTACTCGAGATCTGATTAGATATAT
>NW_017728998.1:46555233-46583417 GCF_001723915.1 Gavialis gangeticus | reverse complement strand
TTAGATATCTAGCTGGCAGTAACTCAGATGCGTGATCAAAAGGCTACCTCAGCCAGACTGTTTTGCTCTATGGGATTTCTATGAGATCGCTCTATCCTGTACCCTATTTTCACTCTACCCCTGTAATCAATAAAGTTCTCCTTTGTGACCGGTGTAGAAGACTTATTGAGGGGTGGGTCTAAATTATGCCTAAGAGGCCCCTTAGGTCTGTGGACTAAGGGAGACTTTCCTTTTTGGCCCCCGACTTGGGGAAGTGCCCGAAGTACCTGTACTGGGTCGAGTACCCACAGGACTATTAGGCCTGTGTTTTCCTGAAGACACAGGGCTGAGCCAGTCCCTTCTCGGGGTGGTAGCAGCTTATGTTACCCCCAGGCTAGCGAGTGTGCTCCAGGAAGGGGAACAGCTGGACACGAGGCACCCCTAGGGAGGCACTCAGAGCCTGGAAGGTGGTCGGGCGCAGGGAGGTGGGGGGCTCAATGCAGGAGCGCCCCCTACTGGCCCGCCACACGACAGGAGTCTACATCATACTTGTTACAGGCTGGCATCTACCACTAAAAAACCACAGAGTGAATGGGCTCAGAGAATAAATTACTAGTGTGGGTGTCTCTGGTCAGAATTGATGCACACCAACACAGTGGCAACATCTGGGGAAATTCCCCTTTACTGAAAACTACCAGTGAGAGAGGGAACTTTATTTTTTCAAAGCTGCTGATGTGCCACTTTTCCAAACACAAAATCTCAGTCTCTTCTTTATTTATGACAGTTGAGGAGCCCAGTTATCATAGTGCATTTTGTCTTAGAAGATTTAACTCTGCCGTACCTATGTACAGAGGTAACCTATTTCTCCACCTCACATTGGCCAAGACCATAGCTTAATTACAGGAACATAATTAAATCCTACTTTTATTGAAGTGTGTAGACATGCTGCAACATAGCTTGTTAATAATCATGCTTGCAAACAGTTCTCCTGGCTCATTTGTGGACAATGCAGCAAAGAAACTGAGGAGTGTGTATATACAATACAGGCACAATACAAGAGCTCTCCTGTACTTCATGAGACTCCAATCAATCATTTTCTCTAGATTTGTATCTGCGCAAGGTCAACATGTTCTCTAGCTGATGCAATCCCTTAGATTTGACTCCGTGAGCTTTTCAAGTGTCCTTTTATTCTACTATCCCAACCCCAGATGTGGGCTCATTCATTTGGAGCTGTCTAACTAGAATGGCATGTGCCCACAGTTTTTCCACAGGATTTCATCTGAATGTCTAGATTTGCAGTTCTGCTGCTTCCTAAAGCCATGCTGCTGGCTCTGCCCCCTGTCTGAATATAGGCTGTGTGCCTGTAACCTGGGGCTGGAGACTGAAATTAGATTTGCATAATTGGTTCTCAGGAGAAAGAGGATGGTTTCTTTAATGCAGAAACCTGGGAATCAGATGCTCTGGAGCCTAACTGCAGGACTGCCAGGGATGCACTGTGTGACCTGAGTTCAGCCTCCTCTACCTTTGTCAAGCTTCATTTTCCCTAGTGAAAAAATGAGACTAACTAATGCACTGAAGCTCAACATCCCATGCTCTAATCATAGGACAGCTGGCAGATAGGCATTTTGGGTTTGTCCTCAGCTCTACAATTTCCTCCCTTCACTGATTCACCAAAGCCCAAATTTGTTGATCTTTAAACCATGTTACAAAGCCTGTCTGTCTTTTTATTGCCTGTGCTGCTGATGTTCCTGCCCCAAGCAGCCTCCCAAATAACCCAGCCATCGATTATTAAAAGGACATTAAATTATATGTTATTGTTAAACATTTCTATAGAGTGTATTTATAATGTGCACACTATCAGAGGAAAAAGAGGTTACAGCAATTCACTGGTAAAATGGAATTATAAAAAATCTGCTCCACAGAAGCTTAAAAATCTGTAGTGTTGAGCTGGACAAAATATCTATGCTCAGTTCACTTGAGAACAGTATGGTAACTCCAAGACCTAATGATTCTAGATGACAAAAATGTCTCTCCCATCACAGGGGTATAGTGTGTAGCCATGTTGGTCTAAGGATGTAGGCAGACAAGGTTCTTTGGGTAAATCTGATATCTTTTATTAGACCAACTCGGATAGTTGGAAAAATGCTTTAGCGACCTTTTGGGTATAAATACCATTTGTCAGGCAGAGGAAGCATCTGCAGTTGGTGTGTGCTCTTCCTGGATGGAATGAATTCCTGGCTTCTTTACTATTCATTCCATTCAGGAAGAGCCAACACCAACTGCAGATGCCTCCTCAGACTGATGAAGAGCATTTATACCTGAAAGCTTGCTGAGGAGAGTTTTTTCATCTATCCAAGTTGGTCTAAGAAAAGATATCAGATTTATCCAAAGAACCCTGTCTCCCATCTCACACATTTATACCATTGAGGAGAATGCGTACAGAATCCTTTCATATCTATTGCCTGGTCTAATGGTATAGAAATACATGGTGTAAGTTACAAAAATCAGCTAAATTTGCCATTTCCACCTTGCACACCCCCCTCCCCCCGCAAGAGGGTACCTATTTTTCAGAGTGAGCTTTTGCAAGGCTCCATATGTGTGTGTTTACATTGGGGTGGGCAAAATATGGCCTGCAGGCCAGATCCAGCTTACCAATTGACTGGATCCAGCTTGTGGCTGCCCCCACAGCACTCCACATGGGGCTGAGCCCCACCTACTCCCGCCAACAGCCCAAGCCAGCATGCACTACTTCCTGGCAGGGCAGCTCTTAATGCAGCCACTCAGGGACTGCTCGGCTCCCCCCCCTCCCGCGGCTCCTCTTCCTGCCCCTGCTGCATTATGCTGGGCAGCACGTAGCGCATGGAAGCAGAAGCCATGGGGAAGCACACTGGGCAACCACACCCAGCCAGGCAGGGGGAAAGCTGCAGCCAGGCGGCTGCTGCCCTAGCATGTGGGCTCCAGCTTTCACCCACTTTTCATCCACTCTGCCCACCCAGTGTGATGAGCAGCCAGTTCTGCAGGCAGGGGGCTGCCAGGAGCAAATTGCAGGTCTGTCCCAGGCCCTGACCCTGTATTGTCACCACCCTGTGATCCCACCCCATGATCCCACCCACACCTGCCCATCCCACACCCCACCCACCCATGGCCCCATCCTATCTGCCCAGCTGCTCTGCCTGTGCAGGTCCCAGGCTGGTCTCCATAGAGCCCTGGGGATTGCCAGGCAGTGACAGCACTTAGCCAGGCTGGGCCCTGGGGCAGGGCCACTTTAGGGGAGTTTTGGTGAGCTGTTGCAGGCAGAGGAGGGAGGGGAAGGGGTGCTGACGTGGTCCGCAATAGCTCATTAAAACTCCCTAAGTGACCCTCCGGCCTAAATTATTGCCCACCCCTGGTCTACATGTCCATACACATGTGCCCCTTCCCCACACCCACACACAAAGCATCAGTACTTACTTTGAAGAGATGAAGCTTCAGAAGGTGATTCTGGCTTGGATTTCGGAGCATTGAGGTTTGTGCTACCGCTCTTTTCAATCAACTCTATTTGCTTATTAGTATCCTCATCAGAAAATGCTGAAGGGGGTGATGAGGCCTCCATACCCTCTGCATTGGAATTCAGCCCATCTACAGATTCTAAAATTGCAGATTCCCGCCCAGGCTTTGGAGCACACCTTCTGTACAACTCTGCTTTGTTCTCCTCATTTCCTTGCAAATCCTGCCCTGCCACAGGATCCAGGTCAACCTCTTCCCTGGTGGGTTGCAAAAGCCGGAAGTTCACTTCACTATTATGAGCCTGAGTTTCCATACAGCACTGTGCTTCCTTGCCTCTATCTCCACTCACTTGCATTTCAATTTGGTTGGCGCCCTCAGCTTGTGAACCAGTGTCCAAAGGGCTATTCTTGTCATCTGGCTCCTCCCCTGGCTGATTGCTCTCCACTGGTCCAGTGGTTTGTAGTGGTTTGTCTTCTTCAGCCTTCTTTTGTATGCAGCCCCTGACCTCCTGTCCCTTATCCTGTGACAAATGTCCATCAATCTCCTCTTCGACAGCAGAGGAGGATTTATGGCCGTTCTGCCTCTCATTCCCAGGGCATGTTTGTTCAGGCTCTCTGCAGACTCTCCCAGTGCTACAGCTTAACTCTCTTAACAGGTCCACTTGTCGTTGGTTCAACTCTTCAGGCTGACTTAATGGAGGACTCATTTCTGCCTGCTGATCACTGCAGTGACTGTGTTCAATTTTACCTGACATTTTCTCTAATGAATGGGAGCAGCCCTCTGCCATCTCTGAGGATACTGATGTAAGTGTGGATGGTGTGGCTGCCTGGGCTGGTGTTGAGGGGAGAACAGCACTTCCATGACGGGTCTGGCAGTTGTTCTCAGAGCCCCCCTCATGCCTGTGCCGTGGTCCGGAACTTTCTCTGACTGATAGTGCAGACACCCCCCCCGCGGGGCTCTCACTGTGCTCAGGGTCTCTTGACTGCACTGGCTCCTCCTTAGTGGTAACATCCTCTGCAAGTGCTCCTGGGCTCTGCTCTGAAGCTCCCTTACCAGTGTCTGCACCTGAGAGATCATTTTCAGTTTCTGTTTTCCCAGGACTCTCTACGAACTGTGTTTTGCACTCGGCACTGTCTCCAGCACAAGCATCATTGTAACTGCACATTGCGTACCTCCAGTCTATTGAGTGCTCACTTTGTGCCTCTTGCCTGGATGGGCCCTCTGCATTGCTATCTGGATACGCATCCATGTGACAGCTGGAATCTGAATTCCCCACGTGGCCAGGGACACCTGATTCTGGCTGATTTTTTTGTAACATTTCCCTGTGTCCCATCATTTTGTTGTTTTCTAAATGAATTACGTTTTCTAGCACCTCTGAGTAAGAAGTCCGCAATGCGTCTGTTTGATTGTGCTCGTTTTGCATAAGTGCTGAATGAACCAAATTCTTTGAGCATGTGCTACTGTCTCGAATGACAATATGCCTCTGTTTGTCCTTAGATACATTCACTTTTGTTCTGGGTTGGGTCCTATAATTTAAGGCAACTGACTGAGTTAAGGACCCTGTTTGTGGCCCAAATCTTGGCAACAAAACATCTGTAAGCTCTACATACTCCCCTTCTGGGTCACTTTCGGAGTTCTCCTGAGGCACAGAAGTTGCACTATTACCATTGAAAATGGGGCTGTCCAATTGCTGGGCTCTCCTGCTAACAACCAAACTGACTTGTGTCACTTTTTGCTCCTGAAAATCTTGAGGTCCTGGAGTTGGTGAGTTGCATGTGGGATGCTCCACTGGAAAGCACAAAATTGAAGATTCTTCCATGAGATCAGTGATGTTATTTTCAGTTAGCTTAGGTTTATCAATAAATTCAGGATTAACAATTTTATCCCATGGAACCCGAAATATTTTATCATCAGTGGCTAGTAAACAATTTTCCAGTACTGTACCCATTCGTTCTCCATTGATGGAATCCAGCCATTCCAGAGTGAAAATAGAAGTGTAGGAGACTTCTGGGACCACAACTTCCTCCACATTATGTTTGTCCCTTGCCAAACATTTCAGTACTATTCGTGGAGACTTCTTCAGGTAGGGCACCACCTGCAGGTAGAAGTCACCAGGCTTTAGGGCTCGCCAGTCAATGGAAGCCAGCTGGACTACAATCTTCTCATGGACACACAGAGGCCAGCCTTCATGGCGGAACAGCAAGCCATAGTACTGAACCTACGGAGAGAAGAAAAGATATTTCTAGCATTGGTAATGGCAAATGTCTCTGTGTCAAAATACCACTGTAGCAATAATACAGTTATGGTCAACAGATTTCCTAGTAATACTTGGAACTTCATAATTTCGCAGGTAGGTAGATCAGTATTCTTTTCAACTTAAAAAGAAAAACAAAATATTCTGAACTTCACTAACAGTCAACACAATATAAGTTTGAGGTGGAATTTAGCAACCAAGTTCCAAGGAACGATTCAATCTGGACTTTTGCCACCAGCCACAAATCTCAATTAGGTGCCCCTATTTTGGACTGCAAAGATCCTTAAGCATCCACACTGGGCCTTCTGCATGTGCCAAGAGGCCACATCAGGACCAGATATTAACAGTGGCCTGCCCCCCTGTCTAGGGCAGTCTGCCCTGCCTTTCCTGACACAACTTGATGGTTAATAAAATGGATGTAATGTGCGGGAAGCTACCCATTTTTACTGCCCAAGGCCTAGGGCATGCTACACGGCTCTGACCTTCCCTTCCCGTGTCCCATGCCTCGCAGATGGCATCATAAGTTGTTGATAGCTCTGGCCTAAGGCCAGGCCAAACTCTGCCTCTTGCCAGATCTCTGCCATTCTTCCTGACACACCACCCTTTACACACCGCATGAGTGAGGACTCGAACCACCAACTCTCACCGTGCCTCTTGCACTCCACCCCCTCTCACTGGGCATCTTTCATACCGTCCTTCACTGGGCCACTCTCAAGCTACCCTACCCTGTGCCCTCCATTTTGCACATGCCTTTGGGCTTACCTAGTCTCATTCTAAGTGGGCCTGACACAGCCTCTTCAGGCTGCCCCTGCGCAGGGCTTATTCTACGTGTGGACACCAGCCTCATATCTCACACTGAGCCAAACTCAGCCTCTAGCCCCTCTCCAGGCAACTCATATACATTCTTGTGGGGGCTGGACCCAGTGGAGTCCTTCAGGTTGCCCACCAACCCTACTCTGCAAATTCCCTGGTGCAGCCCTTCAGGTCCACCCATGCAAACCTTACTCTACAGCCTCCTGACACAGCTCTTCAGGCCGCCACCATGCACCCTACTCTGTGTGGGCCTCACACACACTATTGCCCCCTCTCTGGGGCCATACTACTATCTCCTCTCTATCTGGGGCCTCTGAGGTCATACATCCCCCCTCATGGGGCTCAGGTGCTTCTATAGGTGTGCCTGACACCCTTCACCGTCTGTTCCTACTTATAATTACCCACTGAGTAGTGGGGGCTGGGATTATAAGGCATCCCTACCTGCCTTTCACTGGAAAAGTAACTAGCCTGTCATTTCTGGGGAGCTACCCTGCCATAGACAGCCCCACCAGGCCATCCTTCCCCAGCACGGTGCAGTTTCAAGTCATACCCAGGCCTAGGAGCCTCCTGCCATCCCCATTGTCTCTGCCCTTACCTCCAAGGATGTTCAACTGCTGCTGCCAGCCTCCTCTGCACCCACCACCAGGGGCACCAGACGGAGCTAGTGGGTGGGGATCTCTGTGGAGATCAGCCTGAGACCCCCACAGACAGGGTGCACTCAGCCAGGCAAATAGGCTGGGGTCATGTGGGGCAGGGAGAAACATCCAGGAGTGGAACAAGTGGGTGGGGATAGGATTGTAGGGCAGTAACATCAGGCCAAGGCCTGGGGCAAAACCACAATCTGCTGCCCACACATCCCTGCCCATGGAACTGGCACCCATTACAGGGACATGTGGGGATCATATCACAGCTCTGCCTTGGGCCCCAGCCCTGCACTGTCACCATCCTGTTATCCCAGCCATAGCTCCAACCCCACTCACCCATCCCACTCCCTGCCCACCTGTGGCCCCAGCCCATCCAAGCGTGCCCAACCCGTAGGGGTCCCAGACCAGTCTCTATGAAGACGCCACCCACCTGCCTGCTTCAGCCAGCAACACTGACACTGTGGGTACAGGGCAGACAGGCCCAGGGCCAGATAGGAACAATTGCCCCCCTGCCAACACCCCCTCCCCACACTACACAACAGCTGAAACTCCTGAAGTGGTCCTCCAGACCAAATAACTGCCCATCTCTGCATTAGAACCACTCCCAACTCTCGTGACTAGTATGATGGTGGTGCCCGTTTTTTGCCCAGAAGAGGTTGAGTACTCACTCAGGAAGTGGGAAGCCTGGATTATAGGCCAACCCTAGCCTGAAGGGATTCAAAGCCATCTCTCATTTTTCCGGAAGGTGCCCTAACCTCCAGGCTACATTTTTGGCTGGGTCAAAGTACCTTCTCCCCTCCCACTGATGCTGGTCTATCAGCAGTCAATTCTAAAACACATATGGCACCAAAAGGAGAACAAGCAATAGGAAACACTCTTGTTTTCTAGTGGTTATGGCACTCCCATTAGAGGGGAGAGTCCTAAGCTTTGACCCCTGCTTCCAGGGACATTTCCTTTTTATTAACCAATAACTGTTTAATGTAAAATGCACAGACTGTGCTTGGAGTAAGCAGGAGGTCCCAACTAGTATGGTACACTCCCCTGGGAGAGAAGGGTTCCCACTGCTGTTGCTAGGATCTTCTATGTATTTGCATTAAAAAAAAGAAATAACCCTGGCAGTGGGAAACCAGATTCCAGGACACCCCTCTTCCCCCCGGTTCCTTCAGGAACTTCCATAAACAGTGAGCTATGAGGAGATGCTCCCTCTTGATAGCTCTCCTTCTGGTGCCCAACTCTTGTGCCGCTGGCAATGGAGTGACCTAGCTTCAACAGACTGGATGAACAGAACCATCACCTATTCTACTCAGCAGCTTAATGGTTAGGGCACTCTCCTGGTACATGGGAGGTGTGGATTTGAAATTGCTCAGGCTGAGGAAGGCCTATAGCCTAGGTTTCCTGCCTCCTGGGTGAGCAGACAACACTGCAACCACCATCTAGCTGTGAATGCATGTTTGGTACAGTCTGAGCGCAATTAACAGATGGTGCTCGTGCTTTCCAGCCACAACGTGAATTGTTCCTTGGAACTTAGGCAGCTAAATTCTAACTAAATGCTGTTTGCTACCTAAGGAACCAATCTGAATTTGGCCCTGATGTCTGACAGTGTGATTATGCAAGCAAAGCTGATGCATTGCTGCCTTAAGGAGTTCACAATCTACCCTAGATGCAGGTTTCAACATGCAAGGTGACCACAGTGCGGGTCCAGGCTTGCTGCTTTCTTACTTCCAGACAAGTGTTCCATATAACACTTAACATATAACATGTATAACATACAACATGGATGAGGAGCAGTTTACAGAGGGACATGGAGAAAATTGAAACATGTAACAGCAAAGAATGCAGGAGTGGTCAGTACAAAGCCTGTCAAAGAATTTAATCTTTTCTCCTGGATTAAGCTTTGTTTCTCAGATAGAAGTTTGAGGGCAAGCATCATTTCAAAGACCATGGTTAAAACCTGCACGGGAACACAGCACCTAGTAAAAAATACAGTTTAACTGCTACCATTTGTGGATCTAATCTTGGAAGGCAAAAGCAAAAATACCTCTGGCTAAGAGGAGTAGACCACTGCAATCCACTGGCTGATTGAAAGAGGTGCAAGTATGAAGAGAAGTTCAGATGAAGGCAGCAAAGCAGAGCTACTGACGGGCAGGGCAATGCGCCATCTGTCAACAAGCTGTGGGGAAATACCCTCCATTTGCCATGAAATACTTTTGAGCTGGGATTGCCAGGTAGTCAATTCCCAGGTTCTTTCCTAAGGAGAACCACATGCTCTCCTCAGCAGTTCCTCCCCTAGATCCACACTGGCCTTGCTGCCACTCTGTACTCCCCATCCTCACTCATGCTTTCAACAATTTGCAATACACAGGGAGTGCATGCAGGTACACGTGCACCCCCTGAGATTGGCTGTGCACCCCTGGAAGCACCAGCTGTGAAACTGGAAGTGCTGGCGGAAGTGCCCTTTCAGTTTTGCCAGTTTCATTGATGGTGGCTCTGGGCTCGGGAATCCATCCCCACCCCGGTCAGCAATCTGGTGCCCCCCCAGACTCGGGAGGCACCAGTCGCCCATACTTCCAACCACACCGCAGTATCCCGCACAGGCTAGAGCATCTCCACACCCAAATGCTTATTCATCTTCCTGCATGTCTATCCACTTTCTGACTCATCCAAGGTGGCAGAAAGAAAATGGCTTTTACCAGGTGCAATGTTGAAGCTAGGCAGCTGGGACTGTCTGCTCTGCTTTTGCCCACACCCATTGCAACAGTGACCTCTGGTGAAGGCCAGCACTGAGAAATAGAAAATCTGATCTGAAAAGAAGGGTGGTAGGTTTTTATCTAAACTCCTCCCCTTCCCTGTCCAATTTCAAAGCGGCGTGTTGGGAGAATCCACCATGACCTTTGGTAAAGTGTTCCAATAACCAGGGCCGTTCCTGGGTGGGGGGCAACAAATCAGGGCGACTACACTGAGCCCCGCACTTTGCAGGGCCCCGCAGAGCCAGGATGGCTTTGCGTCCAGCCGCTCGCTACTCCCCTCTCCTTACCGCCACCACCATATCCAGGCCTCACACAGGCGGATTTGCCCTGGTACGGTCGTCTCTTCCAATAGCTAATGACCCTGACTTACAAATGTGTGCTTTATTTCTAGTCTGAATTTCCCTAACTTCAATTTCCAGCCATCTGAACTTGTTATGGCTTTGACAGCTAAAAGAAATAGCCTTCTATTATCACATTTCTGTTTTCCTTAATTTCATCTTGGTCAAAATCAGCAAATTAAACAGCTGGAAAACAGCATGATAGCAAACGACTCCAGAAATTCAATCATCCTTAGGGCTCTTTTCTGAACGCTCTCCAATTTACCAACCCCCTTCTTGAACTCTGGACACCACAACCAGACTTAATATTTAAGCAGCAGTCACTCTAGCGCCAAATACCTAAGTAATTTAATCTCTCTACTTCTGCTCAGTGTCCTTCTCATTGTAAATCCAAAAACCACATTAGGCATACTGGCCATACCACTGAACTGTCTATCCACCATGAATCCCCAAATTCTTTTCAAAGTAACCGTCACAAAAAAACCATGAGCCAGTGCTCCTGTGCGGTAAATGTAGTTACTGAGCATTCAGTTTGTCCTTCATTAAGGAAGTACTAAACTAAATGTGTAGTAACTACAGTGCATTAATAAACATGTAGATGCTCCCATTTACAAGTTAAATCAATCAGATAGTCAGTTTATAATCCCTTTACCATCCAGGTATGGCAACTGAGTGTATTAAGCTCTTGGAGTTTTATTTCCACCCTAGTTCTAGTAACTCCTGTTTGCTATTTTATCTTTGCTGTCTTTTTCTCTGTCATCTATCTTACTGAAAACCGAGGCACATCACTAATTTAGTTTGGGCCATACCTATTTAAGCTGATTTTCACTGGGACCACTATACAGAATTTCATTTAGAAGATTCCACCAAAGCTTATATTTTATTTTAGGGCCATCCTTAAATAAATCCATATTCCTTGATGCATATGAACATGCCTGCTTACTGGTCAATGAATAGCTAAAACAAATGGAAAAGCAGAGTGATAAAATGATCTAAACAAATCAAAACACAGACCTCACTAGGGTTTGAGAGATGCAGACTTCAGAAACATCACTGAAAAATGTTGGGCTTAAACAGAGGTAGCAAAAAACATATTATAAACCAAGAACGTAAAACTTTTAACACCCTAAAATCCAAAAGTATTTAATGCACCCATTTTAATAGTTTAAAGTGCACTTTCAAAGGGAACTATCACATCAAGGGATTTACTTTAGTCATTTTGATATCTCAATTTGTGATGGTATTTCCATTTTCCTTAAGTGCTGCCACTGCTTCCTAATTACAAGCTGGAGCTAAGAATGTAAAAGGTGTGTGGTGGCTCAACGGGGGGCCGAGGTTCCAGGTCTAGCTGATGGAACTCTATGACAATAAAAAAACAGGCTGTTTTTGAGGAATTCAAATAAAAAATAAGCCAGCCTTCCAGTGGCTTATCACAAGCTTTTGATCTGTCTACTTCTGTTTGAGCCTGCCTCACTTGCTCACTCTCTATCTGTATATGAGGGTTTGTTTGTGTGAATATGACAGCGTCACTGACTCTCTGAAGTCACCTATGGAATAATGCACTTGTGGTTTCCATGCACCCATCTCATTTAATGCTGCCCCCATCTCAGCCCTACATCAACTTCTTGAAGCCCCCAAGCAAAGCCACTCTGTGCCCCTCCTGTTCCTGGCCCCTGAGCTCACCTCTGATCCTCCTGTAACTGTAGAAAGAGGCTCTTTACCCTCTTGACAGGCCAGAGGAGGGAAGCACCAGGGTGTCTCTGTGCCGCAGGCCCTAGGGAAGGATAGATGCAGCGGATGCAGATCCCCTTCCCAGGCCAGAGCAGGTCAAGCCACGTCTGCCTGAGCTCTCAGGGGTGGGGCAGACAGGGGAGGACAGAGAAAGGTGCTTCACAGAAGGAAGGGCAGGAGAGGGGGCACAGCCAGGTGCTGGGTGGAGTGGAAGGAGAAGGCTCCCAGCTGACTGCTGCCCCCTGCCTCCTCCCTGACTGGGAAAGCAGTGCAGGCTGCTCTCTCATCCTCTGCCCTCAGGGGCTGGGTACAGCTTCTGGTCAGGGGGAGGGAGGGAAACAGCCACATTCACTCACCGCAGCAGCCGGAGAGGCTGTCCTACTCCCAGCAGGCCGGAGGCGTGACAAGCAAGCTGGAAGAGGGGGCTTTCTTCCCCCTTGAGGATTTCAAAAGAAAACTCCCTGGTAGGTGGACAAGACAGTGGGTTCTGCCCACATGGGGAGCTCTGGTTGCAAGGACCAGACTCTCTCATGCAATCACCAGGGCTCACAACACCAGGCATTTGTCTACAAGGACGCCCCCAAAACAACCACATAGCCTGGAAACCCGGGGAAGGCTGCTACCCAAGCGGGGCCAACTCCAAGACACTCACTCAACCTGTGCAATCCCTTTTTTATATACCACTTATCTCCCAGCTTGTTTTGCCAGAGTCTCAGGCTATGGGCCTAGCAGAGGGAATTACATTTTCCAGCATGCCCTAGACTTAAGGTTTTCAACAAAAAATAAAGAAGAAAAAGAAAAGGAAAAAACCCATGGGAGCAACCACCAAGAGCCAGCTGGATTCCTGTCCTCTGGGTGGAGCGGTGTCCACCCCTCAGCTCCAGCCTCAGGCCCCAACGCTCGGGGCTGAAGAATAGGCTTCTTTCTAGAACTGCCGACTGATTCCCTGAAACCCTGTAGCCAAATCTGCCACAGTGGGTCCCTCACCCAGGAAGGCTCCCGTTAACCTTCCAACGGCCTGTGCTCTTTGTGACAAAACATCAGGCCAGTTTGCAAACCTGCACACACACTTTACATTGGGGGTAGCCAATTATTATGAGTTTTGATGCGTTGTCCCAGGCCCAGTCAGCACCCCCCATCTGCTGCAACAGCTGACCAAAACAAAACTTCCTATGCAGGATGGGGCTGCAGGCAGGTGGGGAGTGGTTTTTGGGAGCAAGGCAGGCGTGCAAGGCCAGGATCACAGTGTGGGACTGGGGCCCATGGCAGAGCTACAATCCATTCCCTGCACACTCCTGCCGTGTGGGGATTTAGGGGGGCAGGTACACGTGTGTGGGAGGTGCAGCCTTACCCGTAGCGGGCCAGGGGTGAGGAGAGGTAGTAGGGGGCAGGGGACATGCGCAGCAGAGCTCACCAAAGCAATGCAGTCTATGGCTGCCCCCACAGTACTTACCCGAGAGGCTGCTCCCAGTACAGCTACAGCCACCTAGGGGCTGCTCAGCTTCCCTCACCTCCTGCAGCGGCCCCTCCTCCTGCTCCTGCTGTGCCGCTCCAGGCAGACAGAAAACTTCAGCTGGGTGGCTCCTGCCCCAGTGTGCAGAGCTCTGGCTCCAGCTCCCAGCTGCCTTCCATCCACTTGGCTGCCAGCACACTGGGGCAGCAGCCACCCGCTGAAGTTTCCTCCCCACCCAGAGCAGCACAGGCGGAGCAGGAGGAGGAGCCACCGCTGGAAGCAAGAGGAGCTAAACAGCACCCAAGTGGCTGCAGCCCTTCTGGTAAACTGTATATGCTGGCCCAGATGAGGGCCAGCAGATGCAGGCAGGAGTATGGCACTCCAGATGGGGCTGAGCCCCATGCAGGACACAGCAGGAGCAGTTGCAGACAGTCAACTGGTGGGCATCCCCACTGGCTGCATCTAATCAGTTAGCAGGCCGTATCTGGCCCTCGGGCTATATTTTACCCACCTCTCCTTTACCTTCAAGCAATAGACTGCAGACCCTATGAGCTATTCAAGTGCAAATCTCATTTATCTGTGCATGGAAATAACATGCTGTCATACCCACTTGTAATAATGTGAGTGTGCACGCCTATGCAGCATTGCTCATACACAGCTGCAGGCTAAGAACTGAAAAGTTGACCCAACATTTACAGTATTGCCAACACTCACAAATTTATCAGAATACTGGTGATATCTGTTGTTTGCTTAAAACCGCAGCTCCCGCAGCAGGGGATTTCATGGTAACATAAGTTTTTATTTTTGTAAAAAGGTGAGGTTCTACAGAGCTGGTTGCAGAGAATTAAGTTGGAATCGCGACCTGAGTTCACCCTAGAGACTTAGAAACCAGAAGGCAAAAACAACCCAAATTTTATAATTAACATTTCAAGCTATCCTCTGATTTTGTGGGACCTGACTCACAAGTTTAAACAGTTGGTGTTGGCAGCAGTGGAACACGTTAATCTCAGAGCCTCAGCAGCAGTAATGCAACGAGACTCCTTGAGGCTACTGAGCCTTGTGAATGTTCCAGCAACTATCAAAGAGGAGCTAGAGTTGTGGGCAAAACACTGAGTGGCACAGCTTCACCCAGAGCGTTCGACCGCCAGCAGCAGGAATCTGACCATGTAATCCATGTATTGCAGGGGTTAGAAACTACCAGATTCAGGCAAACTCAGCAAATGTTTCAGAAAGAGGCCCTGCTAAACCTCCCTCCAAGTCTTCAAGCCTTTCATTTAGGGCCTGTGGTTATACAGAAACGTAGAGAGGGGCACCAACCCCTTTTTATTCCTGGAAGGCAAGTTTCACTAACCAGCTTCTGAACATCTCTCCATCCAGGCATAAACATAAACAAATACTGTACTGATCATTTTTGCCAAGACTTTTATGTCCTAGTGCTACAGGAAAGGTCCTTGTAGAGCAGAAAACAGGCTTTGTGAGCGAGACATACTTACACAGGCATCCTGCTGAACACACTGCAAGATGTGCTTTGCTGGGATCAGGAAATCTATGAGGTAGCGCAGTCCATCCCCCCGGTAAGTCTTCTCCACCACATCAAAAACCTGGCACAGAACAGTGGCTGCTGTGGCCTCAAATGGAGGGTAGAGCACTGATAACGTATTCTGTATGCAGCTGTCCAGGGATTCTGAATCCTGTCAGGAGAGAATGTCAAAATAGCATCAGGATGCAATACAGCTCAGACCCTCAAGATGCAGTCACTGCATGATGTGGAGCTTCTTGTGCAACAAAGACAGAAGAAGAATGAGAACAAGTTCTTATTACTTGAACTTTCAGGTAAAATAATCTTTAAACTCTCCTGCAATGAGAGCGCAGCACTCATTAACAGCAAGCTGTGCACAGCACAGAGGCACTCACAGCACACAGCTTACACAGCAAATCCTTCTCCTGACTGAGCTGGGTGGGGCTGCTATTAAACTATTATGCAGCCCATGAATGTGTACAAACCAGTGAGAGAGAGTGAGATGGGGTTCATAGTGCTGCAGGCCCAAGATTCAAACATACCAACACACCACATTTGGAAGTACCAATCAGCGCTTAGGTGTATACAAGCTACTGTTTCATTCCTTGGCAGGAGGCAGCGGATTAAGGGAGCTTTAGCTGCAGACCACTGCATGGCATAAACTGCTAGAATGGTTGTATGCCTGGTCCTGGTAAAATTAAAGGTTCAAGTATGTGTTGTTTTTTGATTTATTCAAATAACTACCTTGAAATACCATGCAGTTGTTTCTCACATTAAGCTGAGTAGTCAGAGGGTCTCTGCAATGAAAGATGCTACGGGCAGTATAGGAGTAGGATTGCCCCTATGTCCTAGACACACCAATCTGTAAAATATGGGTTTCCCCATAACGGCACTTCCATTATTCTTGCTTTTATGCTCCAAACCTACCCTGGAGCCTATGCAGAGGTGTTAGAGGTAATTTCAGTATCATGGACCAAATTCTGCTCTACATGGGTCAAAAAAATCCACAGAAATAAACGCGAAATAGCACACACTCAGGCGGCATCCGCTGCTAAAAAGTGGGGCCGGGCTGCTCGAAGCCGTGCTGCAGCTGCCAGCCACGCTCTGTCTGGCAAGATCGTTGTGGCTGCAGCTCTGGGAAGCCCCCAGGCGAAGCTGCTGGGGCCAGCACAGTGGGGTAGGGGGTCCCAGACGCCCCTACCCCACCCAAGGCAAACTGCAAACAGGTGTTTGCGAGGACAAGAAGCGGCAGTTCAAGGTGCACTGCTGCTATTTGTCCCCAGGGAACCAAACATCTATGCACATCCAGATGCGTCCCATAGGGATAAATCTAGGGAGACTACTGAAATTAGATGAGCAACACTATATGCGATGCAAGACTACTGAAGTTAAATGAACAATGCTACATCTATGCAAACAGGATCATAATTACATCCTGCTTTTATATTTTAGAAACAATAATTCCTTTTTTCTCACCAATGTCAAATCAGCGTCCTCTGACATTTGCTACAAAACCAAAAAACCTATTTTAAGGTACCTAGGACCTTGCATCTGTGAGTTTGGCAAGAAGAACTAAGAGCACAGAGGGCCAGATCCTTAGGTAAGGAGTTGGCCTGTGAGCACTCAATATGCTGCAGACAATAGGGTAAAAATAAATGCATGGGCACATCCTCTGAGTGACTTGATAGAGTGAATTAAAGGTACCGTTAGCAGACACTAACTGAATTGCTTCAGGGGACATCATGGTACAGAGGGCAGCATGCCTGGGGAAGAGCAGTGATTTCATTTACATATTTTATATACACTTCCACTCCAAGACTAGGGACAGACATTACACATAAACCGGTTTAAGTGATCAGAAACTGATTTAAACCTGTAACAGAGCAGATTTTCAGTACACATAAACCAGTTTGAAAATGGCTTAAACCAGCTGAAGATAAACCTGGTTGAATGTAATATCAGACTTAACTGATTTGGGTCAAACCAGTTTATGCAATGTCTGTCCCAGATCCCTACCTGGTTCAAGTTAAACTAGACTCTCACAGCATCCCAGCATACTCTCTGGGCTGGACTCTCTGCTCCAGCCCAGCAGGGCTGGCCCCGCCCCTGTGCTCCCTGGCTGGAGCTCCGGTAGAGACTGCAGGCATCTGCCCGGCTTCCCCTTGCTCCCCACTCCCCTCTGCCTTACACAGGGATATCCCCCTCCACTCTATACCACATGCTGGCTATGCCTGTGCTGTGGGAGATAGCAAAGGCAGACAGGTTTTTTGGAGCTAATCAACAAGTAGCTAGTAATGTCCTTCCTTGAAAAATCTGATTAAGACTTTGGACTTGAACTAAGAGAGGCTTTCTTTTTGAGAAAGGCTTTCTTCTCTGAAGGGGTTGATAAACACTGAGTTAGGAGTAATAAACACTCCCTGCTGGGCTGCTCAGGGGGGGCCTCTCCTTAATCAGATTGTCCCGCTGGGGCCTGGCCACACTCCCCTCAGCTCAGTATTGTCGAAGGGATGAGAGGGCTGCTCTAGTGCCCCCTGGCTTCTAGCCTGAGCCACTGCAGGCATGTGCCTGAATTTTTTCAGTTCAGAGGGGATGTCTGGGCTGTTACAAACTGGTTTAGCGTAGCCAGGTTAGATTAACCTGCAAAGATTGAATCAATTCAGGCTCAGGCTTTTTGAATGTCTGTCCCTAGCCTAAAGAAGCTTATGCCTGTTGGTCTGGACACTCCTTGACAATTCATTAAAAAGACAACGATTGCATAGTTCCTCAATCAACTTTCAGTTCTGAATCGAGCTGGCAAGCAACAGCCAAGGCATGCTGGAATCTCTCACTGATATTTTCAATTCCTTTCTCAATCCCAGTTCCTCACAGATGAGAAGCTCATCAATGCTCCAGCATTTCACCTTGAAATCCAAATTCATGCTGAGATTTTGGCAAAAAAATGGGACTTCATTGTAGAGGTCCACTACCTTCACTGCCAAAGCAGTCTCCACTTAAGCGAGTACTCAGTGTCAGAACTGCAAGTCAGGACTTAGGGGCACTGACAGAACACTGAAGAGAAAGGGGATGACCCCAAAAGC
The DNA here is from genome assembly GCF_001723915.1 of Gavialis gangeticus. Taxonomy (NCBI): domain Eukaryota; kingdom Metazoa; phylum Chordata; order Crocodylia; family Gavialidae; genus Gavialis; species Gavialis gangeticus. The sequence goes on along the minus strand of NW_017728998.1, from coordinate 46,565,376 downwards.
ATAGCTGCTCCAATGCTTCAGGACAGAGGTGCATCAGCAGAGCTGTGTGGGTGCCACCTTTGTAACTCCTGAATGCACAGAACTTAGAGAGCACATAACAAGCAAAACACAAACTGCCTGTGGCAAGGGTTTGTTATTTCTTCTCCTAATTTACCCTGATGTCAGCAATGTGCAGTAGTGAGTGCACACACTCAAGCTGCTTATATAAGGGTGTTTGCTGCCTTCACTGCTCACAGCAACTTCTGGGCCAAACAACAAAAGATATGGGATCATTTTACAGTATTGCTACCCCCAAGAACTCAACAATCATGAGCCAGGTACCCAAAATCATGCCATGTAACAACTAACCATCATTGCAGGATACCTTTTCTTTCCTTCTGGCTTTTGAGTCTCTAGTACTACAAACAGGCATAACATTTATCCTGGGATAAACCATTTTATTCCAGGACAAAGTGCAATTGTTTATTGTCCCAGGGTAAATCCTCAAATAGTTCACTGCATAAGAACCATTAACAGTTTATTCCAGAACATTGTAAAGTATGTTTGAACAGTTATCCCAGGATTGCCCAAGCTAAGTATAATTTAGAAGTTGCTTTTATTGTAGTCTAATTGGCTAGGAACAGACATTACACATAAACCAATTTAACTGATCAGTAACTGGTTTAAAACTGTACCAGAACAGACGTTCAGTACACATAAACCAGTTTCAAAATGTCCAAAACTGGTTTGAGGTAAACCTGGTTGAATGTAGTATCAGATTTAACTGATCTGACTCAAGCCAGTTTATGCAGTGTCTGTTCGAGACCCCTTCCTGGTTTAACCTAAACCAGAGTCCCCCAGCATCCCAGTGTACTATCTGGGCTGGACTCTCTGCTCCAGCCCAGCAGGACTGGCCCCATCCCTCTGCTCCCCATCCAGAGCAGGGACAAGCAGGAATTGGAAGAGAGGGGTTTAAATCCCCCCTCCCTGTCCCACCGGCAAGGACCTGAGCCAGGTCTGCTGGGTACTCCCCCCTCACTGCTGCAGTGGTGGGCCAGCATGGCACCTGAGGCAGAGGGGGCATGAAGGGGAGATATTCTACCCCCACTGCCCCTGGGGGACCACAGCTGGGTCTGCCCACCCCAACCACTACTGCCGAGTGGCGGAATAAGTTCCCTACTGTCCCTTCCACCAGATGCCAGAGGGAGGGGGAATAAACCCTGTCCCTGCCCCCACCCCCAAGGGGCCCTGCCAGGTGGGGGCTGGCTGGAGAGTGGGCTTCCCAGGCCAGCTCAAAGGTGCTGGCAGGCCTCAAGCCCAGCCGTATGCCCTGCCCTGTGCAGCACATGGGCTACAGCTGCACAAGCAACTGTGGGCTGGCCGGAGTGGGGGAATGGGGGGCTGTTCTGCCCCCCCACACTTCCAGCTGCTGCTGTCATGGCTGCACCACACAACTCTGGGTGGGGAGGGGGGGCAAGAAGTTTTTGCCCCAAGCGTGGAGCTGTGGCTCCAGCTCCCCGATGCTTTGGAGGGGGAGGCCATGTGTGGGGTGGAAGCCACTGGGCTGAATCTCCCACCCCTGTCCCCCCACCGCCTCCCGGAGTGGCTCAGGAGCAGCAGGAATGGGAGTAGGAGTATCCCCTGCAGGCAAGGGGAAGCTGGCTTGGCCTGGCAGGACTGTTTTTCTCACCTCGCCTCCAGCTGCAGCTCCTGTCACACCATGCAGCACCGCTTGGGGCTGAGGGTGCTTCCTTCAGCCCAGCTCAGGTTGAAGTGTCTGGGCTGAAGGAAGCTCCCCCTGCCCCAAACAGCACTGTGCGGTGTGGCAGGAACCACAGCTGGAGGCGAGGGAAGAAAAACAGTCCTGCTGGGCCAAACCATTTTCCCCTCGCCTGCAGCAGTTACTCCCCCGCCCATTCCTGCCACTCCTGAACTCCTCTGGGAGGCGGCAGTAGGAGAGCTTCAGCTCAGCAGCTTCTGCCCCCAGTATGAAGCTCTGGCTGCAGTCCCTGAACTGAAGCCTTCCACCTGGGCACCTTCTTCCTTCCAAGGTGTCTGGGATTTAGAGCCGGAGCTCCACACATGGGGCAGAAGCTTTCAGATCCCCACCCAGAGCTGCACAGCGTGGCATGGCCATGGCAGAGGCAGCTGAAAATTAGGGGGGCAGAACAGCCTCCCGCCCTGGCCAGCCCGCAGTTGCTTGTGCAGCTGCAGCCCTGGGTGCTATACAGGGCAGGGTGCATGGTGGTGGTGGCTGCCAGGCTCAGGACCCACCAGCACCTCTAAGCTGGCCTGGGAAACCCACTCGTCAGCCAGCCTTCACTTGGTGGGGCCAGATGCCACTCGGCAGGGCCCCTTGCAGGGGAAGGGGGGGCAGGGATAGGGGTTATTCCCCCTCCCTCTGGCATCCAGCAGAGGGGACAGAAGGAAGCTTTTGGCGGCAGTGGCAGTCGAGGCAGGCAAACCCAGCTGCGGACCCCCAAGGGCAGTGGAGATAGAAGGGATAATAACCGCCCTCCCAACACCACTGCACTAGCAAAGGGTGAGCACCTGGCAGACCCAGCTTGGGTCCTTGCTGGTGCAACAGGAGGGGGGAATTAAATCCCTCTCTGGCCAGTTCAGCCAGGACTGGCCATGCCCCCCAGCACAGCTTCCCTGCAGCCGAGGGTACACTCTAGTGCCTCCTAGTGCCTGGCCTGAGCCACTGCAGGCATGTGCCTGCATTTTCTCAGTCCAGAGGGAACATCTGTACTGTTACAAACTAGACTAACCTGCAAAGGTTGAATCAATTCAGGCTCCGGCGTTTTGAATTTCTGTCCCTAGCCATTATGTTAATGGGAAAGAGAAGTGGAAAGTTTAGATAGAAGTTGAAATACTCAAGAAATCCCTTGACTCCAGGAGGTAGGGTTTTAGGGTAAACACAAGATATTTTGCGACTAACAACAGACATCACAAGATCCCCAGCTAACTCTCTGCAGTTCTAGGCACCAAACCTCTAAAAAAGTTGGAAGACAAAATTCAGAGCAGAGCTGATGATGCAATACTGGGCTAGAGAGTCTGGCCTCAGAGGGGAGTATAATACCAAAACAGCATTTTGATTAAAAGAGTGGTATGAGGGGAGACTGTGTGATCACTCTGTGTTACACAGATCTCAAAGCAAGCAGTACAATACAGAGAATGAAAGTGCATTATTCCCCACGGATAATAAGAGTTATGATAGGGAGTGACCTGCATAGTGGGGAAAGGAGGCATTTTGCTTGGCTGTTAGCAGGAAAAATTTCCAGTGGTGAGGCCAGTCAGAAAACAGGAGAGTTCATTTGGCAGGGTCATCCTGGAATAATCAACTGTCATTGTCAGCTGCCATTAACAAACCAATGGTGAGTATACTGTTGGCTTTTGTCTACTTGATGCAGGGAATCCAACTATAAAATCCAGTATGATCAGATAATCTCATAGTGTTCTTACTGAACTTTCCTAAAAATGTTAAAACATAAGAGTCAAAAGGACTTGATCTTTCATATTGTAGTGACTGCAGGATTTACATTTGCAACGAACTGGAACACCTAACACCCTAAGATCACCTACTTGTTTAAAAAAGTTTGGGAAGGTTAATAATAGGGAAAAAATGTCTTATTCAATCACTGTTCTACAGAAGAGAAGCGGAGAAGATTCCTATTTAGACACTTGGTGGAAATTCTTGGAATCTGCTATAAAAGAATCTTCTTCTGCCTCCAGCCCAGAAACTTTGAGAAACTCCTTTGAATCCTGAAAGAAAGTGCAAATTCTATGAGCTAGCAGTTAAGAACAACCCAGGAACATATTTAAAATCTAAAAGCAGAGACGAGTAGAAGATAATAAGGTTTAAATTATGCAGAGGTCTGAGGAAAACAAAGGAGTGGATTGCTAAGCAGGTTGCATACAGATGAAGAAACACAAAAACTTAGTATTAACCAAGACTGAAAGAAAGAGAAGAAAATATCTTAAGACTTCTCCATGGACACTGACTTGGGTTAAGGGAGCATTGTTGACGGAAGATAGATATTTATTTTTATGTTTTTTAAGGGGACTGGATGACTCTTTAAATATTAAATTTGTTATTTTGGATTCACTAATAAATATTGGGTTTAAAAAAAAGTAAAGAATATCCACCTTGAGAAGTCCCCCAAATGTAGCAACCAAGATTCACAAAACCTGGAATGATGTTATAAAAGCACATTATATAAATTTACTTCTCTATCCTCATAGGTCCTTTATGAAATGAAAAATGAAAGACAAGGAGCTAAATTCAGCCCTGGTGAAATTGGGTGCAAATCCACTGATGTCCATTGATACCAATGCTAAATTTGTCCACGTGGCAACTTGCCCAAGGTCACACAATGAGTTAGAGGCAGATCTGGGACTGGAATTTAGATGTCCCCACTCCCCAGCACTATGCTTAATCCACTAACACTTGCTTTGAATATCACATAAAAACCCCAGGGTACTATTAAACAGTGAGGTATCACAGTGAGAGCTAAGGTTTTGAAACAGTTTCCATTCTAAGTCCCTATATCTCACAGGCTCAAAACTTCCCAATAAACTTTAAATTTGGAGTTGGAGGTTACCATACTTGGTCTTCTTTCATGTGATTGTTTTTTTCTCCTCAAAAGTTTCAGTAAAATTCTCATTGAATTTGGTAAACTTTACTATTACAAATGAAAGTAAAGAAAGGAGAGGAAAAAACACCAGCAAATTAGTCTCAGAGCACAAGGTTCTCCCATTAGTCCTGAAGACTTTGCTTAGTCTTCACAATTATTAACTTTGGCATTGAATCAAAAATACTTTATAATATCAGAAAAATCCAACTCACATATTTTCCTTCTAGCAAAATAAACACAGAGAAATAGCCTTAATATATAGTCATGGTTGTATAATACAACCAATACAAACAATGCCTGTGGATAATGGTTAAATCCCCATCATCCCTGTGGTAATGATCCCCAAAGGCCTGGATAGCTGTGTTCTCTTTGAGGGGCTTTCCATTACTTAGCAGGCACAGATTTGCAAGAGTCTTCCATTTAGTTCATCCTTGTGCTTTTTTTTATATTAGTAATATAACACATCAAAACTAAGACATGTACAGACCAGTTGCATCCCCTGTAAAAGACAAAGAGCACTGGTTGTGGCAGCCATGTCCTCAGATCAAAACCTTACCAAGGTGCAACTAATCTTATGACTCTTCATTCTGCTTTTTGGGGCCTTCTGGGCCAGGTACAGACATTACACTTTTACCACTATAAGGGATCAGAAACTGATCTATACCCTTAACAACAGAAGTCTGGCACACATAGACTGGTTTAAAAATGTCAGAACCCAATCTAAGATTTCCCCCCCTCCTGCCCCCAGCCCCCCCCCAAAACAAAAAAAAAAGTGAATATGTGTTCTGTTCGATACCAATCTAAACCACACTGCTTAAAGAAAACCATGTAACTTAAACTGATTCCACTTTGGGCTTTTCAAACTTTTACACCTAGCCCTGGTGAAGGATACAAAGAGTATCTACAATAATGTGCCTAAACTTGCAGTAACATGCACAAACAACTCCTTCTTCGCCTTTGCACACAGCTGATCTGAAACTGTAGCTGCAGTAACTGTGCACCCAGCTTGTTTAGAAGTCAAGCCTTTAATATAGGCACATCCACATTCCTTCATTTTAGCTGTGAAACCTGAATATGCATTAAGATAATTTAAACATGGGTACCTCATTAACACCCCCACCCCAAACACACACTCCTTTGTGACCGTGGTGAGTTCTCCTGATCTTCCTGTGGGTCAGTTGAGTCCAAGTGTGAGAAAGAATCAAAAACAGAACCGCACTAAAAATCAGATGCTGTCTCAGCGCTGAGCTTTTTTAAGTAAATACAGGGCATCAGCAATCAGCTACAGCATTTTAAAATTCCAACTGAATCTCTCCAGGGGCAGCCAGGTCACTAAACTCATTAAGCCACACTTCCACATGGAACTAAATGGCCAGCAAAAAAGATGGTGACCCAAAAGAATGGCTTACCACAAGGCAGTGTGCTCGGCCCACTTTTATTCAACATCTATATTAACAATCAGCCACTTCCTGCCGAATGCCAGCGTTTCATTTATGCTGATGTTCTCTACATTACCACACAGCAGAATTTTGAGGACACAGACAACATCCTGGAGAGGGCACTGAGTAAGATGTCAGATTATTACCTAAATAACTATCTCAAATGAAACCTTAGCAAAAACCCAAATGTGTGTTTTCTATCTGAGGAACCGGGATGCAGAACGACACCTGAATATCACCTGGGGTGACCAGAGTCTGGAACATCAGAAACACCTAGTCTACTTAGGGGTAACACTGGACCATACATTTTGCTACAAAAAGCACATATTAAATACTAAAGCCAAGGTCTATACATGAAACAACATTCTGTAGAAGCTCACAAATTCCAAGTAGGGAGCACATCCATCCACCCTGCACACTACTGCCTTAGCACTTTGTTTCTCTGTACCTGAATATACCTGCACCACCTGGGGATGCTCAAGCCATAGTAAACATATTGACACCACCCTCAATGATACATGTAGAATTATAACAGGCTGCCTAACCCCCCTCCCCACCCTTCCCCCTGTTCCCTGCCTATATACGCTATCCAGCATATTACATTAGAAGGAAAGTAGCAGGTGACATTGACCGTTAGGTACAAGAGTCAGATGACCACCACCCACTATATGGACATCAATCAGTGCACTACTGTCTCTCATCAAGAAACAGGGAGCAGCCTGGGCCATGGTACATCCAGCTGGTCCCACTGCCCCCACGTACACAGGAGGGCTGGGGCACTGCAGAGGCCAGATTCACTTTTTGCCAGTCCTGGCAGGAGCAGCTAATGCTGCCGCTACCACTGGACCTGGCCCACTGCCAGGGCACCCCGGTCCCTCCACCCCATACCCACCACCAGGGACAGGACCCATGCAGGTAAGGCATGCAGCCAGGCAGATGGGATGGGGCCACAGGGAAGCGAGGAGCAATGTCCAGGAGTGGGACACCACTCCCCGCCCACCTGCAGCCCCATCCCATCCACCCGGCCGGGCATCCTGCCTGTGTCGGTCATGGCCAGTCTCTGGAGACCCCAGGATTTTGGGACAGTGATAGCATCCTGCCAGGGCCCAGGGCAGAACTGTGATCTGCTCCCCACATGCCTCTGCTCATGGAACTGTCACCCGTTGCAGGGGCATGCCAAGAGCAAATTGTGGCTCCCCACTGGGCTGGGCCCCACACTGTCACGTCCCCGTGATCCCAGCCCCAGCCTTGCCTGCCTGCCCTGCTCCTGGTTGCCACTTCATGCCCATCAGTAGCCCCATCCCAGCTGCCCAGACAAGTGTGGAGCAGAGCTACTTACTGAATTTTGGTGAGCTGTAACAAGGTGGATCAGCATTTCTTTCCTCCACACCAGCTCACTAAAACTCCATAAGTGGCCCTCAGGCCCAAATAATTGCCCAACCCCGAGTTAAAGAGACACTAGAAGCATTACTAATACGGTAGGGAGCCTAGCATTATGTTATTCAATTTAGGATCAAAGCAAAAACAAATACAATTGTATTGGAATGTATATTAATTTACAGCGAGTTTATATATTAACTTAAAAAGAAAACAATACACTAAGCAAAAGCAGTAGAAAGATACTTTTTCATTAGTTCTGTAGTCACTATATCAAATGTACATCTCTTATTGAGATTTGTAAAACAAAATCTAGTCTCCCTGAATAACTTGATAGGCCATCCAATATTTCCCTGTCAGTCATTTCCACACCTGAGTTAATGTTCACATGAGTTCATATTACTACACCTGCAGGGCTGTTTAATAGATGAGAGACAATATCAGGAATGGCTAATAAGCAGAATTACAGATGAAAGGATAGCTTAAATAGTGGAGCATCAAGACCATTGAAAGGAGGGTCATTAACACCTGTAGAGTGAAAAGAGCTTAGCAGGAATCCTGTAGATATAATGAGCCATGAATCCATGAGTCCCTCAGTGCTGCTTGAATAGACATGCTGCTATCCCTCCCAGGTAGTTGGTTTTAAACTCTGAATGGAGCAAGAATCAAAGACGGGTTCAGATGTACCAGTATACTCTCCACTGCCCCATCTGCCCCAAATGCAGCCCTGCGAAGTCTCAGGTGCATATGTCTGGAGACATTTGGGGGAAAACTGACCACCAGAGCCCTTGCCCCAGAGAAGATCTGAGAAACTAGTCTGCCAAGATCAGCTCCTGAGTGAAACGGAGTCATCCTCAGCTCAAGAAAAGCATCAAGGAGCTCTGGTGAAGAGAAGTCTGGAGAAACAGTCACTTAGTGGGCAGCATGCAGGGCTCACTCTCCACACCATACTTTTCTTCTATCAATCCTGCACTCCCACCCCCAAAGGAACTGTGTGGTTCAGAGTTCAGACTTCTGTCTCCATTGACATAAGACAACGTTTCCCTTCACTACCAGTATAATGGTCCTGAAAACAAGGTCTCCTCTAGCACTAGAATAAAAAAACCCAAAACAAATGGGAATAGTTACAGACCAAGCTGAAAAATCTGACTAGAAAAGAGAGTGTTTCTCTGCAAATGAAAAAACACTTAGACTTCAAAGGTTTCTTTTGGCACATCTATATGTGTGCTTTAATGTGCAGCAGCCTATTTTACTGCACATTAAAACATCACATAGAAAACTAAGCTATTATGCTAATGCACTGTAAAATAGGCTACTGCGCATTAAGCGCCACTTACATGTGCTCCTGGAGTGCGGGGAGGGGAGAGGGCTTTAATTAGAGTGCCTCTGAGAGCCACTCTAATTAAAGCGCCCAGAGCATCTCATGTATGAGCATTCCTGTGCTTCAAAACGGTGGCAGGGCTGCTTTATCTAAAGCTCATTGAACATCCTTTAGTTAGAATGCTCCTGCCACCATGTTGAAGTGCAGGGATGCTGCCACATGAGACATGGGGGCTGGCTGAAGCACGGCAGTTACTATGCTTCAGCAGATTTGATTAATTGTGTTTGCTCCAATGCACTGTAATTACAACACGTTGCAGCAGCTTCTGCACTTGTGTATAGGCACCCAGAGGTACGAAATTTAATGTGCATTAGGAAAAGCACCTTAATGCACATGTAGAAGCACCCTCTGTGTATGATTTAGAAGGCCAATAAACCCTAACACACCCTTATCACTCTACCTCACATATTCACCTATTGGAAATGAAGCCCACATTAAAAATAAGCTATAGAAAAATCAAAGCAAAAAACAAAGAGCAGGTTTATGTCATATCCAATCACTCTGCTTTTTCAATGCTCCCCAACTAGCTGCCAGGCTTGTCTCAGTAGGGGAAGGATCATGAGTTATGTCTAGGCAGAAAAAGAGGAAGGTCCCAGGCTGGGGAGGTGGCGGGTAGTGTTAGGCAGCTGGAAGAATCCAGGAAGGTTCTACTCCTGGGAGGAAATGGAGGCTTGGTGGAAGGGCAGGGCAGCAGGAAAGATCCATGAAGATTTCACAACTGGAAAAGTGTGCTTACGGTTGGAGCTGGAATAGGAGTCAGAGGGCACATCTACATACAATGTTTACTCTGGAGTTGCCTAATTAGCTCTGCAATAAATATCTCGGAGTCTACAAGTCGGAGGGCTATTAGGTTGGAGTCAACTAATAAACTCTGAAGCAGGAGAGTAATAAACTCTGCAGCATTTGTAAATACAAATACTCTCCTGCTGCAGATTTTTTTACTCTGTAGCACTACATGTAGACGCTGACATGGCTAGTTGGGGCACGAGGGTGCTTCAGTAGAGGAGCTGCCTGCCAGCTAGCTCTGCACTGGAGCACCCTTTTGCCCCAGACAGCCCCTCCACAGCACATTGAGCTAGGGGTGATTGCAGGGGAGAGCAGCCTTGGGATGGCAGGCTGACCCTCTGGGCTCCCTGCCAGCCATGGCTGCTCCAACCCAGCCCACCATGCTGCTACTGCAGGTGCACTTGTAAATGCAATGCCCAGGAGCAATAAACTCTGGCACAATATGCTCTGGAGTTTATTACATTGCATTAATATGCACATGTAGACACATCCAGTGAGTAGAAGGACTTTTGAGCCCATAGGGAGGTTCCATGTTCTCCCTCCT
>NW_017728998.1:46554773-46555024 GCF_001723915.1 Gavialis gangeticus | reverse complement strand
CCCCCCCCCCTCCCCCGGTGAGAATCTCATGGTAGATTTACAGTTTAAACCAGGAAAAAAGTAAGACGACTCCATATCAGGGAGGGTTTTCTTTGGGGAAGTAAAGGAAAACAGCTCCCATACCATAGCACCCTTGTGCCCCAGCTAGCCCCAGTCACTGTCTATACATGTGTTTCAGTGAAGTAAATAACTCTACCATAGGAAAGTACTTGTGTTGGGCAGTACTATCCTATGGCAGAGTTAATTAGTTT
>NW_017728998.1:46543017-46544592 GCF_001723915.1 Gavialis gangeticus | reverse complement strand
CTATCCTATGGCAGAGTTAATTAGTTTACTGTGGCCTAATAGGGGCTCATGTGTAGACGGTGATACTTTACTAAGGAGCTAATTAGCCAACTCCGCAGTAAAGCATTTCGTGTAAATATATCCTGTCTCCATAACAGTCAGTAATGCATGTTTCCGTCTTTCATTTTTTTTCTCCTGCACTCTCTCCCCCTTGTCTGGATGGCCTGACCTGAGTTTGTGGCCTTGGAGGAAGGGTTTATAAAAAGCTGCTTACATAAAGCAGCAACTTTCCTAGGCCCATGTCCATTGTTTCACTCAGTCTCAGGCTGTCTCCCCCCACTTGGATTTTAATAACTTGGTGGTCATGCTGGAGTTCCCAAGAATCCATCCGGCATAGCACGTAGAGAAGTTTCTCACCTACATAGTGTGGAGGGGAGCTGCTACTTCAGAGTAAGGATTGGGGCAGAGGGCTGGGATAGCCTGGAAGAGTATAAAATTGAAACAGCAACTTAAGTATGTAGGTTTAAAGACAAACAGTGCTTTGTGGTCTCTGCTGCCAAACTCTTTGTTATGCTTCTCTGCAATAAAATCACTGCTGGGAAGATGATATAGGGCGGGGGTCAGCACCCTACGGCCTATGGGCCAGATTCAGCCCCACTCCCTGCTTGCGGAGCCATTTTGTCCAGCCCACAGAGCTGGAGGGCTTCAACTGCATTTCTGTGGCAGGGGGCTCAACCCACACAGGGGCAGCACTGCAAGAGGGTGGTCACCTCCAGATACACCCTGTGATTTCAGGGTGTGATGTGTTTAAAGAATGTTGTGTCACTCTCTTGCTGTAAGGGTCATTGATACACCCCTCACTCCAGCCATATGGGAATGGGAAAGGACCTTAAGGACTTTTACTTTGCTGAACATTTCATCCTGACTCAAGAACACACACACACAGGACAAGAAAGAACTGAAGCTCATCCCTAATCCAGTCCCTCTCTATGCTTTCTTTTTCCCATTGCTTCTGTTCTTGATACTGCCTTGCCTGTATGACCTACCCCAACCATTAACTCTTACTTTGCTGGGATTTTTCTCAGAATTCCCCTGTAGTTTTGAGTCTGCACCCTCATGCTGCGAGCTTCTCCTAGTGTAGAATGTGCTGCTGCTTGGGGTTAGGGAGCAGCAGGGCTGGCTACCTCCACCTCCTTGCTGAGTCAGTCACACCAAGGATGGTGAAACTAATGATGTCAAGAATAGTATGAAGGAGAGCAGGGAATCCTTACGTGTCTGATGAGAAGCCTCTGAAACAGCTACTAGTAGGTGGGAGGAGGAGCTGAAGAAGTGATTTGTTCCCTGCCTGAAGCCCTTCTAAAGGAAGACATTTCAGCCAGGTGGAGTGAGAGAGTGACAGACAGGGAAGATGGGAGGCCGTCAGTCCAAATGAATGACTCTTGGCAGGTACTGGGTGGTTACTTAGGCTTGGGGTCCTCTAGATGCACTTAATGTGAGCCAATTAGGTCTACTGGATACTCTCCTTAATCCCATGCAGCATAAATTGGAGGTGAAGAATTAACCAATTCTTCACCTCTGTTTTCTTGGGCAGGGACC
>NW_017728998.1:46524066-46531328 GCF_001723915.1 Gavialis gangeticus | reverse complement strand
TTGGCCCCTATGCTTTTAAGGAATGGCAGTGCAGCCTGTTAGATCACTAATTTGGCTGGTGCTTTAGTGACTGGCTGCCAAAGATTCTCTCTTTTTAAATTCAAGTGGCTTTGGGAAAACACCCAAGTGAATAGGAATGCCCTGGTCCAAATATTGGCCACCAGGTGTTTGAGGTGCTGAACACCCATAATTCCAGTGGAAGCTGATGGGTGCTGAAGTATTGTGGCAGTGTCCAGATGTACCAGACAGGACCGAGGTTCCCCTCATGCCAAAGAGCTCACAATCTCCTTTAAAACATGATATGCTCTTTGTGGGGCATGAGCCTGTGACTGAGAGTAGCAGTTTTGTGCTCTGTTGACCAAGGAAAGAAGCAAGCCCTTTTACTTCCAGGATGAGATGTTGTATGTGATTTCTCACTGCAGAATTACACCTCCAGCCAACACAGGGCTCTGTAGTGGAGTTGATGTTCTCAAACGTTCATGAAGCACCGTGAATCAAGGACCAGAGGAAGTGAGATCTTGTGGAATGATCAACCGAGACCCCTCCCCTGGTACTGAGCACCCAATGATTTTTGCTGGATCTGTGACCATCTGAGCCAATCCACCAATCAGAAGAAGCCAACAAAAGCTGACTTACGTCTAGTACTTAGTTTTGGAGCCATAAAACGCTGCTTGTGCAGGTCTTACAGTCCAGCCTCACTTGAGATAGCAGTGGAAGGCTGCTTTGGTCAATGAGCTCTCTGCTTCCCGTCAGAGCCCAGGGTTGCTGGCTCAGTGCATGTGTCATAGTCAGAGCACAGAGCACATGTCCTGCTGGGAGCTCACTCAGGTGCCTGCAGTATATCTGGAGGTGGGTTCAAGCTGGCATTGCAAACACTCCAGGACTGAGGCTGCTCCATCCCTATCCCTCTGCTGTTCCCAATGAGGTCACCAAGGTGTCTAACTAAGAGCAAATCTGGGAGTCCTGAAGTTTGAAGATTGAGCCACCATCTGTCTATCACATCACCAGGGTATCGGCACCATGACTTGCAAGTCCCCAGTAAACACCAGATGTCAGTTCAGCCTGCCAGGTACATGAGGGTGCAAATTTGGGTGAGGATTTTGAATGCCCCAAAACCAGCCTATAGGCTGTAGTTGGGAGGGTACTCTTGCTTGGGAGTGGTCAGTGCTGGAAGGGGTCCTGTCCCCAGTCTAAACCAGAGGTTTCTATACAAGTTACCTCCCAGCCAAGGCATGGACATGTTGACTTCACACTGCCCTGTCTGCTCTGCAGAAGGAACACACTGACCTGTGTCTTCTCTGCAAAAGGCAGCAGCAGCAGGGAAAAAATCAGCTTCCCTGGAAAGACACGGTGGACTGAATAACAACAGAAAAACTCCAATATAGTGGACTGAGGACTGGCAGGGAATGATGACTTTCCCTCAGCACTGTGGAGAAAACTTTGTTTATGACCCTTCCTCTCCCCATCTGATTCGAGAGGAATGGAGCACATATGGTGCAAACTAAACAACTGAGGCAGACACTGAAGATCGAAACCCTTGCTGTGGTTTCCTCCCTGTGTCAAAGCGCATTGCAGAGCTTTGTGATCCCACTCCCTTTTACAGTGTGCTGCAGTACTGCTGCCACCTCCATGCCTGCTCCAGATTGATGCTAGGTCAAGGGAGGGAGGTGAAGGAGCAAACTCCACCAGTTGAGGCAGGTGGGATGTGGAGTGTAACAGGGCAGAGAGAGAGAGAGAGAGTGTGTGTGTGTATGTGTGTGCGCGCGCCCACACATGTGGCAGGGGAGCCCTGGAGATTGTGAGGGTTTGAACAAGAAAACAAGAATGAATGTAAAGGAGAGAGATGAGCGAAGAGCTGGGGCTGGAGAGCAGAGCCCTGTGCTGTGTTATGATACTGGCTTCTCATTACCACAATCCTGAGAAGGACAGGAGCCAGCTTTGTTTGTCGGGGAGGACATCAACCATTTCTGCAGCAGCACATCAGAGCCGGGAGACAGAGGAGCAGCTGGTGCTGGATGAAAAGCACAGGGTGTTTTCTGCTTGTCAAGTAATTCAAGAAACTCTTTATCTATGAAGGGCTCCTTTTCTCTACCCCACTTCCTGTATCCTTCCCCAGAAAGTAAATGATGGTGCCAGAACCTTTCTGAGGGGGAAGCTGAGATTGGAGCATCACCTGTCCCTGGTGATACAGCCAGGATGTTCTGCCTCTTGACTGTCTTCCCTCTGCGGCCCTCAGCCCCTGTCCAGCTGTCCCTTCTCCTCTACTCCTGATTGGAGTAGAATCTCTGTCCTGCCCCAGGAGAGAGGAGCCTGTCCCAGAGTGCCCCAGTCCCATGATGGGAGTGTTTCTCCTTCTCTTCCAGTGGGTGGGTTTCCCACTGATCTCAGCTGAAGAACCTGCTCATTAATTGCACTAGCTTCCAGTACAAGGAAACATTTTCTAAGCCAGGCACCAGCTCTCAGGTCCAGCATGTTCCCAGCTGCCCATTTGGCTCTCAGGGAAAGCTGCCACCCCTGTTGTGGCCACAAAACACACTGCGTTGGCATTGCTTCTAGTCACATAGCTATGAGTTCAAAGCGCAGAGACCTGGCACAGCTGCATTAGCCAGTACTGCTGCTGCTCTGGGTATAGCACAGGGCAGCAAGTCATGGACTTGGAGCTGGAGGGAGGCAATGGAAAACCTGTCCACACCAGCCAATAGCAGTGTAGACTGTGACTGGCTCCTTACATTGTCCTCCTCAGACAGTAGTCATCTCAGAGGAGCATTGGCAGGAACAAAGTATTCTGATTGTTTGGCAAGGTTGTCTTATGCAGGTGTGAGCTGCTTGATTGGCCTTTCTGGCTAGAGGCTATGGTGCTAGGCCTCAGCACCCACATCAAGGCACCCCCTCCAGGAATGAGTGTAAGCCAGTATCTAGCTCATGGAGGCCAGGAGGAGGTCTCCATGGAGGTGGGTTAGTCCCTCACTGCTGGCTGTGGGGATTTCCACTCTTTTGCTGGTGCTGCAGATGGGATGCTAGACTGGGTGGAGCATGGGTCAGAGAAAAAAAGGGGTCAGAACCCATTGGGCAGTTCCCATGAGAGAGGGCCCTAGAATCTGTCACCCTAGTAAGCCTGCTCACCATTTGGCACTTCAAGGTGTTGGTTTCCCCTGCAGGGGATTGTCTACTGCTACCTTGGGGTCCTGCTTGCTCACCATCATTGTGACTTCTCATTAGTTCCATATTCTGGTGCAACAATGGATGGTCTGTCTTGAACATAAGCAGGAGAGTGCTCTCCCTGCCACTGGCTCACTGCTGTGGCCCTAAAGTGGAACCTAGAGTGACCATGATCCTCAGCACTTCCTACCACAATGGATAAGCCTTCCTTCATAACAAAGTATAAATGAAGGCTTGTGTTTCATCCCCCCACAAAAGGGACAGAAAGGAGCAGTCCATCAGGTTTTTGGAGTATTTAACTTCTCTGGTATTTGTCCATCACATTGAGCCATAAATACTTGGACAATTGTCCCAGTATTGTCATCAGAAACTTCTCTCATGCAGTCTCTGTGATCTTCCCAGTTACATTGTACCTGCCAGCACCTCAGGGAACTAGAGTTCAGTTTGCTTATATGGAATCATTTCTCTCATTTTGTTTATGAGGCAATCATTTTTGTCTTCCTGGGCAAGATTCTGAGATGGTGCAATTAGCATACCGCTCATAAAGTCCATGGATCTATGGTGATTTATGCCAGCCAAGGACCTGGGCTTTCCTTGAGGAGTCAATGTGACTGGAATGGTTTACACAGGGATGATTCTTCCTTGAACAGGAGATTGGACTAAATGATTTCCTGAGGTCCCTTCTAGCCCTATTTTTCTATGATTCTATGATTCTAACTGTTGCTAAATGCAAGAACATTAATGGGGCAAGACCTTCTTTCCTATGGTGCCCATTTCTAACCTTCCTGTTTCAGTGTGGCTTCTACTAAATGCTAGCACTGCAATACAGAGATGGATATTTATATTTGCTTCTCCAGGCTACCCTTTCTTGCCTTTAATTCTCAGATGGTTTAAAAATTAGGAAAAAAATTGTCAGGGATCCATTTATATGAAACCACCATGCTCTTGAGAGCAGCTAAAAGCTCTGTGCTAATTAGGGCCTAATGATATAAAGATTTCCTGGCAAGGTTGCTCAGTTTATGGGTACCAGAGGTGGGTTCTCTTCACAGCTCTACCTTGGGTCATGGTGTGACTCTGGACAAAGCACATTCCCTTGCCCACACTCAGTTTCCCCGCGTAGAAAGACGATCAGAATTTCTACTACCCTAGTGTGCTGTAAAGTCTAATTCAATAATGGGTGAAATCTACTCCATGCATAGGGCTGAAGTAGGACTTAACCCATCCATCCCTTTGCATGGGATGATTGCCACTGGAATGTTTTGTAAGTACTTGAAATTTTTAGTGGCTCCAGAAGGAACACGGACTTGTTTTGTGTTGCCTGTTTCATGCACGTTAAGGCTGCTGCTGTTGAAATCAATTAGAACAACCAGTCTCTCTTTCCCAACTGCTGCACACAGTTACATAAGGGAGGAAATGCTAAGCTGCTATGAATCATGTGGATTTGCCTTCTCTTTGTGTGTGCATGTGTGTGTGTAGGGTGGGGGTGTGCTTGCTTATAATTAAAAGCTAGTAGGTTTAAAGCTGATGAAAGGCAGTAGGCTTCTCATACCACATAATTCAGCTGTAGAACTCACTGCCACTGGAGCTGGTTGAGACTAAGAATTTCGCAGGATCCCAGAAGGGTTTAGGCTTTCCTGTGGGTGACAAAAGATCCAGAGTTACCCTTTTGAGTGATGGGACACATGTGGGAAGCAAGTTGAACCTTGTGTTTCATTCAGTCAGAGACCAGTATGAGATCTCCTGTGGGAGCCGGTTGTCTCATAACTGCCTGCTCTGGGGTTCTTGCCTGTGCTTTGAATAAGCAAGCACTGGCTACCATTGGAGACCATTGGATTCAGGCCTCAAAGGAACTTGGAGCTGGTCCAGTCCACACATTGATGTTTCTTGTTCATGGAGAAACGACCAGGACATGCTCAATCCATGCTCTTGAGGGCACTGCTGTTGGGCACCTTACACCTACCTTGTGGACAAAGCCTCAGTGTGTGGAGGGCAACAGGGCAGCCCTGTCTAAACTGCTCTAGGCCTATATCCAGCCTTCTTAGAGTACAAAATGGCCACCAAAACCTTAGAGGTTTGGAGCCTTTTTTTCCTGAGCCTCTCTAGAAAGTGAATTTTTGTTCTGCTGGTACTTAAAAGGACCAGCCACATTAGCTACTTTATATCAATCCATTGGCAGGGTGGAAACAGATGCAGCGTGTGTGGAGATTTCTGATTGGAGCATGTGTACTCTGGGCAGGGCCACCTGACAAGGGGGAACATCCAGTGTTTGCCGTGTTAGTTACATCATGGGTGACCCAAGCTTTACATGAATCTGGGTGGGGTTGATACAAACCCTGCCATCCCTCCCTGCATGTGGAGGTTGGTTTTTAAGACTGTGGGCATGCAACTGCTCACCGTGGTTAGGATTTGTGTGGGTAGGTGACTGGGTATGGGTCCAGTTGATTGTTATATGCACAGAGTCATTCATTACAACCAATTGAAAGGTAGTGGAGAATGACTTCCACTGTAAAATTGTTCCCCTTTGCTTGCTGTGCAGAAATGAGCCGATCTGTGGGGACTGGATGCAATGACATGAAAATGGCTTCAGTGGCCTTGGGGCTGGAGGGCTAGTGTGCTGGGGTATGCATGTGCTTACAAGAAAAAGTTGTAGGTTCAAAACCTAAACTCTAGAGTTGAGTTTGCATTGGAGGTTTTCAAGGAGAGGCTGCAGGGCCGAGTGTCGGGGGTGGTTTAGGATGAGAAGATCCTTCATCTGCACAAGGGGTCAGACTACTGCACCTTGGGGGTCCTTCCTAACCCCATGGTGCTGCCATTTGTGCCAGCAAGAGAAAGAATCTAATGTGAAGACACCCAGGTGTCACTTCACTAATGTGTGTTGGGCTTTGATGGCATGCATGTTCAACTGAGTGAGCACAAGGGTGCAAACACAAGTGAAGGTCTGAGAGAGTCTCTGTGTATGTGAGCACACTTGCAGCATGAGAACAGGCTCATGCATGGTCATGTACTCCTGCCTGAAGATAGTGGTGATCACATGTGGGTCAGAATGTCTCTGTGGTGATCACTTTCTTGGTGACTCTCATTGTACAGTAGCTGTCCAGGAGAACCTCCTCCTCAATCTTCACTTTCCCCACTCACAAGGTGAGGCCTTGATGGGTTGAGATGCCACCCAGTGTCTCCCCCTTCTCTCTCTTCCAGGAGCATGATATTGAGACCCCATATGGATTGCTTCATGTGGTTATTCGGGGGTCCCCAAAAGGAAATCGCCCAGCCATCCTGACCTACCATGATGTTGGACTCAACCGTAAGTACAATATGTTCAGCTTGGCTAGAAGCTGCTAACAGTATATGTGGGGGGAGGAGTGAAAAAGGGCCTAATACCACTGTCAGTGTGGTTAGTGTTATCCTCTGTAGGGTCAAACATTCCCCATCTGCCTCAATCCCAGAGGCTACCAATGCTTTGTGCTGAGACAGATCAGATCACTGCAGCTCAAAAGATATGCATGGCCATGATGTAATGCTTTCCTCAGATCACACTTCTGAATGGGATCCAGAAACCTGTGGAACCCACTGCTGCAAGATGTAATTGAAACAATAAGAATCACCAGAGATTGAAGAGGTTTCAAAGAGCTTTCATGTATGGCTACATTACAGGGTAAAAACAACATGCCCAAGGCACAAGCTAATCACCAGCAGAGGTCCAGAAATTTTCCCTGTCATCTGCAAGGCCTCAGCTCATGTGCAGTTAATCCAGGGGTAGGCAAAATGGCAGATCCAGCCACTGACCAGACTCCATTTCCCAGCAGTCACCCTGTGATAGCACGAGGCCGGGATTTCTGTGGAGACCAGCCCCAGCAGCACTAGCAGGGCACACAGCAGGGTGCAGAGCCGCTCTCGGAGCCTGGCTGGGAACTTGAGGCAGTGACAGTGTGATCCAGAGCCCGGGCAGAACCACAATCTCCAGCCTGCATGCTCGGGGCTGCCACCACTGCCCACCCCACACAGGTGGTGGCAGCTGAGCCCATCCCGCTCCTGCCCACAGCACAGCCCGGCCTCCCTCAGATTTCCCTCAGCCCCCACCAGGAAGAGGCTGGCCCAGCACTGCT
>NW_017728998.1:46509127-46519066 GCF_001723915.1 Gavialis gangeticus | reverse complement strand
TCCTGCCCACAGCACAGCCCGGCCTCCCTCAGATTTCCCTCAGCCCCCACCAGGAAGAGGCTGGCCCAGCACTGCTGGGGCCGGTCTCCATAGAAACCCTTGCCCTGCTATCACTGTGCAGCTCCTGCTGGGATCTCCATGGAAACCAGCCCCAGCCATGCAGGCAGGGGCTGCTGGTAAATGGAGTACACTGCTGGCCAGATCTGGCCCATGGGCTGGACTTTTCCCACCTCTGAATTAGCCCATTATAAGAAGGATTTTCACCTTCCTCTGAGTGATCTACATTGGAAACTGCTGGAGGAAGCAGGAAAAGATGAAGCACTGGTCAGTTCTGGGATGGAGATGTTTGTGCTCCAGTGCCTCCAGCACTACAGGGCTGGCAGCGGTCACCATGATCCAAGAGATGGAATTGGTCACTTTGAGACTGCCCCCACCTCTCAGCGCTCCCACTCAACATTAGGATGTCCTGAGCTGCTGGGGTGGGTTGGCCAGAAAACAACAATTATGTTTCATATACAATGTTATAGTTGTAAAATGTGTTTTTGGTGTCATGCAGGACAATGAGGCTGGCTTAATTTTTTTTATCAAACATCTGTGAGTGAGAGAGTATCCCAGCAGTCAGGGCTCTTTCATTGGGTTGTGATAGTCCCTGGTTCAGATCTCTCCACCAAATCGTGGAAAGAATGGACTTGAACTTTTGCCTTCTATATGCTGAATCACCAGGCTCTTGGCTATTCTTTCCTCTCTCTCCAGCCAGAAGCTCCATTCTGGGCCCAAGAAACCTGCCTCATGAACTTTCTACTGCATCCATTAGTGTAAAATAAGAACATCCTGTTTTGGATGAAATATCAGGAAAAAAGTTTTGCTCAGTTGCTCAGGCTGTTGGATCAAGTCCCCTCTGAAGCTAGGCTTTGAATAGAAGATGGATTCCCATGTGCTGCTTAATGCCTTCTCTGCTCCTCATCCCCACCTGGCACAGACAGCAGTGCTGTTGCTCCATTACAAGCTAAGCATGCAGCAGGCTTTGGCTGCAGGCGCGGTACAATGTGGTGTGTGTCCCTGCCCACATCTGCTGCCAGAACACATTGATATTCAGAGCACAGCCCCAGCGGAGAGCAGCAAGGCTTAGTGGAAGCAGAAAGAGAAAGGGATTAGGGGCAAGCTCAGAGACAGGCGCTGTAAAAGAACAGGAGAGGACAGCAGTCATAGGCCTGCTGGGACACTAGCTCCTTTCCTCTTTGCTGTGGGAGCTGGGAGGTGCTGGCTGTGTGCTCCTCGCTGATCTCAGAGCAAGCCCTCATGCCTCCAAGCCAGGGTGTTCTTAGCAGTGATGATGGGTGTTAGCTCAGTTTAGCAGAGTCACTTTCTGTCACCCAGTCACCTTCCAGCAGAGGTTCTGCAGCTCTGACTGCAGGAGGAGGTTTGCAATTGACTTCAGTGGATTTTGCCCTGGCATCACAACTGTGGCCTGTGTGGCTGCATGGAGAGAGAATACCATATCTGGTGGCTGGAGCAAGGGTCCATGAATCAGGAAAGCAGAGCTTTGTTGCTGGCTGTGGAACAGAAAGTTTTCCCGTGACTAGAGTGGGCAGGGCTGGGCACCCAGACTCCCCTGGGTTTTGTTCCCAACTATGCCACTGATTTGGCCTCAGGGAAGGGGGGATCCTACTCTCATTCTGCCTGAGATTCTCATCTCCAAAGTTGGAATGATCATTATGTCACATTTCTTTGTGATGGTGTGCAAAAAAATCTGCATTTCCATTGCAGATCAGTTTGTGGAACCCACATGTCTCTTTATCATAATTTTTCCCTTTTTTTGCTAAATGGGTGGGTTTTGTATTTCAAAATTTCATTTAGTTTTGAGGAGGGAAACTAATCTTCACAGAAACAATGCTGTGGTTGCTGATGTTTCAAAAGCCATTTAAATATTGACTTGAAAATGGGAACTGATCATTTTGGAGTGAAAATCCCATTTGTTTATTTATTTATCTATCCCTTAGTTTATTTTCAGCAAAAGCCCACCTGGGGTTTTTTTTATGGCATTTAATAAAATTGGAGACAGGTTTGTAAAATCTGTTTTTTTCCAACTGTCTGCTTGTGACAGACATAGGTTTTCCTGCAACTGTGTTGCCCAGACTCCAGCCCTGGCCTCTTCAAATTATTCCAAATCCTGAACAGGTGAATCCTATTAGAAAAGAACAAAACAAGGAAGGAATTTGAAAGGGCCAGAAAGGAATCCGTGAGCCTGTAATGGTGTCTGTAAAGGAAAGCATACATTTTGCTTATTGACTACCTGTGTATGTACTTAGATGACTGCCTTTCCCCTCGTGTCTGAGCACAGCACACTCTGCCATGAGGTACAGAAGTCTATTATCGTCGTTCTACAGATGGCAAATTGTGTCTCTGAAGAGTGAAAATGGCTTGCCCAAAGTCATATAAGGAGTCTGTGGCTGAGATGATGGTTGCTTCTAGGCCCTTTAAATTCCAATTGAGTCCCCTGTCCATGAACATATTCTGCCTACACTTCACCGTCCAGTGGAGATTGGATTATTTTGTACTGCTCTGAAACGGGATTGCTTCCTCTGTGCAGTCACTGATGCTTTTTCTCATTCATGCAGTTCCCCCATATGTGGGAGGTGAAATTGCAGCTCCATTGAAACCAATAGAGTTTTGATTTTGACTTTAGTGGGGCCAGTTTTGCCCAGGCTTTCTAATTTGAATCATCACTGACTGTTTTCAGGCAGTAACGATGCCTTGTGTGAATTCCTGTGCTCCGATTGGCAGCTGTGACCAATCAATTGGACAGCACAGTGCTGCACAATCATCATTGTACAGTGATTTCTCAGAAGTGACTATGCTGATCTCTCTCTTCTCATTTGCTAATTTGTATCCTATGGCTCTGAATGGCTCAGGATTGGCTAGTAGCAAGGATGCTGGCTCAGTTCAGGTGGTTTTTCCCACAAAGCTCAGACTGATGTCAACAGTGGCTGAGCTTCACCCACACCCTTCTGCCCCTACACTTCACTGCAGTCCTCATCACTTGTGTCCCCACTGCAGTTGCCATCCCAGCTCCTTGCATCCAACTCCAGTTCAAAACAAAAGAGCAGCCCAAATATTTCGTCCCCATGCCAGCGAGGTAAAGAGGGTGGTGGAAAAACATTGGTACAACGCAGTGGAGTATAACAACAACCCAGCAAGCCCAGACATGTCCCGGTTAAGTAGACCAGAATGCTGTGGTAGTTTCTGAGGCAGCAAAGACCCTCCAAAGTTGGTGCTGTGAGGAAATGTCTCAGAGTTATTGCAGCAGGCTGAACTGGGAAGAGCTGGCAGATGATACTGTGTTTAGATTTACACATTTACAAATCTCATTCAAGAGCTTGTGAGACACTCATGTTTAAAGATGCCATCTGGGCTCTTCTAAATATATCCCATGTAGTAGGTATACTACAATACATGGCCTCTGAGTAGTCACATGGTGTTTTTCTTGCCTCAGAATGAATACTCAACTTAAATAAAAAGATTTCCGAGAGAACCTGCTTTGACAAAGGGAATTTCATACTGCAGTCTTTTGGAAGCAATGAATGTTGAATCCATGCCCTCCCCCAGCCATCTCTTGCCCTGACAGGCAGGCGTCTGGGATGTGGCTGGGTGTATCTCCCTGGTTAGTGACCCCAGCTTTTACTTGCTTGTGGGTGACAGGCTGAGCAAGTATCATGACACAGGCAGGAGCTTACTTTGCTCTCCCAGCCAACCTGAAGAAACTTAGATCTGTGGAAGTTAAAATTTCCTGTGGCCATAAGCAGTCTTGTGGGCAATATTGGCAGCCACGATTAAACAGTTGAGTTGGAAGGAGCAGTGTAATCAGTGTTCCCAGGAGCCATAGGTTTGGGACCACAGATTGTGGCCTGATTCTGCTGTAAGTGTTCGTGGATGTGAATCAGTAGCCATTGTCTAGAGTCTCACTGTGGGATAGAACCCCTGAGCCAGGTCCTCTCCTGCCCTGCCCCACCTGCCACCTTTCACCCTGGGCAAAGCAGGCATCACATTCTTCCAGATTCCAGTGACTTGCACTGATGGGAATGGTGGGGCATGGTGCCCGGGAGGACTGGATATGGCTAACATCTTCCCACACCCTGCAGCAAGCAGCACCTGTCCTGCCTCAGCCCCTCCTCTAGGCAACAGCATGGAGTAAGCAGTGAAAGACCAGACAGCCTCAGACTGGCTCCTGCAAAGAGGCTCTCACTTCCAGCATTTGGTTGGTGGATTCAAAGTTAAAAGAGGTTGTGCCTTGGGGAAGCGGCCTACCAGCAGGCAAAGCAGCCAGGAACAGCAGTCAGCAGGGGATGCTTTGGGGACTGGATGAAAGCTGTCTGTGGGAGCTGGTGCCTCTGATTCTCTCTCCCCAGATGGGCAAGGGTCTGAAGAGGCCAAGAAGCACCAAGCTCAATGGAAGGGAAGGAAGAGCCATGTGTTCCTAGCTCTAGGGGGAGGAACGCTTGAGGGGCAAGCCTGTCTTGGGCAGAGTCCCCCCCAGGCCTCTTTGCTCAGTAGCTACCTGTGACCAGGAGCCATCAGCCAGGTGCCATCACAGGGGTGGGGATGTCCCTAGGTGAGAGTGGCCAGGGACCAGCCCCTTTGGATGGTATATTTTCCTGGGAACTTCATGTTCATGGGAGAAGCCCCATCCCAAGGCCCCTGTGCTCTGTCTTGGCAATGGGGGCAGGCAGCCTGCTGCCCATGCCCACTGCAGGAGAAAGAAGACAGGGAGCTTTAGTAGGGAAGGTGCCATGTGACAGGCTGCTGTTGCTGTTGCTGTTGCTGCTGCTGGAAGGTCACCTTGGAAGTACTGCAGAGAGGGGAGGGGAGGGGAGGGGAGGAGTGGCAGGCTGCTCTGGCACAACCTGGAGAGAGACAAGGGAGACGGTAATGACAGATTGAGTAAGCCAGGTACTGTCACCATTTAAAATCAGTATAAATGTATACAGAAGGAGAGGGGAAGAGGTTTTTAAAAATGTCTAAGGGGTTTAGGAGCACAGGCTCTGTTGGATTTGAACAAGATATGTCCCTAAGTCCCTTAGGAGTTTTGGAAATCCCACCACAAAGGCCCACTTTTCCCACTTGGCTGTCTGTAGCCAGACATTGGTCTTCTACCACAGACCTCTCCCAGGATGACTGGATTCTCAGCAGAGAACTGCCTCTCAGAAAATCAGGCCATTGAACAAGATGCTTGCTTTGAGTCACCTAGGTTTGAAAGTGAAAGCCTCTGTGACTTGCAAACCAGAAAGAAACCAGTGGCAGGACCAGGGAAGAGCCCAGGCATCCTGGCTCTCAAACATCTGTTTTTGAGACCAGCGTGTCTCCCTGGATCATGGGCTTGGGAAGCATAGCATGGTGAACACAGCAGAAAGGGCAGGGTATGATCAAGGAACATGGGTAAGAGGAGGGGAATGTGCCTGATTTGGATGTCCCTTACACTGGTGTGTATCAGCAGGAGTTCTGCTGATGAAAGTGTTACACCAGTGTAAGACAAGCCTGGGAGGGCTCTGGGGCCTGCTCAGGAGACTGCAATACCACATCTGCCCTGCCTACCAGATCCCTTCTAGATACTGGGAGCTGATGACCAAGGTTTATAGCTGAGAACTTGTATCTCCATGCATTTGATCCTCATCTTGATCAGATATCTGATGACTTTTGGCCTTTGACCACTTTCCCTTTGACCTCTGACCCCTTCCTCTCCTTCTGACCTTTTGCAGATAAGCTGTGCTTCAACACCTTCTTCAACTATGAGGACATGCAGGAGATCACCAAGCACTTTGTGGTGTGTCATGTGGATGCACCAGGACAGCAGGCCGGAGCATCTCAGTTCCCACAGGGGTAGGTGCCTGAGCCCTCTCTGCCAGTCTGGGAGCTGGGTGCAGGGGCAGTAATCAGGCAGAGTGGCATGTGGAGCCATAGCAAGTCTTCTTGCTGGGGAGCTCTGGGTTGGGCCTCAGGAGCTTCCTAGTTTGTTTTCCCAGTGGTTGCTGGGTCACCACAGTATAGCCGTAGAGTGGGTTCAGCTACCAGAAGCTTTCTGCCTGCTTCAGACACTAGGAAGCACTGTAGAAGGATGCTTTTGGCATTTGTCCTCCTTCATCCCAGCACCAGATGGGCCATTTTCTGTGCCACCTTCTGGGCTCTGCAGGGCGGCAATGACCAGGCAGCATATCTCAGAAGGAGAGTCACTCTATTTCTCAATCCCTGTAAAGGGCAGGGTTGTGGGATACCTTCCTTTGGCTGAGCTGGCAACCCCCTCTGAATTGCATCAGAGCTGATCCAAGGGTCAGCCAGAGGGAGAGAGCTGGGCTGGGGAAGCAGTGGTGTTAGAGGAAGGGATGGCATGTGGATGGGTGGGTGGTACCTTCCCCTCTTAAGGAGCCAAGAACTCCCTCCAGCCCTGGCCTGGGTCCCCTGTTCCCCAGTAGACTCTGCTCCCTTCAGGCATTCCTCCTGCAGGGACACATCACTTCTCTTCTGTCTTCCCCCATCAATGCCTGCAGGTACCAGTATCCATCCATGGACCAGTTGGCCGCCATGTTGCCTAGTGTGGTCCAGCATTTTGGGTGAGTGGCTGGTTGCCAAATGGCTTTAACTCCCTGGTGTGGAACAGTGAGATGGGGCAGGATGCTAAGAGGAATGTCAAATGCCAAGTGTCTGAGGTGTTGGCTTAGGTGTACAAACACGTAGGACTGGGTCCCTACTGCTGGGAATCAGAATCAGACCAGCCAAATCTCCTATTAGGGCTGCAGTGACCTAAAAACACCTCAGCTGTGAAGAGCTTCTTGTTGATTCTTCTCAGCCAGAGCTGGACCTGAAGCAGAGAATCCAGGTTGTGAAGGCTTCTCTGTCCTCTTCTTAGTCTGCTGCACCATCCATTTCTCACTAGCTTAGGGTGAAGCTGAAGGTACTAGAAAGGACTGATTCTTCTTCCATGACTTAGTGCCATCCTGGTGGGATGGGGAAATCCCCCTGTCTCCTAGAAGAGCTGCATTGGATGGTACAGACTTAGAGCTTGCCATATGATCTTCATAAAAATGTCACAGGAGTCATGTGCTCTGTGTTCTCCAGGTCCCCTTCTCCTGACCTGCCCTGTCACCTTCCTGACACATAATAAAGGAAGATGCTTCCTGGGGGCCAGCTAGTTCAGGGGGCTGACAACAGGCTATGGGGCCAGTCAGATTCAGCCTGGGTTGATGGTAGCCATCTGACAGCTGATGAACTCATCTGTTTCTAGTCCATGGACTAGCGGGGATTATTGGCAACTCCACTGGGACTATGCTGTCTCTATATTTCAGGTTCAAGTATGTGATCGGAATCGGCGTGGGGGCAGGAGCCTATGTTCTGGCCAAGTTTGCTGTAAGTGAGACCTCAGCTTGGTGATCCCAGGTTCTCTGGCTAGGACAGGATATGTGCTGCCATGAGCGTGACCCACATCTGGCTCCATTAAAGCTGGATGACCCTTGCACCATGTCACAGGGGGTTGACTGGAAAAGGCTCATAGCCATGGTCTTGTCCCCTCTGCTAGTCTTGCCCTGCTGCTGGAAGGGAGAGAATGGCATGATGTGAAATCTTGGGGCAGGATCCCTATGCTCATGACAGTGAGTTCCAAAGTCCAGGTCCTGCTCTGGTGATGCTACTGTCCCCTATTCTCACTGACACTTTCATTGCTCTGAAAGAGGTTTCAATGAGGGAGGGGGAAGTGATTTATTGGGTAGCTAGTCCAGCTGCTCCATTTGGGCTGGTTGGAACATTTCTAGGGCATGGGGCTTCCTTCTCATTGCAGTGAGTTACAGTACTCAGGTCAGGAGGTTACCAAGCAATGCGGGGATCACCATTACCTAAGCAGTCTCTCTGAGGATAGAACATAATCTCTTGGTCATTTGGGAGTGTCTCATGTCATTATAGCTCTTTACGTGTATGGTATGACTGAACAATACACAGAAGTATCAGCCCAGAGCCCTGGGGTAACAGATGGTCTCGAGGATGGGCGATGTTCTATCAGCCTTTATCGTGGCAGCTGGCTGTTCTCCACAAGCAGGGCATGATTTTGGCTGAGCACTGGAGAGCTGAGAGAGAGTGCTGTTTTTGAATGATGCACAGGAAATGAAGAACTGGAGTCATAGGTGTTCTGTGTCCACATTATCTTGAATTATCTCATTTGCTTCATGGAGATGTGCAACATGGGAAGAATCCCAGACCTTGGGCACCAAGGGCAAGGGCACCAAGGGCACCTACCACCAGTCAACCTGCAGGAAGGGCCACTTAATGTCCTTTCCCGTTTCCTCAGCAGATTCTTGGGAGTGTGATGGGAAGTTGGGTGCTAAGGGCTGTAGAAAGCACCAGAAGGAGGAAGATGGAACTACTTTCCTATGTCTTTGGGCAGGAGGCAGGGTCCAGCAGAGGCACTAGTGCCAGCTGGGCACCGTGCCACACCCCACAGCCTGACTGGAAAGGATACAGGGCAGCAGTAGCTGGTGATGGAGACTGCTTTTTCTTAGACTGTCCATGAACCTGCTCCACCAAGGGAAGGTGGGAGGCCAAGGGCAGTGGTTTGCAAGGTCCTGGTAGATCAGTGGTAGTGCTAGTAAATCAGTGTTTCTCAACCTTTTAGACACAAGGCTGTCCTTGTTAGACTCAAGGTGCCTCTCAGAAAATGCCAGCTCTTTGTTTTCTCTCATTTTTTGACTACATAAAAATACTGGTGTGATTCTTCCGTTGCCAAGAACCCAGAAAGACCACAGCAGGTCAGAATGCTTTAACGTTATGAATTCCTATTTGAAGTACCCAGGATTATCTTCGGAATTGTATTTGCACACCTAACAATGTAAATATTGTGTGGCACCCACAGCGCCCTTGAAAGGATCTCAAGGCACCCCGGCTCTCTGGTTGTTAAGGTAGATGGTGGCATGCTCCGCTCAGTGAGGGCTCTCCCTGTTCCTCCCCTAAGAGAAGGGGTTTGCTGCCATTGCTTAGTTTAGGATCTCCATGCCGATGTATCCACACTTCTGCCAATTACACCACTTAGTACCAGCCCTGCAGTGCAGTGAGCAATAGCCTGTGTCTGTTTGACTGCAGCTGATCTTTCCAGACCTGGTCGAAGGGCTTGTCCTGATGAATATTGACCCCAACGGCAAAGGCTGGATTGACTGGGCGGCCACCAAGGTAAGCAGTTTCTGTTCTTCTGGCCCCATCTGCCGTCTGGGATGTGCTTGCCCCAAGTCCCTCAGAGCTGGTGTTACCTTGTACAGGTGGAAGCTGCAACTGTGTCCTCCAGTGGGTAGAGAACTCTGTGTATGAAGGAAGCTGCCCTCAGAGAGACTGACTCCAGGAACATAGGCTGGGGCAGTCTGAGGCACCTTGGCTCCATGCAAGGGTGACACCTTCACCTCACAAGTCACCTCTTCCCTGACTCAACCCCACAGCCGTGGGCCTAGGGCTGGGCCTGGGGGCACCGGTTCCCCAGAAATAAGGGATACTTTTCTCTGCCTCAGACATGTTACTTGTCAAGCCACAGATTTTTCTATGCTCCAGTGCATCCAGGCTCCCTTTAATGTCCTCCCCATAGAGGCTCCTGAGCTAGGGCCACCCAGTCCTATCTCTCCCATCCCATAGCAGTGATGAGGTGCCCTGGGCTGGTCTGTGCAATGCTTGTGACATTTTCTGTCTGCAGCTTTCTGGCCTGACCAGCTCTCTGCCTGACACTGTACTGTCGCATCTCTTCAGCCAGGTAAGGGGGATGAGACATTGCTTACAGCTGCCTTCTGGGAGGGCCCAGGCAGACCACACAGGGACCTCTCTCCCAAGGATTGGGCTGGACTGGCTCCTCAGGCTGTCTGGCTGTCTCCTGTTGGTTTCCCTCCCCTTCCCTTGGACTTATGGGGGCCACAAGCTTCTAGGGAG